>NC_091692.1:2439242-2742272 GCF_041296265.1 Equus caballus | reverse complement strand
AAAGTCATTTTGTAACAATTTTAAAGATAATTTGGCAAGCCCAATAAAATGATCTTTTTAAAAACACTATATCTTATAGAAATAGAACTAGTTGATTGGAGTTCCATGGGAGCATGCTTTTCTTTACTAGGCATAGATATTTCTAATACTTGGAGATATCCTAAAAAGTAAGGTTTAGACTCAAAAAGCCATGAGGTCCTCCTTATTTCTGCAGTTGGTGTGACATTATATCAAATTATCTCTGAGGTCCCTTCCTATTCTAAGATTGTAAGGTTTATTGGTATAAAACTTTTTCTGATTACAAATCTTTCTTCTGTGATGTTTTACTAGTCTTATAATAAAGTAAAATAATGATCTTTCCACCTATAATGATTTGATTCATTTTTTTTAGTTCATACATTCTCACAGAAATAGTATAATTGGCATAATAATGCCATTTATTATTCCGGCTGGTGAGTTTTGTATCATTAGCTCATTTAATTACCATACAAGCTACTGCTGTAGCAAGACAGGCCCTGGGATCTCTGCCACCAGGACAGAAACAAAAATTAAAAACTAGAACTGTTTGGAAGAGAGACAAAAGCATGGTGAGCCTATTACATTTTAAAATACATGTAAATTCACAAATATATCATTTCCTCAAGTGACAAATGAATTGAATGCTTATGTAATAGTGTGATAGATGAGTTTTATAACATTTCTAAAATAGTCAATGTTATAAATGAGAATTTCCCAAATAATCTGTTAAAGAATGCTACTTCCTCAGGTTGTTAAAGGCTTGAATTGCCCAAACAAAGGGAGCCATTGTCCAATCGTTTGGAAAGTGCTGTTTTCAAGTTAAGCAGCTTTAATCACCAAAGGATGTCTCGGAGACTTCCTGTGTTAACACACCCTTTGACCATCCAAGATGGGATGTACGACCTCCTGCATTTCTCAAATCTGTTCACAGTGCTTTTCTTCCCCCCACACCCATACCCAGAAAATCTCTCAGGAATGCTTAAAATAAGGTAACTCGCTGTGCACATGTGAGGTAAAGGAAGCCAGATTGTGAAATAACAGATGAAAAGGCAAAAAATGCTGTTTATGGGGAATGGAAGAAAGGCTTGCACCTATGACGAGGACCAGTGATGGTTTGGGGAATGGAGGAAGAGATGAGGAAGAGCAGAACTCCCTGATATGTCTTGTGATGGCTAAAAAAGTCTTTTAACGTAAACAACTGGAAGTCACTTGTTTAAATTTTGATGTGACACTTCAAATGAAAAACATTTACAGGGAAAGTAAATCCAATGAAAAGTCACTTGCTGTAATGTTATGGTGACCTCTTGTGGTTCAAAACCAAAATGACCCTTTGATAGACTAGTTCTGGCACCCTGAACATGTGCTTAAAAAACCTGTTTCAGCGTTCACCCAAACTGTTATCAGTGGTTATCTCTTCAGAGTCGTATTAGGGGTACTTACATCTCTGTATTTCTTTAATGGTTGAATTTTTGCAAAAAGTATGCATTTCCTCTGGGGAGCAGAAAAGAAAACAACAGCAACAGAACAAAACGTAAAATATAAGGGAAAGTGATCTTCTTTCTCAAGTAATTATTCATTTCTCTGCAAGTCAGACTATAGAATTTGGATTAAAGTACTAATTGATGCCCTTAAGCTTTTGAAATAAACGGCCATTCCAGGATTTTGAACTTTTTACCTTCACTTTATAGTTACACCTATGTGAATATTTTATCTAAATATTATGAGTGATTACTGATTTTTGCACTTTTCCAATTAGATTAAAAATTCTTGCCATAGAACAGACTTATAGAAAGAAATTAAATAGGGTCACTGAAGAACACGGGATATTATGAAGAAAGACGTACTGTGTCAGGTCCAGGTTTAATTAACTTACAAAAGTGTACATATTATTTTGTTAAAGTACAGAAGGTGAACCATTAGGGTGAAGGGCAGATTACAAATCACTCATAGGGCAGATTTCATAGCCAGCCGACAGCAGAAATACTTCTAGTCTTCTCTTCAAGAAGAAGAAAACATTAAAACACCCTTAAAACTTTATCCAAAGTCAACAAAGCACAAACGGTCCCACTTCTAACCTCACACCGAAGGATCCTTCTGGCTGCAGCAGCCCTGAGCGTCAATGGATTTGATGACGGTTCTCATATCCTCCTCTGTTTGTAGGAAGCCTGTGATGCGATGCTGCTCTGAGTCAAGGTCGAGGGAGCAGTCCTGGTTGCCGGAGCTGTTCCTGTCCCACAATCTCTGGGTTTTCTCACTGTAATCCATTTGAATCAAGTTGGGATTCTTGAAGAACACACACAGGAGTTAAGTTCACGGGGCTTGAAAACTCCATTTATTCAGCATAATGTTTTTCTTGGACTGATGGGGAGGTTTGTTTTGACATGTTCCAATTAGAAAAACTTAAGTACCCGGGAGAAAAGTTATGCAAACAGTCTGCGAAAGCCTTGCCTCCATGTGTGTGCACAGGTGTCACCCCCAGTGGGCAGTGTGGGCCTTCACCCCCTTGCTGAGCTGCCCACCGCCCTGCAGAGGCCGCCGTGTCGTGATCACACATCAAGAACCGCAAAATTAAACCACAGCTCCTCGAAGAAACAGCTGATTCCGGGTCTGGGCAAAAATGGTACAAAATGAGCATGGAACATCCTGTTGTTACAGAAAGCAAGGAAGTCACCAAAGACGACCAAGTTTATATCAAAAGAACATGCTGACTATGTTTAAACACGCAAGTTAATAATATTTTTTATTTTTTAAGAAAGCCTTTATTGGTCACTTTTGGAGGATGTTAGAGAACCAACTCATTATTTGGAAAACTGGTAAGGAAATGAAATGAGGTAAGCATTTATCCTGCCTTTCTTTATGAACTGTAAACTAGGGTAACCAATATTCGATGTTGAGAAGTTACTTTTTACAGAAGTATTGCAGCTAATAAATGAAGAAGGAAAGATAAACTGCAAAATAATCGTTTTGTTACTCTGAATGAAGCAATGGATCTGGGTGGTGATCATAAATGGCTGCTGACATTAAACAAAAGTGAGAGACGGATGTCACGTGCATCCTGATGGAAGTACTCGATAATGCTGGGAAGTGCTCTCGCAAAAAAATCTAACATAAGAATGATCTAGTCTCCAGATCTACCTACCAACTTATAGGACTTACAGGAGACTGAGCAATAGGTCAAATGGCACTCAGGATGCAATCAGCAAATTCCAAACCATAGAAAATTCTAGAACTGTGTGGCTCAGTTTCTTAAAAAGCAGGGCTAGTGGGAGGGGAGGTGTACCTAAAAGAAAGTTAAGAGATGTGTAAACCAAATGTAATGCCTCCTCATTCAAACAAACCAAGTGTAAAAAAATAAAAATTATGTTGAGAAAATTTGAACATTGACTGGGTGTTTATTGTTAAGGAATAACTTTAAGTATTATAATATAATTATGATTATATTGTTAAAGGATCTTTGTCTTTTAGAGATAGATACTGAAATATTTATGGTTAAAATAATGTGATATCTTGGATTTGCTTGAAAATAATTCAGGGTGAGGAGGCAGTGGGCAAGGTTATAGGTCAGGGGTTGGCAAACTATGGCCCAGAGGCCAAATCTGGCCCACCATCAGATTTATAAATAAAGTTTTATTGGAACACAGTCATGCACATTCATTTATGAGTGGTCTATGTCTGCTTTCCCGCTACAATGGCAGGGTTGAGTAGTTGCAGCTGAGCTGGTATGGCCTACAATGCCTAAAATATTGACTCTGGCCCTTTACAGAAAAAGCTCCCTGATCTGTGGTAAAGCTGAACCAAGATTGGATGTGAGCAGATAATTATTGAAGCTGGTTGATGGACACATGAGGATTAATTATAGTATTGTTTCCTTTTGTAATTGTTTGAAATGTCCCATGTCAACGCAAAACAACCAATACCCATTCTATAGATAAGCGAAATAAGGTGAGTTTTACTTGAGCCAGGGTGAGAATTATAACCCAGGAAGGGCTTAGAAAGGGTTCTGGAGAAGCATGGGTTTCAGTACAGCCTTGTATCTTTTTAGAACAAAGAACATATATTAAACATGCCCAGGATACATTTTTTCAAAGTTCTCAAAGAGCTGTTTAGTTGCAAATTAGCAGGTCAACAGGACCCTGATGTTGGGAAAGGGACTAACCCAGGCATTACAAATAGGGTGTTACCAACAGGGCATGGGAGGGGAAGTCTGCATTATCTTAAGAGAAAGGCCTTTGGGGGCTGGCCCCAGTAGCCTAGTGGTTAATTCAGCATGCTCCACTTTGGCGGCCTGGCTTTGGTTCCCGGGAATGGACCTACACCACTTATCTGTCAGTGGCCGTGCTGTGGTGACGACTCACATACAAAAAGAGGAAGCTTGGCAATAGATGTCAGCTCAGGTGAATCTTCTTCAGCAAAAACCAAAAAAAACGGCCTTTGACTAGGTCATTGAAGATGACATCCTGGGCCCCCAAGGTGCATCCCCCAGAGCACTCTACCTCTGAAGACACTCCCAGGGACTGTGTGAGGGCGGGCTTGGCTGTCCACCTTGAGAACTACCCCAGAGTCCAGTAAGGCCTGGGCTTGCCTCAGTCGGCTGCATCTTGACACCGAGAGGAATGTTCACAGGGAGCAGCCTGGATCTGCTTTGCTTCCTCACTGTCCTTTGGAGGGCCTACTGCATCTAGAAAAAGAGTTTTTATATCTTTTATTCCAAGGAATTTCTCCATTCCTTGGAAGAGTAAGTTGATCCTCTAATGCTATGAAACTAATGACTCTTGGGAGCTCTTAAAATTTACAGAAAGTCACAACAAATCCTATATTCCTACACAGAGAAGCATACCTACACAGACACACATATATATGTATATCATGCTACAAAACCACAAAATACCCTCATTCTTCAGCTATGCTTACCAAATACGCGTTTCCTAGAGAAACATGGAACTAAAGATTCTGTCAGAGTGATTTCAGGTCATTTTGGAAGTCCATCTCTAGTTAATCCAGCAAAGAGCTAGTGAATATCTGCTCTGCTCAAAGCATGCTACTAAGCACCTGAGAGAGAAAGGTGAGCAAAACAGTGCTCCTGGCTCCAAGAAATGCAACCTAGTGATAGAGATTAGGATCACAATGGTTGGTAATGACAGGGGAAGAGGAGAAGCCATCGCAGTAGCTTCTTTTATTATCTGCTTCGCACACATGCCCACGTCTTAACCATTTTAAGAATTTTATCTCGTTTAATCCTAACAGACTATGAGGTAACTGTCATCATCCTCATTTTACACATGAAAACACTGGGCTCAGACAGAGGAAGGAACTTAAACCCACACTTTCACACCCTGAACCCACTCTCCTAAGCATCGTTGGTAATTTAAACCTGGAAATGAACATTTTTTATTTCATTCCCATCATAAGAACCCATTTATGAAGAAGCTCCGTATGCTCGTCACTGGACTGGGTTTCCTCTCATTGCTCACGAGTTTGACCCCGTTCTTGACAAGTACCTTTAGCAGAAAGGAGACTGTGAAGGATCAGAATTGGCCACCCCAAAATGTGTCTGTTTGGGTTGATTATTTTTAAGAACAAAAGACTCTGAAAGAAACTCTGACCTTCCCCCCTAACTGCCTAAAGGAATTTAAGATAGAAGGCCTGTTCCAGGAAGGAGCAAATACCATAAGATAACATTGTCTACAGACGGCCCAGCAAACACTTGTTTACCAAACATTTGCATTTCCATCTCCATGTAAATTGCCTTCCTCCCTTTGAAGCCCCAAATCAGTACCCCCAGCATCCTCCTTTACCTTTAGCTGAAAATGGTATTTAAGGTGGCGACCTCAGCCATTCTGGTGAGTCACTCAGCTTTCCTGGGTTTCTCTCATGTATATACATTATAAAGCTATCTTCGATTTTCTCCTGTAATTCTGTCTCATATCAATTTAATTCGTAGACCAGCCAGAAGAACCTGGAGGATAGAGGAATTGTCTTCCTCCCCTACAAGATGCTGTTGCTTCTGCCAGGTTGAAGGGATAACGTGAAGGAAGGGGAAATACCAATAGCAGAGAGAGTAGGTGTCTACCATTTTAAAGAAACATTGGACCTTGTCTCTACATAAATCAAAAGTACATAAATCTAATATACAGCAAATTGAAAATTATTTTGCACACACACATACACACAGTCCATTCTTTTATGAGCATGTAGACATGCAAGACTGGCTCTAGGTAAAACTTTGAAGATTTTGTGTTGTGCTGTACATGTTTAACTAGCTTTCCCCACAAAAAATATGTGTATCTATTTGTTATAAGTTTTACTAATATAAAGGATGTGTATCACCCAATTTACTAATAAGAATAAAATAATACTCTTTATTGTAAATTGCATATAGTCAACTGATTTTCACAGAATGCTTTTATTGATCTTTGCTCGACTCTCGTATCCGTAGCCAAACTATGGCTGCAATTGATAAACAAGTGTAGTTCCCACATGAATGTTGGTTGATATTTTTATTTCTTTTAAAGAGTAGGACAAAAGTGAAACAATGAAGACATGTCAGGTACAATGTGAGTGGCTTCTTTGCAGACTCATAACAGTTTTTGAATACTGAAAGACTATTTCTTCAAGTTTTTTGCAATTCAGAATGTAACAGCTATAGACACCACACACTAAGTTTAATTTGCCTTATTAACATTTTCTCCATCACTTTCTTAAGTCCAGATAAACAAGCAACAATGAATTATGCCCTGCTTGGTAGTATTTGCCTATTTCCATGGTGTCAATATTTCCACCATGGTCAAATTCTAACTACCATCGTGGCATCATTAAACCAAGAATTGAGAAGAAATGCTTGGTAGCACATATTATATAGAATATCTACCAACCACACATAATTATTCAAACACATGAATACTTGTAAAACAATTAGGAAATTAGCTTGTTTTTATCATTTATTTAATAGTGCTTTTGTAATAGTTCGAACTGTATAAAATTGCTGATATGCAACCATTTTTTTGACCTACAAAAGTGGTATGTTCACATGGTTCAACCTAAAATGTACTCAGGGAGCTTGAGTATGTTTGAGTTTAGAGTGTAAGTTCGAGTTTGAGGTCTGAGTTTGAGTATGTTATGGGAGAGGGTGGATAATGATAATGAAATAATAAGAACCTCAACTATTTATTGAATACTTTCGCATTGCTGGGCACCATCCCAAGCTAAATTTGGTTCTCTGTGATTTTCAATAACTAAAGCAGAATTTCCGTTGATTTAATCTTTTCTAGCTTCTCCTAAACAGTCTGGAAACCCCTGAGACAGGGACTGGAGAATTTCTCGCATTTTAACTTCAATTAAGAGTTTGACGCAATATACATGACAGTGAAATACTATGCATGTAAAATAGCGTTCAGGATATTTGACACGATTTTTCAGCTAAGTATAGGAGAGAACGAGCCCTCCTTTTTGGAGCATGAAACTCCACAATTAAATCCTGGCCTCATTAAATACTTACTATACTGCCACTGTGCATTTTGGGCTGCCTCCCAGCTTCTGAGAGCTGGTTTCTCGTCGATGATTTGGGTAATACCACTATTTGTTCAGATACACGTCTCAGAGGAATCATGAGATGCAAATGGGAAAAAGAAAACTAAGGGCAACTTAGAAATGGTCAAATTTTGCAACAGTGGCTTATTATTGGAGAATCACGGCACTGTGTATCTGCTTCCTGGGGACTGTTTTCTGGGCTCTGACCCTGGGGGGTGGGGGCAGCTACCAGCCTTTGGCAATGTTAAGACATTACTATTTGTTTTGCAAACAACTGTGTTGCTATTTGCTTCTCAGGATTTTTCAAACTGTCTGCTGGCATTTGGTCTATTTACATAAGTTAAAAAAAAAACCAAAAACCTTCTCTCTCTTCATATTAATAGTCCTGGAGAAAATCAGGACCAGTGGGGTTTGCAACTGAGAGCTCAGAAACTGATGGGGAGGAATGTTTACAAAACATTGGAGGTTTCAGGCCTCGATGGCAAAGCTGGGAGGGGGCCCAGGGCTCTGGGAGGGAAGCCAGCCTGACCTTCTCCCACTCTCCCCCTCCTACCCCAGGCGGCTTGTTTCTGGGTTTAGCGGATCATGGAGCTGACTCACTGTTGCTGTGAAAACAAAACAAGGTTGAGCACCCTTGTAGAAAGCCCCTAAGCCGGAGGAGACTGGTCATGCAAACCCTGACTGTCAGCTGACCGCCTGCCCCGTGGAGCTCCTGACCACGGCCGGCACCTTTCCCAGACGGCGCGAGCCTTCCAGGCCCATCCGCACGCGCAGCTGTCTCAGCCCGAACCGGGGCCACCCTTCCCCATGCTGGAGGGCGCCGAGCTGTACTTCAACGTGGACCACGGCTACCTGGAGGGCCTGGTGCGAGGATGCAAAGCCGGCCTCCTGACCGAGCGGGACTACGTCAACCTGGTCCAGTGCGAGACCCTGGAAGGTAAGCACCCTCTTCTCACCGCCTAAAACGGCAATGATGCCGCCCGCGGGAAGCATGCAGAAGCCGCTCTGTTCCCACGGCCTCCGAGTCCAGAGCAGGTGCTGCCCCTTGGTCCACACTTCGGGGCCTCAAGTTCCACGAACTTGGTCGAGGAAAAATATTGCATGCCTATTTTCAATATTCTTTAAGTGAAATTTAGCATTTCTTTTCGTTATAAAGGTAGGCAACAGATCTCCGTGGTTAGCACTTTGTCACCAACAGAAATTCATTATTTTCATGTCCTTTTACAGCTCTTGCAGATACCCTGAAATAGCTTTTATGTTTTCACTATTTTAGAATTTTACGCGAGATATTGCATTTATCCTTTCATCTTGATATTTAACAGATGTGCAGTATTGCACATTTAAAAATATTTGGATAACTGTATTTTAATATATTTGGTTTTGTTTGTAATCCTGTATATTTTCATTCTACACATTTATAAGTATTATTCTGAGAAGAACGTCACCAAACTGCCCAGGGATCTATGGGGGAAAAAAAAAACAACCTAAGAACCTTAGACTAGAGAAATTTATTCTATCACTAGTTTCTCAGTATCTGGTAATTTGAGAGTTTATTTGAGGTTTGTCTTTAACTGAAGCTTAAGAAAAAAAATCAAGAGACAGGCCTGTGGAGAGGCCAGTCCTGGATTCACCAGTCCTGCCTTTGGCCTCTGCCAGGTCAGGTAGGCAGGCGACCAGGGCTCAAAGCTTCTCAGCCTCAGATTCCTCATTTGTAAAATGCCAGGGTAACGCCAGCCTCGCCAAGTTGTTTGGAGAAATAAATGAGATAATACATGAGAGAATGAGTTAAGAACCTCAAAGCACTTCACAGAAGGGAATTATGTCCTTTTTAACCACTTTATTGAGTGGGATTGACCTACAAGGAGCTGTACATATTTAATGTATACAACTTGGTGCGTCTAAAGATAAGTACACACCTGTGGAACCATCCCCACAATCTAGGCCGTAAACCTATACATCGCCTCCAAAAGTTGCCTCCTGCCCTCTCATTTGTTATCATTATTTGTGTGTGTGAGAGAGACAGAAAGAGAGAAGGACACTGAACCTCTTTCAATGCAAATTTTCAGGCATCCAATACCCTGTTGTTGACTACAAACACTACTGCACAGTAGGTCTCTAGGACCTGGTCATCTGATGTAACCAAAACTGTTTATCCTTTGACTAACACCTCCTCTCTGGAAATTAAGTTAAGCCACAATATTTTCAAAACCCTCCAAAGATTTCACATCTATAAGATGGCATTTTTATTACTAAAAACAGTTACACTTGCTCATTTTGAAATGTCCTTATAAACTCAATATATGTCAAAAATAAGGTGCTTTAAAACTTCCAGGTTATTCTAGAAAAAGCAAGAAAGTAATAAGGATCGAGACTGCTAGGAAGAGTATTAAAGGGCAAAAACCTTCTGAAGGTGATCTTGCCAGCTTCTCAAGTGGGGCTGAGGGCCCTGAGTTCGCTTGTTTATGCTTCTGACCAGCTAAAGCCAGAGTTAAGGCAGAAAGACCCAAACTGAGATAAGTAATGGAAACAGCTAGAAAAATCAGATGGCAACTAATTCTGTTAGTTACAAATAATTACACTATAATCCCCAATCCTAACTCACTCCAGTGTATCAAATGAGGAGTTTGGTGACTGGAGAATGTTCATCATGTATAGAAAATCTGCAAAAATTGAGGTAGAAAAATTAACACCGGGCAGAAGGAGTGCTTCTGAGAGAAGCCGTTTGAATGAATTCTCTTTACTTTTCAGTCCAGCTTTTAAACGGACTCTGGAATGCAAATTTAAACGCAGACAATACATCAGACATCTTCGCGATACAAAGCAAGGTTTAGCCAGCTCACTAAAGAATTCAGAGAGAAACCACAGGCAGCCATTCTAAAGACATATAAAGAATTCTAGAAAATAAAAAGGTACAAAAGATTAAAAAAATCAGGAATTTGAAAGTTGCTCTCAAATATTTTCAGCCAAGGGCCCTTTTGATCAATGATTCAGTTAAGGGAAGAGGAAAGGGAAGAGATGGAAGGAATGAAGTGAACAGATCCATCATCGCAACAGGAACTTAACTGGACTTGGTACCCTCCTCTTCCATCTGGGGGGTCAGGAAGGGTTTCACACCCTTTTGAAGACTTGAAGAATGATCCTTCGTAGAAAAATACACATAGGTGTGTACATTTAGAGTTTACCATGTAATATCAGGGGGTCATGGACCACCCAAAGCCATCCTGGCACCCTGGTTAAGAAACCCTGCCGTACACACTGTTGATGTATCATCATTGTATCTTATGGTTTCTGTCTTTCTTTCCTCCCAATAATATATATTTTTCAACCATTTGTTTCACAACTGTGTTTGAATCTGTGTGCCAGTCTACTATTTGGAGACTCCCAGGAATATCAAGTGTGAGTCATCAAACTATGGGTTATAATGGCTGCTGAGAAAATAAATCTAAATAAGACTTCACGTCTTCAGTTAGCAGTTGAGGCCGATGAGGCTTAGAACGGCTGTGATCAGTCGCGTGGGCTGCTAGTGATGGAAGACAGAGATAACTGCATGTCTTTTTTCACCAAAATGTCTCTGCCTTTTGAGTAGGCATTGAAGCTACATGAATAGTCCTTGTAGATGTCAGCTCTATTTTGATATAGAACATAATGAGGGCTGCCCTATATGATTATTTCACAGGATGTTGGGAAATAACTAACTGTGGAAAGCAGTGCAACTGTTGTGTCTGTGAACACACTCAGAGAGACCCAGCCACCTTCTGAGCTGGGTTAAGAATTGAAGAGAAGAAACCAAGGACTTTTATTGGAATAGAAGTTAAGGACTTTGGGGTTTCTGTTTACTTTTGCACAAAATATGCGCTGTACCAATTATGGATAAAGAAGAGTATGTTTTGAAGCAGGCACTTTCTGTAAAAGAAAAACTAACTTGGCAAAGATTAAATTTGCATTTAGTCTTTTCTAGTCCTCTAGACTTTCAAAGAAAAGTGTGCTGATATCAACAAATTGTTTTAGACCCACTTACAAGGAACACGTAAGGTTTCAGGTAAATTTGGAAGAGAGAAAATGAAGATGGTCCAGAAAAGCTTTGGAAAGCCCTAGTGTTCATAATTGCGCTTAACGCGATGCGTCATTGTGCCCGTGTGATCAGAAATACTCATCTATTCCCAGACCGTCCCCTGACTAACAGTGACCTGAAACATTTGCTAGGACCCTCTATGACTCAGTCCTTCCCAGAGACAAAAGAGGGAAGCCAGTTCACGTGGCTTTACCGTTGGTATTTCTGGAAGGCTGTATCCCCATAGAAACTTTACAGTCTTTAAAAGTGACTTTGCACCAAAATAATAACCTTAAAGGGGCATAAAATATTCTTTTAAAGAATTAATGCTATTTTTCTAAATTAAGACTTTATTAGAGCAGTTTTAGGTTCACAGCAAAATTGAGGGGAAGGTATAGAGATTTCCCATATACCTCGTGCCCCGACACGTGCATAGCCTCCCCCCTTATCAACATTCCCCACTACAGCGGTACATTTGTTACAATCAATGAACCTGCACTGACACATCATAACCACTCAGAGTCCATAGTTGACATCACAGTTCTTTAGTGTTGTAGATTCTGTGGATTTGGACAAGTGTACAATGACGTGTATCCGTCATTCTGGTATCATGCAGAGTATTTTCACTGCCCTAAAAATCCTCTGTGTTCCGCCTATTCATCCCTCTTCTCCCACCCCCACTTCTGGGGACTGCTGATCTTTTCACTGTCTCCAAGGTGGTAAAATTAAAACTTTAGAGCTCTAGAATTTACTAATAAATGGTCTTTTCTAAAGTATGTAGTGAACGTGTCCGCTGGCTCTCAGGATGTGGGGAGGACCCTGACTCGAGCCTTTACTTTGTCTTCTCTCCTCTAATTTTTTGGAAGAGAATGAGGGGAGCTGATCTAGCTCACTAACGATTATGTCCCTTTCAAGGGTCGTAACCTTCATTCCCCTCTAGCTGTGCCTTCAAGTAAGAATTAATCCAACAATCGTATATTAAGCACTTTCTAGCTACAGCCAAGGAAGGAATGATGAGTAAGACAGAGCCCCTGCCCAGAAGGGCTCCCACTCTAGAGAATTAAAATATTGGAAAAATATGAACCCTTCATGCAGGCGATGGGGCAGTACCTATCTAGATTTCAAATGCTTGTGCCCTTGGCCTGGGGCTTCACGTAGCATTGTTTGGAAGAGCAAAAGATAGAAGCAAATCAAACGTCCATCTGGAGAGAACTGGTCCAATAAATCATGACGGAACATTCTGCAACTATACAAAAAGAAAAAAGCATGAGGATGCACTCTAAGAGGACTGATATGGAGAGATTGCCAAGATATATTAAGTAAGGGGAAGAAATATGTGTGGCATGATTCTCTTTAATAAAAAAAGCAGATAAATTGTAAAATATGTTTTCTGTATGATTGTCTGGATACAAAGAAACTGTGAACACTTCCAAAAGAAACTAAAACCAGTAGTCACCTGGGGCTAGGGATGGCAGATATAGGGGACTTTTCACTGTTTACCTGTATTTATGCATAATACCTATTTTTAAATTAAATACACAGAGCAGGAAGAGCCTTGCTTCAAAGAGCTTTCTCTGTGCTCCTTTAGACATTATTTCTACCTCTAATTATAGCACTTATTTTCTATGCCTTTTTGTTAAAAATGCATATCCCACACTGTCACTTTTCTGTTCAGAAATACTTCTGAAGCCGGGTCCCTGAGGGTTGTTGTAAATATTCAGTAAGATTACATTTCGACCTTGTTATGAAAAGAAGTTAGTCCTGTCAATGTGCTGTTTTTCTGTTTAACCTGAGGGGTAACTCAAAGGTCACGAGGATTTATGAGCCTGTTTTACAGAAGAAAGAGAAGGCCTTCAAGGACCACCGGGCAAGCAGCCCCAGCTGCTGTAGATGACCAGGGGTCAGATTGCCCAGGGGCTCCTCTGGAGCGAAAGAAACACCATTCCCCCTTGTTTCTCCATAACTCCTCCTGCCACCCCCTTAGCTCTATAAAACCACTTACTTTCTTCTCTTGTTAAGGTGGCTTTGAGAGAACCTATGCTCCCAACTACTCATTTCGACCAATTCACATAAACCCTTCTCCACCTCCAGCACCGATGTCTCAGTGATCGGCTTGCTGTGCCTCAGGCACACGAACTTGAGATTAGGAGGTTGTACTGATTCGGGCTTGGTGAGTCGAGGAGTCGAAAGAAAGATTTCTTGGACTCTCAACGTCTGGCAGTAGTGCTTTTTTATTCAGAGAATAGTACAGAATAGCATGGGGACAGGACCCACGGTCAGTGAAGAGCTGCAGGCATGGGGACAGGACCCAAGGGCAGTAAGAGCTGCAATGTATTGAGGGTTAGGGCTAAATTTATGAGGCATGAGTACATGACTTATTTTTACTAGACAAAGGAAAGATGATGTAAAAAGTCATTAAATGGTATCAGTGTAAGTGGGGTCCAGTTATTGTGTGGTATAACTTTAGATATGTATTGGGTCATATAGATCAGCATGTAGGCCAGGACACCTTGGGCTTCTCTACCTGGGGCAGCCTTGATCCACATAGGCACCACTTCAATGGCTTTTATCAGGCAGAATCAACTTCCCTCTTAGTTTGAAAGGCTCAGGCAGTTGGCTGATCTCTACCTTATAAGTGTTTCTTCAGAGCCTTCTGCCTTTTCCAAAGCTATTCCTTCAGCCACAAGTCCCATTCTCCGTCCCCTGTGCCCGGAGAAAGCCCGTCCTGCTTTAAAGTCTCCCCTCCAGAGTCACTCCACCATCGGCCCCTTCCGCTGTGTCTCTCCTGGGGTAGAATTGGCAAGCCTTCACTTTGTACTCCACTGTGCCTCTAATGGACCTACTCCTGTGTAGCATCTGTGACATTTGCGTAGGTGTGTCCCCCTGGGGAAGGACGTTCATCTCACTTCTCTCTCTACCCCCCTGAACGATCCCAGTTAAGGACTTAACTGGAAGGAATAACTGAATCTATCTCCTCGTAGACTGTGAGGTTCTTAAGGGCGGAAACTATAAATATGTGAGGTGATGGATGTCTTAATTAACTAGACGGGGGAAGTCCTTTCACAGCTATACCTACATCAAATCACCACAATGGACTCTTTAAATAACTTACAATTTTACTTATCAATTATACCCCAACAAAGCTGAAATTTAAAAAAATAAGGAAATGCCATTTTTTCAAAAAGGGCAGAAACCGGGGCCAGCTCCATGGTATAGTAGTTAAGTTTGGTGCTCTCCACTTTAACAAGCAGCCCAAGGTCCCAGGGTTCGGATCCTGGGTGTGGACCTATGCCACTGTCAGCTATGCTGTGGTGGCAGCCCAAATACAAAAGTAGAGGAAGATTAACACAGATGTTAGCTCAGGGCTAATCTTCCTCAGCAAAATAAAAGGGCAGAAACTACAGTCTATACTTTTCCCTCTCTCAGCTCCCCTAGCCTAAGGCTGTGTTTTGCACATAGTAAGAATCTGAAAATACACATTAGAAATGCTTCCATGTTTGGGTTCAAGTCCTGGGACTTCTCCTTTCTGGCTCTGGGATGTTACGCCAGCAGCTTAACTTTTAGCGTGGCAGTTTCTTATCCGATGCTTAGATGATATCTCCCTGGCCTTCCTCCCAGGTACCAAGAACATCAGAAATTTCTAAAGATGTTTTTGAAACCGTAAATCATAAGAATTCCTGGGAAACCATAAGCACCCCCTGAACTGCGGTGTACATACAAGAATTAGTTTACTCTCTTCTGCTAGACTTTTGAACTCCTGGAACAATTCTTCCCATTTGTGGTCATGGTTAATGGTGTTTGGAATACGATTCTGTGCTGTTGGTTCTATCCTCAGAGAACACCAGTTTGTTTTGGAAATAGTCTGGTGAATAAGAATCAAAATAAGGACTTTCCATCCTAGCAACATGCACTAAATTACATAACAAAGTGCTGTGTGACCGCTGGCTGGGATATTGGTACCAGGTTTTAATCACAAATTAAATCTACTAATATCCTAAGCTCATCTTTGTGATAAAAATCGTATTAGGTGGTGTGGAGAATATGATAAAGAGTAAGACATTCACTCTCTAAACAGCTGTCTAGTTGAGAAGATATCATAAATAAGTAAAAACAAAAAAACAAGAATAGTTCAAACCTACAAATGGAAGATGTGTTAGAAAGTGAACCAAATCTTGGAGGACGGTATGTTGGGAAAATGCCAATCAGATGGGGGTGGGAGGTGGGGGCACGAGAGTGGAAATGGCCAACATTCTAGGCCCCCAGGGAAAACTAGCGAAGTACTGGTAGGAAAAAATAAAAGCGTATGGTAGGGAGTAAAGCAGTTTGCCTGCAATGCTAGAATACCTGGAGATGAGGCTGGAATGAGGCTGAGGACAATTCTGAAGGACCCTGAAGGTCTGGTTATGGATGGTGAGTGAGGACAAGAGACCTGTCTGAATCTTCATGGAAACATAACAGGTTTCATGGAAAACGTAAACAAGGTTATCTCTCTGAACCTCAGTTTCTGCAGCCGTCAAATGGAGATTATTATTAAGGCTAAGAGATTGTATATTAAAACTGTTCTGTCTGTGGTAAAACACTACAAATATATGAAAGTTGTTTTTCATCTGCATAAAACTCAGTGGTTGTAAGCTGTTTATAGGATCCTTACGGATCAAAATAAACCTTAGGAAAGATTAAACTTGAGGCTGGGAAAGCGTGAGGAGAAACGAGCCTGAGAATCAATTAAGAGTTTGCCACCGTAATCGAGGTGTCAGATAGCCCTTTATAAGCCAGGGGTGTAAGGAGTGGAAATCAGAGAAGACATTAAGGAACAATGTAGAATTTGGAGTGATCCAACACCAAAGAGAACTTGAAGTTTCATCACTGTAAGAATGGCAGTAAATTAGCAAAAACGGAGGAAGAAATGGCTGGTTTTATAGATGTTGATATGTTTATTAAAATTTGAGTAATTGTAATATCTGATGGTAGATTCCAATATATTGGTTGAGAAAATGCTGGTTTAGAAAATAAAAACCAACATCTTCAGCCAACTGAATCAAATTATTTTGGAAGGAGGTGGGGACAAATGAGAAGAGAACAGAATATTATGTCGTGGCTTCTATCTGCGGGCTCTTTGCCTCCATAGCTTGTTTCATCCCCACAACAACCCGGAAGCATAGATTCTACTTGCCTCCATAGCTTGTTTCATCCCCACAACAACCCGGAAGCATAGATTCTACATGCCTCTTGCAGACGAGGAAAGTGAGTTCGGAAAGGTCAGACGACCTGCCAGCAGAGTGTGGGGGAAGGCGGGGGCTTGCTCCAGGAGAGCAGCCTTTACAGGGACCTCCAAAGCGGCTTCCTGCGCCTCACCTGCCTAGACGTGAAGGGTCTGGAAGAGAGCCCCGAGCAGGAAGCTGCACAGAAAAAAATTCGTCATGCTCCAATACTGATTCGCCCAACAAATTAATAGAGAAAAGGCAACCATGATGTCCCAGATCGTTGTCCCGGCTCACAAGCCAGGTGACCTGGGATAATTCCCTGACCCCAGGGACTGCACCCACAGAAGACAGGTTTCCACGATGGCGCTGTGCACACATGTGGGCGCTCAGTCCATATGTGCTGCTCTGTGTGATGTACCCTGACATTGGTGATGACAGCCTAGTCTACATGTTTATTCCATTGCTGTTTGGGACCTATACAACTGATGTCGCTGGTAGCGATCTCGTGGTTTGGAACAGATTTCATTTCCTCATTTGAATTAACAAGGAAAAACACCGCTCGCCACGTGCCTCTCTGGGTAAGGGAGTCGTGTAATTTTCCCGAGTGTTCCATCTTTTCTAGTGGCTTGAGAGGCTCTGGACCAGGCTCTTTTCAAAGAAGTCACTCAAATTAATGGTTAAAGGCTTTGAGTTCCTGTAGTTAAGAAGCCTGTTTATTCCAAATTTAATATTTGGCCACAAAGTGCTATGTAGGCAGGTGCGTGGGGAAATGCAGGGAAAAAATTCTGTGATCTGATTTTGAACACTATGAAGCCATCAGCATTGATGGTAATCCATCATTATCTCAGAGCAAACGTTTCAGACCCTAAGATTTTCTTAGAATCTGGATGCGAGTGTCCCTTGGGTGGTCTTGGTGCTAGATAAAAGGACTCGGCTGGTTCTGTCCCATTTGCCTCTCCACCGACTGCCGGATTACGAGATTCCCACAGGGTCTGAAACGCGTGAGACATTTAATTTCAGGATCTCCCTGGCAGCTGAAAGGTTTGGAAGTTATTTCATTTAAAAGAAACATATGTCACATGAGCAAAATATCATGGTTTTTAAAGAAATACCATTTGTGTCCCTTCTGTTGGCAAGTATTCCTCAGTGCTGAGGATGCAAACTGTCACATTGCATAAAAATCTGAACTGCCAAAAC
This sequence comes from Equus caballus, assembly GCF_041296265.1. NCBI lineage: Eukaryota > Metazoa > Chordata > Mammalia > Perissodactyla > Equidae > Equus > Equus caballus. The sequence goes on along the minus strand of NC_091692.1, from coordinate 2,724,275 downwards.
AAAAGCCAAACAAGATCTGGCAAAAAAAAAAAGTATAATTTTTAAAAATTAAGTTAATTAAATAGGTAATTGAACAAATTAATTCTGCAGTCAGATAAAGAGCATTTCTGATGCATAATCTACTCCAGACGCTCGGGAAGAATGCCTGCCTGCTGAATCTCGGATGCTCAAGGACCCTCGGATGCACATTGTCCCTAACTGCAAACCCACCTGCCCTCAGGATCCAGGGCCGTCAGTTCATGGCCCACAGTGGCTCCCCTTTATGCTCAGGATAAGACATGTCACACTGCGTCCTCCTTACGACCGCCTCTGCTTGTTTCTGTCTTCATTTCTTTCCTCTCCTTCTCTTCCACTTAGGACTGCTTTGAGCTTCTTGCACATACCATCCCTGTATCAGTTCAGGGAATGCCTCCCTCCCACTCCCACACAGCGCCTGAAGGCGCTCAGCCCTGGTTTCACCTACTTCAGGAACCCTTCCTAGACTTTTTTGCTCCCATCTCTATAGATCTTGCTCTCATTTTCTATGTTCCCATAAATCAAGATCCTTCTCTTTATCACTGGACTTAGCCACTTGTTTGAATCATCTGTTTGTGGCGCCTCCTTCTCCACTGGATTGTGAGTTTCCTTGAGAACGAGGAATATGTCTGGTCTATCTTTGGGTTTCCTGTAGTTAACATCACATAATAGATGCTTAATAAGTGTTTGAATGAAATGTCCAGCAAGCTCAAGGATGCTATGTTGGCTCCAGTTGTGTGCTAGATGATGCCAAAGACATTTCTGATGCTCAGATATTCGTTAACCCTTAAATGTTGAATACTGAGCAAAGAGCCGTGGAAAAAAGATACACCAAGATAGTATACTGCTTTTTTGGAGTTAACATAATTAAGACCATCTAACATGCTCTGATAGGTGTTGTGCTAGAAGTACTACAAAGTACTTTGAAATTTGGATGAGTGAGATTGACTAATTCTTTTCTTTTTTCCCCTAAGTATTTAGGCATGCTTTTTTTTTTTTTTTTTTTGGTGAGGAAGATTGGCCCTGAGCTGACATGTGTTGCAAATCCTCCTCCTTTTTTTTTTCTTTTCCTCCCAGAACCCCAGTACGTAATTGTATATCCTAGTCATAAGTCATTCTAGTTCTTCTGTGTGGGATGCCGCCATGGCATGGCTTGACAAGCAGTGCGTAGGCCGTGCCCAGGATCCAAACCAGTGAACGCCAGGCCGCCAAAGTGGAGCACACAAACTCAACCACTCGGCCATGGGACCGTCCCAGATTGAATCATTCTGCCTGACAGAACTAAGGTTTCACGTCACAACTGATAATCTAATTTAATTGATTGGCAATAAAATACAGATTTTTAGATGGCTTTGGAGTCAGATGAACCTGGCTTGGAATCCCAGTTTATCAATGTGATCTTGAGCAAGGTATTAACTTCTCTGAGCTTGTGTGTTCTGATCTGCTAAAGTGATAAAAATTATACGCGTCTCATAGGATTGCCATGAGTATTAAATGAGATAATACACCCTCAGTACAATGCCTGGTACATAATAACCTCTCAGTCACTAGGAACCATTATTTTAATGTTATAACCCAGACCTTGAAGGATACTTTGCAATGAGCAAATCTGAAAAGGGGTAGAGTGGGGAGATTCTAGAGAGCAGAGTGGGGTCAACCTTAATAAAAGTCTGGATGCTGGTGGGGCTGGCCCCGTGGCTGAGTGGTTAAGTTCGCGCGCTCCGCTGCAGGCAGCCCAGTGTTTCGCTGGTTCGAATCCTGGGCACGGATATGGCACTGCTCATCGAGCCACGCTGAGGCAGCATCCCACATGCCACAACCAGAAGGACCCACAACGAAGAATATACAACTATGTACCGGGGCGCTTTGGGGAGAAAAAGGAATAAAATAAAAAATCTTTAAAAAAAAAAAAAAAAATCTGGATGCTGGAAAGCACGTGGTTTGTTCAGGAGGAAGTGACAACAAATGAAGCTGGAATTCAATTCAGTTGTCTGGCAACCAAAGCATTGCCCTTTAAAGGATGGCTGACGGGGTCAGATGGAAACGATGCTGGATTTTAAGAGCAAGGAGACTCATCTCCTAGTTCAAGATCTACTATTATATAATGCCACCACTTAGCCCCACTGAGACTCAGCTTCTTCATCTGTTATAAAAGATTGATGGCTGCCCCCTCCGCCTCCTGTACTCATGGTAAATATTACTAATAAATTTCTCTTTTCCATCAAACCGGGGTGGAGCCTGAGTATTCTTAACAGTTTTCCAAGCAGCTGTTTCCAGACGACTAAAACTAGCTTGGGTGATACCGTTCGTCATCTCTGGACTGGGTGGTGGTCAATGTTCCTTTCTTCAGCTGTGCTAAATCATTCTAGATTTTCTCGGGTAATTGAAAGCTTTTACATTGTGCTAGACTGTCAGTATTAGCATTGGATTTTTATTGCTTTAGATATTAATACTCAAGTCTAAATCGTATATAGACCTTATGTTAAGGTCTAACAAGGTAATGATTATTAAATATGCATTTATTATAAAGTTACCATAAATTCAATTAATGCTGTAAAGGCTATCCACGCGTGTTCAAAGTTTAACCTGACTTGGGGTTTCATTTAATTTCAGATCTAAAAATTCATCTCCAGACCACTGATTACGGCAACTTCTTGGCTAATCAAACGAATCCACTTACTGTTTCCAAAATTGACACCGAGATGAGAAAAAAGTTATGCAGCGAATTTGAGTATTTCCGGAATCATTCCTTGGAGCCCCTGAGCACGTTTTTCACCTACATGACGTAAGTGACCAAAGGGGGCCCTGTTCACCCCAGTGTGACCATGCCGTGACCCTGACATCATAGGCGGGGTATCCAGCTGGTATGGGTGGGTGAGGCTTAAGACCTTTCTATCGTTCGTGGGTTTGAATGCACTCAATCTTGGCTCCTGGAGCCACATTTTCACTGTTAGAAACTAGGTTTCGTTCATTTATAAACACGAGTATGGAGGCGGTGGTGGCCTCTGTATCAAACGGTGTTTTCAGTTTTCGTTTTCAAAAATAAGTGGTGCTGACGCTCCAAGCGTTCCGGCTGTTGGAACTGAAGGTAAAGGTTACGTGCCAGTTTTGGATCGCTGGTCAGGGTGCAGCTGAAATATCACAAATTGCTCTGAAAGCCACATCCGCCCTTTCCTGATTCCCCTGGCAGAAGGATAAGTAGCCCCCGTCGGAGTTCTCTGTGCTTCATTCTCCATCGCCAGTGGCTCCAGTCTTTCAACGTGAAGGCCCCTCACCCCCGAGTGTTTGAACTTCCACACCACAGTAAACTGCACTTCTATTAATTTAGTTAACAAATTATGCCCAGTGTTCAAAACTTTGTACCTCTCCAGTCGTCCCAGCTGACAAATGGGAACTAACGTCTGCAGTAGATGAGCTGTTTATTATGTGTATACAATTTAGGTGTAATATACAAAGTTAGGAATCACGGATTCAGGCCCCAGACTGGTTTGGGAAGGCATAAAATAATGTTTCTCTATTCCACATGTCCCCTTCATCCCCGCTCGCTTTCTCTCCCCGAAAGTAACCAGCCCCATGGCCTACAGTTCAGTTTGCGCCTTTCACTTCCACGGTCCAGGGTTTATGGGTTTGGATCCTGGGTGCAGACCTACACATCGCTCATCAAGCCATGCTGTGGCAGGCGTCCCATATATAAAATAGAGGAAGACTGGCACAGATGTTAGCTCAGGGCCAATCTTCCTCACCAAAAAAAGTAACCACTTTTCAGTTTCTTATGTATTTTTCTAGAAAAATATTTACATTTGTGTATGTGTATTGATACACACTCAATTCACCCCACCCCCATATTTTAAATTTATTACAAATGGAATCATAGTCCTTCTGCACTTTTTTCTCACTTAATATTTCTTAGAAATATTCTTGTCAGCATCATTCTTTTTTAATAACTGCATGGAATTCCGTGTTTGGTATGTATCATGACTCAATTTACTGGGCATCTATTAACAAATCACTAATTTTTTTTCCATTCCAAAAAGTTTTGCAACTATTACTGTGTAGGTCTGGAATTTATTTCTAAGCTAAATTTCTAGCAGTGTAAGTAGTGAATCCAAGAAATCTCCTTTTTCATAAATTTGGTAAATTTTGCGAAGTTGTACTCAAAAAAAGTAGCACCAATTTGCACCCCTAAAACAGCACATGAGAAGACCTGTGTCCTTACACTGTTACTGACGTTGGATATTATCTTTATAATTTTTATCCATCCATTAGGTTAAAAGTTGTATCTCTTTGCTTTAATTTATGTTTTTTGTTAGCAAAATTGAACGTCATTTCACATTTTTCAGTCGTGTATATTTGCTACCTGAGACCAAATACTCTGTCTATTTTTTTATTGCAAAATTCTGCATTTTCTGTTGATAGGTAAGTGCTCTTTGTAAATTAAGAATGTTAGCCTTTCATAATATATGTTGCAAAATTATTTTCTCAGTTTGATATAATTTCATTTTTATAGGTTTTTTTGCTGTAGAAACATTGAAAATGTTTAATTAGCTAAAATCATCAGTCTTTTCACTTGTTGACTTCTTTTTTTGTTTTTTCTTTTCTTTTTCTTTTTTTTTATTGCAGTAACATTGGATTATAACATTATATAGCTTTCAGATGTACACGTAATATATTTTGAATTCTGTGTAGATTACATCATGTTCACCATCCAAAAACTAATTATACTCCATCCCCTCACATGCGCCGAATCACACATTTTGTCCTCCTCCGCCCCCTCTGCCCCTGTGGTAACCACCAGTCCAGTCTCTGTCTCTATGTGTTTGTTTGTCGTTGTTTTCATCTTCTACATATGAGTGAGATCACACAGTATTTGACTTTCTCCCTCTGGCTTATTTCACTCAGCATAATACCCTCAAGGACCATCCATGTTGTCACAAATGGCCGGATCTCGTCATTTCTTATGGCTGAGTAGTATTCCATTGTGTATAAATACCACATCTTCTTTATCCATTCGTCCCTTGATGGGCACCTAGGTTGCTTCCATGTCTTGGCTATTGTGAATAATGCTGTGATGAACATAGGGGTGCATGTATCTTTATGCCTTTGTATTTTCAAGTTCTTTGAGTAAATACCCAGCAGTGGAAGAACTGGATCATATGGTAGATCTATTCTTAATTTTCTGAGGATACTCCATACTGCTTTCCATAGTGGCTGCATCAGTTTGCACTCCTACCAGCGGTGAACAAGGGTTCCCTTCTCTCCACATCCTCTCCAACACTTGTTTCCTGTCTTGTTAATTATAGCCATTCTGACCGGAGTGAGGTGATACCTCATTGTAGTTTTGATTTGCATTTCCCTGATAGTTAACAATGTTGAGCATCTTTTCCTATGCCTGTTGGCCATCCGTATATCTTCTTTGGAGAAATCTCTGTTCAAATATTTTGCCCATTTTCTAATTGAGTTGTTGGTTTTTTGTTGTTGAGCTGTATGAGTTCTTTGTATATTTTTGGATATTAACCCCTTATCTGATATATGGTTTGCAAATATCTTCTCCGAATTGTTAGGTTGTCTTCTCATTTTGTTGATGGTTTCCTTTGCTGTGCAGAAGCTTTTCAGTTTGCTGTAGTCCCATTTGTTTATTTTTTCTTTTGTTTCTCTTGCCCGGTCAGACATGGTACTTGAATATATGCTGCTCAGACCGATGTCAAAGAGCGTACCACCTATGTTTTCTTCTAGAAGTTTCATGGTTTCAGGGTTTACATTCAAGTCTTTAATCCGTTTCGAGTTAATTTTTGTGCATGGTGTAAGGGAATGGTCTACTTTCATTCTTTTGCATGTGCCTGTCCGGTTTTCCCAATACCATTTATTGAAGAGACTCTCCTTTCTCCATCGTATGCTCTTGGCTCTCTTGTCGAATATTAGCTGTCCATAAATGTGTGGGTTTACGTCTAGGGTCTCAGTTCTGTTCCACTGATCTGTGTTGACTTCTGATTATTGTACTCTGCTTGGAAAAGGCTTCTCCACTCCAAATTCATAAATAAATTCATCTGTCTTTTCTTCAATTCATTTGTTGTTGTTGATGTTTCATTTTTTACATGTAAAACCTTGGTTCGTCTAGAATTTATTTTGGTGTAAGGAATGGGACTAGGGATCCAGCTCTGGTTGTTTTTCCTAATAGCAATGCAGTCGTTCCTATACCGTTTCTGTAAAGAAGCAAATAAGAGAAGTGTCCACAGGTGAGGCAGGAAGTGATGGCTGAGGTTAGTGCCTCTGCTCCTTGTTTGTACAGCCAGTTCTCCTCTCAGCCCTGTGGGGTAGGATTTTATTTACAGCAAGACATAGATGCCGACTTTTTTTAAGAATCCACGAAAATACAACTAGTCAAGGATGAAGATTAGATATGAACTTGGGTCTGACTCAGTCGGAAGCCCACGCGCTTTCTTGGAGAAGGATGCTGGAAAGCCTTCCCAGAAGGGCTGGCATTATTGCCGAGCCTGGAGATAGGGTAGGGCTTGGAGACGCCAGAGGTGGCATCTGGAGTTGAAGCATGTAGAAGGGAAGACGCCATGTGCGTGGTGAATAATAAGTTCATTTGGGCTGGAGTGCAAAAAGGCAAGGGGAGAAATGGGACAGGGAGACTGGAGAAGTGTGTTCCAGCCAGATCACGGATAGTGTTCAATGGCGGGCTAAGGAAGTTGGGCTTTGTCACATCGGAGAGCATTTTTCAAGTGTGTGTGTGTTGTTGGTATCTGTAAGACTCTTGCTTAAAAATAAAAATCTTAAACAGAAACCGCAAATGTAAAAGAGACGAAAGAGAAGGGCAGGTCTGTTCACAGGACTCTTCCCTCCCCGAAATGGTTGGGGTGAAGCAGAAAGTGCTCAGGCTTTGAGCTGAGTCAGATCCGAGTTGATGCCTGACCCTCGATGGCTGCCTGGGGAGAGGCTTTGCGAGCAGCGATGTCTTCTGTGGAAGTGGCGTGGGTGACTATGCAGACAGGGAAGATTCCTGAGATGAAGGACAAGATGGTCCTAGTTGTCTAGAAGTTGAAATGACAATCAAAGTACTAGACAGTATTTCTGGAATATTACTATAAGTCAGGGCTCTGCCAAGTGCTTTACAAGCATTGCCTCGGTTGGGTTGACCCTCCTGATGAGTCTTACTCAGTTTGGGTAAAAGGCTGAGAAAACTAAACCTTAGGTGCAGTAACTTGTCCAGGCCACGGACCTAACAAGTGGAGGAATCATGATTTGAAATAAATGTTAGCAACAGGCTTTGTAAAATTATTTTGTTCGGATTTTAAATGAGTTCAGAAAGTCTGACCCATGATGATGACAGAGGACAGTCCAATTTCTTTTTTTTTTTTTTAGTGAGGAAGATTCCCTCTGAGGTAACATCTATTGCCAATCTTCCTCTTTTTGCTTGAGGAAGATTAGCCCTGAGCTAACATCTGTGCCAATCTTCCTCTATTTTGTATGTGGGATGCCACCACAGCATGGCTGACAAGTAGTGTAGGTCCACACCCAGGGTCCGAACCCTTGAACCTAGGCTGCCAAAGCAGAGTATGCGAACTTAACTACTACACCACAAGACCAGCCCTGGACAGTCCAATTTTAACTGAGTCAGAAAGCTGCCAAGTTGTGTACTTCTTGAGCTGACAAACACTTCTCACATGATGGAAATTTGCCCCAAATATATTGGGAAATGCTCTAGCGCTAAGAATGACTCTGAGTCCTTTGGTCAAAGGTTCCTCTTATGTGATTATTCACGTTGTGTTGTTTCCTAATTATAGAATCTTAAACCTGGAAGGAGCCTTGGCATGAATTAAGCAAGCATCCTTATTTCACAACAAGCCACCATGTTGATCCGGTTAAAATATACTCTTTCTAAAAAATTTACTTAAAATTCCAAATACTACTAGTCATTAGCAATGTTTAAAAATTGTATATAGGAATACAGGTCTCCCTAAATCCCTGGGTAGAACGTTAATGCAAAATTGGAAGTGGAAAGGTCATGTTGGCGGCATTAGTGTTGTTCCGAGCGTTACTAATGGGCATCTTTTAATTCATCTGCTCTCTCTCTCAGCTGTAAACTCTTTGAATTAGTTCTTTTAGTATTTCTATCTGCATTCAGTAGTACATAAAGGGTGCAGAATATTTGTTGAATCAAAATAGAATCCTATATTTAGTAGCACCTTACACAGAGCTAGAAGAATACTTCCAGAGAACTCAGGATTTTATATTTCATATAGCACTTGAATATTAGTTATTTATTGGCCAATATGTTAGGGAGAGAAACCAGATGTCATGCCTGAAGAAACATTTCGTGTGACCAGGTTAGTGTTTAAAATAATTTTTTAAAATATATTTAGTCAAGACTTTGTATTCTCCAATTAGCCATAGTCTCCAACACTCCCTGTTGTCTTACAGTCTTAAGGTATTTAGTTTACTCATCAGACTCCTGAAGATATTTACTCTGACCTAGATGTTTTACGTACATCTCCACACAAGAACTCTGCAAACAAGGTGTTTGTGTCTCCATTTTTTAAATTAGAGATCCTGAGGACCAATGAATTAATGAATTTTCCGAAGTCACAATATTATTAAGAGATCTGGAAGGGATTTGATTCCAAGCCCATTAGTCTAGAAAGCTAATGATTTTGCACTGCCTGGGTAGTTTAATGAAAGGCAAGTAAATCAGAAACATCTGTGGGCCTTTAAAAAATAAGTGTATACCTGCTCGCTACCCCGGGAGATTCTTATCTAGTTGGCCTTGGAGTGGGGCCCATCTCTCTTTTGGAAGCCGCCAAGGATGTTCTGATGCGCACCTCTGATGAAAATGTCTTATCATCATGCCTCGACTTTATGACCTGGAAGTCACTTTCACAGTTATTCTCCTGAGCTTCTCTCCATGGTTATCTGCACAGACCGCGTTACCTCGCTCTCAGGGACCAGAGAGCTCAACTGCGCCCAAACCTTGGTCTTCTGAATCTCAGTCCATCCTTTGTCCCACTGTGTCATGTGTGACTTGCCAGCCCGCCAGCATCCAGCTGCTCTCCGCAGAGCCTGGAGACGTGTTACCATAACAAAATGTGTACATTTGCAGGAGAGGTGTCCCACCGTTCTGACACCATTTTTCTCATTTCTCTTCTAGGACATTTTGCACAGTCAAGTGTCTAACTAGCACCCACAAACTTCCATCAAAGGGGATTCCTTCCTGTCCTATTAGGAAATGCCCAGGGCATCGTTATGGAAATGATTAAGTCAACCCTAAGAGAGGTGGTCTAAGTTTAAGTTGGTATAATAAATACAATCTAAGCATTGCACATTTGTGATATAATTATTGTATATGTAAAACTTGTTTTGGGAGTCTGCAATGAATATTCTTAGATGCTTAATGGAAGGCAGATCTGGAGGTTTTGTGACTATAATTATACACAGTGGTGTGAAACAAAGGAACGAGTCGGATAGCATTTTAATGAAGGGACTGTTTAATATACGCCTGGGTTGTTTTATTTTTCTTCTCTCCTACTCAACACTTTCCAGCGGCATTTCGACTTCTTGTCTCTTTTGAGATTAGCTATCTTCTAAAAGTAATCTTTTGATACTCAAAATATCCCGTCTCAGGGGCTACAAATTTTCTGAACGTAGGATGACCAAGGAAATAGTCTTCAGTACTTACACAGTAATATGAACCGAGAATCGTAGAGTAAGGACCACACACAGAAGAAATCTTTAAAGATTCATAAAGCCTAATGGAAGTTTCTGACTCCCCAGTGATGTGTTATAAACCTTCTACGAGCTTCTCACCGTGCGGTCCACTAGGGCGCTGCTCACCTGGGTTTGCACTGAGGATGCAGGTCTTTCAGAGCTGAAACCAGGGAAGTCCTCGGCAAACCGGACAAGCTAATTGCTCCATCACTTGTTAGTCAAAAAACAATAACATAATTCTGGGTCACTGAGAACTTACCATGCAATGGAGCAAGCCGATATATCCACAAATGGTAAAAAAAAAAAGAAGATAGAATTGAGCAACAGCTATAACAGAGGCTTGAACATTCCATTGGAGGAGCCTGGAGTACCGATTTTAAAAGATTTTTCAGAGAAAGTAGAACTTGAACTAATATTTAAAATGGGCCTTAGGTTGAAAGAGTAACTTCTGCATTAATGAGGCGTGAAGGGATCTTGTATTTGGAGATGACAGGTCATCTCAGATACGGCTGGAGTCTAGACAAGAGCCAGCACATGGGCTGGGGTACGAGGGGAAAGAGCCTGGCCAGATTCTAAGTGTCTATAAGTAAGAGTCAGTCAAGGGTGGCTTTGCAGGAAGGGTGCAACCGTTTGCAGCTCCTCACGTGCTGCAGACTGCACCCCTCGCTTAACGGTCACCACCTTGAAAGCGGGGGCCTGGCCTCCTACTGGAAAGCCATGTGGACGTGTAATACCTGGTTGAACACTTACATCACCTCTGCCTGTGTGGCCGAAGGCAATTTAACGTAGCATTAATTTCTCATCTAACCAACAAGAGAGCGCCTTTTCTTTGGGTTACTGTGCATATAGTGTTTGTTCAATAATTGGTAATTGCTATTATTGTGCTTATTTCCTGGGGCAGATTTAAAAATAAAGCGCCCAAGTCCTTGTAGCTAGTAAGTAGAGAAGCACAGATGTGACACCAGGTCACTCCAAATAGCATTCGCAAGGGGCCACTTTTTCTTTTTGCTTGTTTGTTTTTACTCTTCAGTTCTTACTTCCCTGCAAGGTGAGGGGACTGATCTGATGTGTGTTTAGGAAGATGATTCTGTTGGTATTGTGAAAGATGCATTGAAGGGATGGGGCTTGAAGCAGAGAAACCATAGAGGAAGCCAATTTAAAAGTTTAGACTGGATATTTCCACAGTAGAGATAGAAAGGAGGGTACAGTGGTTAGACACTTTTGGGAGGTAGAATTGACAGAATTTAGTTTCTTGATTTATCATGAGTATAGAGAAAACAGGCAATGATTCCTGGAAATTCTAAGTTAAGGAAAGAGAGAATCAAAAAATCACTCTGTAGATATAATTTCGAGTCTTAATTTTTCTGTATATACTATCAGCATTTTTCCCACGTCAAAATATTCTCTAACATCTTTGAGTGACTATATAGCCTTTCATCTGGTTGTGAACATTTTAGATGTGTTGAGTTTTGTCTTCCTTACCTCGAAGTCTGCACAGTGCTTAACTTGTTAAATTCTGATTTTAAGTATCAAATTCCCAGTAATATTATGAGAGTGACTATTTGACCCCACTGGGCATTTGTGATTCTGAATCTCTGGCCAGAAAAGTTCTTCTGAAATCATAAAGATTGCATTGTCTTACAGGAAAGGTTTTTTTTGGAGGGTGGGGGAGAAGATTAGCCCTGAGCTAACACCTGCTGCTAATACTCCTCTTTTTGCTGAGGAAGACTGGCCCTGAGCTAACATCTGTACCCATCTTCCTCTACTTTATATGTGGGATGCTTGCCACAGCATGACTTGCCAAGTGGTGCCATGTCCACACGTGGGATGCAAACCGGCGAACCCTGGGCTGCTGAAGCGGAACACGCCCACTTAACTGCTGAGACACCAGGCTGGCCCCTAGGAAAGGTTTTATATCCAGAGATTCCACATGAATTGTCAATGAGGGGCAAGTACAGGGCAAAATGTCTCAACTGCAGTTGCTAACCAGGCCGTCCGAATTGAAAACTCTCAAGCACTTTGTGAATTGAAAAACACAGGTGCTATTCTGCAGAAGCAATGTGTGGTCTAGCTGTAACTGAATAACATTCACTTAATTAGCATACATTTATTACTCGAGACTCCATGCGTGAAGGCCTGTGTTAGATTCTAACAGTAGACATGAACTTAATGCAGGCTTTGTTCTCTAAGCCAGTGGAGAGTTACTCATGGTGCAAATTCCAAGACCACACCTCTAAAAATTATGTTCTGGCAGGTCCTGGAATGTGGTCTATGAATCTGCACTTTTAAGAAGGTATCCAGGTGACCCTGAAGCAGGTGGGAAATTCTTAAAACCAGCAAGCAGGCTGAGGCCTGCGTCTACAATACCCCAGTTGTGGGACCTTGAGAAAAATTCCTTAGTCACCCAAAGCCTTGGTTTCCTCATCTAGAACAATAATAATAATATGCAATATAGAATCGTGAGTTTAATTTGAAAACAGGGCCAGCCACGTATTTTGCGAGGCCCAGTGCGAATGAAAATACAGGGTCCCTGTTAAAAAATGTAGTAATTTCAAGACAGCAACAGCAGAGACTTAAACCAAGCATGGGGCCCAGTGCAACTGAGGTAGTCCCCCCTTATTCACAGTTTTTCTTTCCACAGTTTGTTACTGGTGATCAACAGCAGTCCGAAAATATTAAACAGAAAATTCCAGAAATAAACAATTCGTAAGTTTTAAAGTGCACGTTGTTCTGAGTAGCATGATGAAATCTTGCGCCGTCCTGCTCCCTCCTGCTCCGACCTGCCCAGGTCATGACTCATCCCTTTGTCCAGCATATGCTTTGTCCCGTAAATGCTACTGTTGGTTAGTCACTTGGTAGCCGTCTCGGTTATCAGATCGACTGTTGCAGTGTCACAGTGCTTGTGTTCAAGTCACCCTTACTGCATTTAGGAATGGCCTCAAGGCCAACTCTATCGGTAGTTATTTTGTTGTTAGTCTCTTACTGTGCCTCATTTATAAATTAGACTTTATCATAAGTACATACGCATAGGAAAAAACGTAGTATATATGGGATTTGGTACTGTCCCTGGGAGTCTTGGAACGTATCCTCTGCAGATCGGGGGGACTACTGCATACAGACTGCACGCCCCTGAAACTGGCTGGTTGAAAACATGTATCCATATACAGCATATAATTATATCCGCACGTACATGTAACATGTGATCTAAAAAGGTAGCTAACTTTATTTGTGCATCAGGACATGTGATTCACCCGGGAAAGTGAGAGACGGTTTTATCCAGGAGGTGACGCCCAAGGTGACCCCTGAAGGATGGGACCATGTTCGTACATGGGCGTGGCTGGAGGAGGCACCTCCAGCAGAGAGGGCAGAAACAAGGGGACTGCTGTTGGGCTGCTGATGACACATGACATGAGCAAAGTTAGTGTCCAAGGGTTAAGGATGTTAAGGCAATGGATGTGAAAGAATTTAGGATGCCACCCCACAACAGTTCTCCGGGAGTGGGGTACAGTGTGTTCTTTCCTTTGCTCTCCGTCAACCAGCCGCCAGGGGGCACAGCTGATCCCATAACCTGCTTTCCAAGTGTTGCTCCCACCCCTGGGCTGTTTGATGAAAGAGATTCGAGGCTGTCCCATAACCTGGAGAGAACGAAACACACCCTGGTACTGATCCACTGCCCTAGTTTTATCTGACTTTATCTTGTTTACTTTTTAATTGGAAAGAAGCACATGTGTGTTAAAAAAAAAAAGGGGGGGGTTATTGAAATTTATTTAGTGTTCATTACAAGCCAGCACTTTTATAAAACCGTTTTACGTGTAAATTCATTAAATATTCACAACAACCCTATGAGGTGGCCTTTTTTAGAAATAAGGAAACAGAGATAAAGACTATACTTCAGTACCCATTTCCCACAGCCCAGAGGTAACCACTCATAGGTTTGACGTATATGTTTCCAAATTTTTTGTGGAAAAAATTATGCATCCATATGCAAATATTTCAATGCAAACGAACAAACATAAATACACATATATAAAACTCTACGTTCATAGTTGGCTTTTCTGTTTGTTTTACAACAGTGAGATCATATTATATGTATTAAATGTGATTTCTTTTTTATGTAATCTATTAAGAATTTTCTGCATAAGTACATATAGATCTATCTTATTTAAAGCATATATTCTATTCCCGTGTCTTGGGGGTACCATAATTTATTTATAACTCATTCGTCTAGGTTGTTTCAGTTCTTTGCTATTTCCAGCAACACTGCTACAAACATCATGGTACCTGTGTCTTGGCTTTCTTATGCCGGAATTTCTTTAGGATGGGTTTTCAGAAGTGAAATTGCTTTGCCAACGGATGTGCAGGTTTCAGATTTGGATAGACATCAACATAGTGCTCTCTCACGCTCCAGCAATGGGTGGAAGTCTTGTTTCTCTCCTATCCTCTCAGTGATGTTTTCTTACTTGTCAGAAGAAAAAGATTCTCCAAAACCTGTTGTGACTGGTGTTTTGAGTATAATAAAGATGAGATCCGCTTGCCGTTGTTCTTGCCCACGTGGAGAACAGGCTGTGATGGACACTCAGCATGTTTAACGCATCCAACTGGCAAGAAGAGTCACTCTGCTGTGTCTTCCCACAAGTTACTGTGACGCTCACATGTGTGGCTAGAGAAGGGTGACATGGGAACCATCTCTCTAATACTATAATTCTCCTCAATGGAAAAGGTATAGAAAAAGCAAGGAATAGACAGCTGTGAATCCTAGAAAAGTGCTCAGGGCGAGATAGCAGGTAGTTTCTATACATCCTCACTTCTATACACCCAGGGGATACCAGAGTCAACATCCTTGTATGAACATAGAGAAAAATTGATTGACTGATTGAAAAAATGATCATCGTGTCCTTATTCTGTGCAAGTAGGGTTCACGCCTCTTAGAGGCCACCAAAAATGTACTGAACAAAAACCTTGTCTTTTTTTTTTTTTTCTGTGCTAAGGAAGATGGACCCTAAGCTAACATCTGTTGCCAATCTTCCTCTTTTTTCTTTTTCTCCTCAAAGTGCCTGTATATAGTTGTATGTCCTAGTTGTAAGTCATTCTAGTTGTATGTGGAATGCCACCACAGCGTGGCTTGATGAATGGTGCATAGGTCCTTGCCCAGGATGCACACTGGCAAACCCCAGGCCGCCTAAGCAGAGCACGCAAACTTAACCAGTCGGCCATGGGGAGTCCCAAGGCCCTGTCTTTAAGGATATTATAACTAATGAAGACAGGTAAGAATTATCTGTAAGTAACTATACTTGAAGTGAACTTGTAAAATGACTCACCCACACAGCTGAATGGTGGGAGAATTCGTACCGGGATCCTGGTCTTACCTCGTTAGACACACAATGAATATTTGTGAATGGAGCAGCTCAGTCTTCTTCACATTCATCATTGCTGCTGTCAGGGTATGTTGAAAATTTCACCCCAGGATAAACATAAATACAGAAATTTAGAGAGAGAAAAAAGATATTGCTTCTAGCTGAAGATATTTTTAAAACTTAGTGAAAAGTATAGTGTTTGATTATGGCCTTAAAGGAGAGAAAGATTTCAACTTTCAGCAATTGGTGGGGAAGAGACGCTTTTCTATCCAGAGAAGATGAGGCACAAAGACACCGATGTAGAGAAGGACAAACACGGGTGAGGAATTTTTGATCCAAACAGTTGGGTTAGACCAAGATTGTAGAGAATCCACTAGAGAAAAGAGTTTTCTAAAGATTCCAGAACTACCACGGGTTTGGGAAATGCATAATGATCAGCATTCTTGTTCTAAAATGTGCTATTCTAGGCAATGCTGACTTCTGAGTAATTTGTCAGGATTTTATTTTACTAGAAGGAAAAATAAGTATGACAGCAAAATTAATTGCTTTTTAAAATTATTTTAATTTTCACTTCCTCTATTTAAAAAAAGGGAAACTTCAGGGAAGTAAGAAATTTTACCAAAAATGTCAAATTTCAAAAGGGAGCAAAATGTTTATGGGGACATTCTAAATCTCAACAATCTATTTAGAAAACCAGACTAAATGGCAGGGCTGCCTGATGCGAGCATATCGGGATGGCACTGGATTGAGTAAATCAGGGGTATAACAGAAATGTTTACCAATGTAATCAGGGAAAACATTCATTTGAAAATTAACACATTGGGAAGTACTTCCAACATGGCCCTTATTTTCCATGTCCCAATAAATAACTGTTGAGCCTGTTAAATGTGGATCAGCACCCTTCACTGAGCAATTTCACTGAGGAATGAAATAACTTAAAGTGCACCAGTATATTTCACACACTCTCAATCCTGTCTGTGAGCAGTTAGTCCTGATGGTGCGTCTTGTGTCCCTGTATCATCTGGACGTACAAGTGTGACCTATCAAATGTGTCACAGTTCTGGTCGCCTCAAACGGAGCTGTTGTCGATGAGAACACGATGTCGTGTTGCAGATGAAAGGATGCTAACTCAGCCTCTTCGCTAGAAAGGGATCTGTGACCATCAAGGCCTGATACAGGATGTGGCTCCTGTGATGAAGCCAGATCTTAGTGACAGTGCTTTTCGATAAGGAATCTGTTGTAATCATCGGGTTCACCAAGTTATTTACCATCCACTCACGCCCAAGGGGAGCAGTTCAGACTGAATTTTGAAGAGCCTGCAGCTAGCGAGGGGGTTCAGGCCCTTTTATATATAAGAGCAGTTATTGTTTATGACAACCAGTTCACAAGCGTCATTGCGAGATTAGATTACATTCCCAAAGAGATAACATTAAACTTTTTGAATTGCAGACATCTTAAAGGAAACATCATATGAAATAATGACCAGACAAGGATAGTTCTAGAGTTCCCAGAGGCAGGATAGGATGGTACCAGGTTTTATAAACTAGGTTTAAACCAGACTTGAGAGCTAATATCCCAACAGGTAACACGCTCTATGGTCTTCTGGGTGTTCCAGTTGGTTCCAGTCATCCAAATGACTACCACTCAGCTTCTTGTCTCCACACCACACTCAGATTGATAACCCCTTATCTTCTAAGAGTAATAAGTAAGTTTAGAAGGGATTTTATTATCTAGAACTAAGTGTACAACGACAGAGATGTGTAAATCTCAGGCTTAATAAAAGAATAGAAACATTGCAAATTTTTTGCATTAAAGATTATGTGGCTTCTAATTTTCTGCCCCCATTCCTCCAAAGTCTAGTTTATAGGAAAACATTTTCCTCTAAGAATGTGTGACCCTCCTTCCTTATCGAAGGCACTCTACCAGAGCATTCATATGTGTTACTAATTCTGATGCCAACCATTCAAAGCTGAATTAAGTATTTCCGTTTTAAGACTAAGGAAATGGAGCTCTTTTAAACTGGTTTTTAAGTGACAGAGCTGGGTTGAGAATTAGGCTTATCTGTTTCAAAGCCTGGGCTCCTTGTACTACGACAACTTATGATTTACAGCTTGTTTTCATGTGTGTGATTTGATTTAATTTGCATAGTGACATGTGAAGACAGTGATAGTCTACCCTGACCCACCCCTTGATGCCAGGCTTCTTGAGAAGGATAGTCTATGGTCCTCTGTTTTCTCAGCTGTTTACTCAATCCACATCAGTCTTGTTTCCGACTCCGTCATGCCATCAAAACCACTCTAGCTGCTAAGTCCAATGGATGGTCTGTCAGCCCTCTCATAACTCACCGTGGTATTCACAGTTGCTGATGTCCTTGTCCCTCGCACTCTGTGATGACACTTTCTCTTTGCTCTCCTTTTACCGTTCTGGCCCTTCTTCAGGCTCCCTTGTAATGTCTCCTTCTGCCCCTGAGGTTTTTGGGAGTCTGTCCTATTGTCTCTTTAAAATACGTCCTTTCTTATCAATAATTTTATAGAAACCCACAGCTGGAGAAACAATCAGAAACTACCTGGAAAAAGGCCTTGTATACAACGATGAGAAATTTGTGTTTTATTCTAAAGGCAGAAGGAAGCCATTGACAGTTTTAGGAATGAGAGTAGTGATGCTGCTGATGAAAGTAGAGATTATAGAAGAAAGAGAAAGATTAGGGGCATGTGAGTTTGGAGATAAGTTGATTGAGGCAATTATGAGAAAATCAGGCAGCCATATCCACAAAAAGGAAGTAAGAGAATGTAGATGTGAGGCTGGAGAGAGAGGTTTTGACTGGAGCAGAAGATTTTCAGGTAATCTGCTTCTACATGGTAGAAGAAAGTGTGGCCATGGATGAGGTCTTTGAAATTGACCCTCCTGAGTAAGAACATTAAAATGGAACCCTTGGTTAGTATGTGTGTGTAGGTCTATTTCTTTGCTGTCAGCTTAGAGTGCCTAAAAGAAAAAACACCCTTGTAACAAGCCCACCTATTGCTGAGATCTTGGTTTCTAATATTATTCTCCCATCAAAGGAACCAGCATTCCCTGCAGAAATAGCTGATTCTAGGAATGGGGCAGGAAATATACAAGATGAGCTTGAACTAGCTTGTAGTGTCAGAAAATAAGGAAGTGAAAAAAAAAGAAAACCCACAATGACAAGGGTATGTTAAAGGAACACACGCAGGACCCAACTCCCATCGGCCAAAGCTGGAAGAATTTGAGCAACAAAATAAGGGAAGTTGTATTGAATTATCACCCCAAGTTTAAAGTAAATATCCATGAGTCCGTACTGGTATAAATAAGTGATTGAATAACTTAACAAATGAGGGAGAAGAGACGAATCTTCCTTGCATAATAATTTGTGTAGATACTCAGTCTTCAAGGAGGGCAACCATAAATCCCCACTTCTTAAGCATAGACTGCACGTAGTGGCTTCGTTCCAAAGAGAACAATATGGAAAGAGGGGCAGTAATTTTACAGTGGAGAAGTTGGACAAACACTACCTCAGCCAGGTGACCAGGGTCAGCATCAACAGTCCTGAATTATGCTAATAGTATGTACCTTTGATATGTCGTGATGAAAATGGCTCCTCCTGCTTTTGCTTGGTTTGTGGAGATGCAAAAGTAGTCTGCAGGGGCATTGGGGGGTGGGGGTGCAGTGGGCACAGGGCTCTTCTCCAAGGCCCTAGACTGAGCACCTTCCAGTTCTTGTCTCTGCATCCTTTAGGATTAAGATCCCCCCAATTCCCTTCTCTCCTCCGCTCCTGGGACTGATCATGCACGGCAGCAATGAGTCCCAAAAAGAGAGGAGCTGAGGGGAGGGGCTGAAAAAGTATTCAAGAAATAATGACTGAAAGCTTTCCAAATTTGGCCAATGACACAAACCTGCTGATTCAAGAAGCTAAGTGAACACAAAATAAGAAAAACTCAATGAAATCCAAGCCAAGACACATCATAATCAAAATTCTGAATGACAAGACAAAAGAGTCTTGAAAACTGTGGGAGAGAAATGACACCTTTGGGGAAAAAGCAATTTGACCGATAGTAGGTTTCTCATCAGAAACCATAGAGTTCAGAAGGAAGTGGCATAACGTTTTTGAAGGGCTGAAAGAAAAGGAATGTCAACCCAGCATCCCACGTACAGCGAAAATATCCTTCAGGAGCCAAAGGGAACTCAAAACATTCTCAGATCAATGGAAACTAAGAATTTGTCGTCCTAGACCTACCCCGTAAGAATGGCTAAACAAAGTTCTTGAAGCAGAAAGGAAATGATAAAAGAAGAAATCTTGAAACAACAGGAAAGAGCAACAAAAAAAGGAAAAATATGGGTAAATACAGCAGACTTTCTTCTCTTGAGTTTTCTCAATTATATTTGACAGTCGAAGCAAAAATTACTGTGTTGTCTGATGTGGTCCTCAATGTATGCAGAGGAAATATTTAAGATAATTAAATTTTAAATAGGGAAGGCGAAGGGCCTTAAAAGGAGCTAAGGTTTATACACTTCACTGAAACTGGTACAGTCACCCTGGAAAATAGTTCAGCAGTTTCTTGAAAAACTAAACATACCCTCACCATACAGGTCAGCATTTGCGCTTCTAGGCACTTATCTCAGAGAACTTAAAACTTCCTTCCACAAAAAAACTGACACACAAGTGTCCATAGCAGTTTTTGTTTATAATCATTAAAAACTAGGGGGGGATTCAAATGTCTTTCAACTGGTGAATGGGTGAACAAGCTGTGGAAGATACGTGCCATGTGAAAATACTCACCAAGGAAAAGGACGAGTTATTTACATGTAGCAACTTGTGTGTGTCATATGTATCTCAAGAGCATTAAGCTGAATTAGAATAACCAATTGCAAAATGTCACATAATATACGATTCCAGTTACATGTTATTCACAAAATGGCAAAGTTACAGAACAGATAGTATTTGCCAGGGGTTAGGGGTGGTGGGTGGAAGGGGTGGGTGTGACCATCAGGGGTAGCACATTACAGATCTTCAGATGATACAGTTCTGTATCTTAATTGTGGTGGTAGTTACACAAATCTACACACGGGATAAACTAACACAGAAGTACACACACACCACCAATGTCAGTCTTCTAGTTTTAATATTGTGCTGTACTATGAAAATGTGACCCCTGCTGGAAACTGGATGAAGGGTACACAGGAACCCCTGTGTCATTGTTGAAACTTTTTGTGAATCTATGATTATTCCAAGATGAAAAGCTTTAAAAAATTTATACTGTGTTGTTGTGCCCTTATGATAACAATAGTAATAATAATTCACATAAAGTTTCCTTTAATATCTGAAGCCTATGATCACAGGAAATGAAAACAAATCTATATTCAATTATATATATATACTGAGTTATAGAGAGGCCTAAAAGGCTTTCAACATAGGGGTATAAATGTTACATTAGGGCAAATTTTTGTCAGAGAATTGGAATGGAAATAAGATCCCCCCCCCCCCAAAAAAAAAACCAAGGCATAGCATGATTTCCTTCTGTTTGTGTATTTGAAAATGAATAGAGGTGGTGTCTTAGAGAGCCCAGGCTGCCATAACGAAGTACCATAGATTGGGTGACAAACAACAGGAATTTGTTTCTCACGGTTCTGGAGGTTGAGAAGTCCAAGGCCCCATCTCCAAATACCATCACATTGGGGGTCAGCACTCCAGCATGAATTTAGAGGGAGCAGAATTCGGTCCATAGCAAGTGGATATTCAGATACTTCACTGGATAATTCCATTTGAGTGATTTCGCAGTTCTATTTTGAATATTGACTTCACAGCATAGCAGAAATTATATACTTCACAGTATTTAAACTTATGATGAAAAAATTTACCTATCAACTCAAAATACATGAGGAGTGCATAGTTTAACAATTATTTTACAGAGGTCTGGGTAATAGTCTGCACACTTGCTGCCTTACCCCGCTGGGGAGATCCCTTCCCCCAAAAGTCACTGTAGTTAATTGCCCGACTCCTCACCTTACAGCCCATCCTTGTGTCTGCTCCTGAACCAGCCCAAACTTGACACTTTTCCTGGGAATTTCCCAACTTTGTGGTTGCTTTATCTTGTGTACTTTCTGACCTGTGACTTCTTTTGCTCTAATCCATCAATAAGATTCTATTTGTTTTAGATCTTCAAGAAATTTATTAAAATCTCTGGTCCCTTGGTGTCCCCTCGGTCATGAATGTCTTCTTTTTCATATACCTTGAATATCAAGGTGGTTTGGGAAGAGCCAAATAATGCCAGTATAAGCACAGTCCAAGCTCTGGTGACAAGGCTGAAAGGACGGTGACTCATCCTGTTTTGCTTGTGCCCGCCATCTTGGTAGCTGAGTCTTCTCAAAGGACCTGACATCTATCTTCTGAATTAGCTTCACCAAACTGCATTCTTAGAAGACGTTTCTCTTTTTCTGTCCCGTGCAAGAGTGCTTAGCGAATGACAGTCATTTCTCAGCTATTGCTAATGACACTTAAGTACTTAAAATTTTTATCCAAGGAAAATGGACAGAGTTAGAATTCCTTTAACTCGCCAAATTATGGCTCTAGGTTACTTGACCATTTAACAACTGTTCTGTCAGTCAAGAATTTGATAGTTGTTATGCAGGAAATATATTTGAGCTCCTGTCTAGATCCTTAAAGAAGTTTGGGAGTAAAAGGAGAAAGAACAGCTCTAAGACCCAAAGGAAATGTTAAAATATCATCTGGCTTGAGCTGTTTTATCTGAACCTAACAAGGAGCCAGAGTTTTCGCTTTGGGGTCCCCACTCTGCCTCTCTCCAGTTATGTGACCTGGGACATAGTATGCACACATCTGAGTCTAGTTTCTTTTGTATAAAGTGGTAATAATAAGGATTCGACAGCACTGAATTTTTGTGCATGAGAACACACATATAAGGTTTGGCACAGAGTAAAAACCTCAAAAAGAGGTAGCGTTTTGAAAAATTATTATTTTTACAACCTAAAATTTTTGAAATTGAGTCGTTATTTACTCCATCACATTTTCAGGTGGATTCATGATTTTCACAGATGCCAGTATCAGAGTTATAGAACAAAACATTTAGAAGGGACTAAAAATGAGGATGTTTGTCCAGGCCACAAGTAGAAGGAAAGTTAACCTGACTGAAGGGGCATTCATCCTGGCTCTGTCACTACTTCGGAACACAATTATTTAAAAAGTGAGGAATTTGAACTAGAGGAATACCCAGGTGCCTTTAAGTTCAAAAATTGCTCAAGCAACATCAGCAAAGATTCATTCCTAACACCATACGCATGGCCCTGGAGATCTATGAGGATTACAGTCTGGAGAAAGTGAACTGTCTTCTGGGCATATTGTCCCCCTGCCACCCCAAACAGCCAACTATTATTATATACCTGGTGCATATGTGTGACGGGGTGAGGGAGGGGGCAGAAAAGAGAGACACCCCACTCCTTGCTCCCAGCCATGGGCTAAGCCCTGGGTTCTCACTTCCTTTCCTGAACAACGTTATGAGAACTGGTATCCTCGTCCTACCTTAGAAACAAGGCCGCTTGAATAAGGAGTTGAAACAGAATAGAATCCAATCTCTGTAGCCCCTAGTTTGTGCAATATGGGCCTACCCTCTCCACAGGCATAGGCTTGGGTGTCCCATGGGGGCGAAATCCTCACTTGCAGCATTGACATTGGTCGCCCATCAACACTGTCTAATAGTCCTCTGCGAATTGGGGATGTTGGCAGCTCATACGCTTTTAGATTACAGGGGAGCTGTGGGGAACAATTAAATGTCTGGAGCCTGCTAAGGATTATTAAGTGCTGGCAATTCCCCTCTCAGGTAATAGCTTTAGAGCCATAAAGGGACAGTTAAATAAGCACTTCCATTTTAATATCATTTTCAAGAGATAAAAAGGATTCTAAAATTCCATTATGTCTAAATTTGGTATCGCTCTTTGGGAGGTGAAGAAACTTTATAGACATGTGCTTTTCATAAAGGGATAATTTCCTGCTTCAAAACTTCTTCAGATAGAATTTTTATTGGGGCGAATTGGAGAAGCTCCACAATGAGGGCGAGTCTCCTCTCCAGCTGGAAATGCGTTCTTGCACAGGAAGTCAGTAACCCACGCGGCCAGACTCAAGTGACAGTGCTTTCTAAGCAGCTAAGTTAATTTTTATCCAGTGAAAGGTGTTATTTCTCAAGCCTGGATTGTGACTGTGGTTGAGTCTCATCACTGGCAAACCTAAAGGGCCTGGATTCATCAACGGGCTGTCCCTCTGCTCTTCTGATCTGCAACCTCACCCTCTCAGCTGCCTCTTTGTCCCTCAGCACTTAAAGATGTTCACTTCACTCCCATCTTAAAAAAATAAATACTGGGGCTGGCCCTGTGGCCTAGTGGTTAAGTTTGGTTTGCTCTGCTTTGACAGACTGGGTTCAGTTCCCAGGAGTGGAGCCACACCACCATCAGAGGCCATGCTGTGGTGGTGACCCAAATATAAAACAGAGGAAGACTGGCACAGATGTGAGCTCAGGATGAATCTTCCTCAGCAAAATACGTACATACACACATGCGTGCATACACACATAAATGCATGCATGCATACGTAAATACATGCATGAATGCATACATACATAAACGCATGCACGTATACATAAATACATACATGCATGCATGCTTACTAAAGCTGAAAGACAAAAGCCCCCTCAGCAGCTGGGTGTCCTTATAGTTATCTTCCTTTATCCTCCTTATGCTTATCCTCCTTATAGTTATCCCCTTCTTTGACCGTCAACTTGTAGTTTGAACTTTTTTTTTGAACCTCTTTACTTCCTATTCATTTTAAACACATAGTAATCAGGTTTCTGCCTTTTTCTCCCCTTTCCCTTCCACAAACAAACTCCACCTAAAGTGCTTTCGCTCTGTTCTCAGACGACTTCTCAGCTGCTGCTTCCTGCAGACACTTACTTCATATCTGCCTTGACTTCCCCATGCCCCTTGACACTCTGACCACGCCTTCTGAGAACGCTCCAGAACCTGGTAGGATTCTCTCCCTTGGTTTTCCTCCTGCCATCCTGTTCTTCCTGCTCAGGTTCCATCAAGGCTCTTAAATGTTGGGGTTTCCCTGCGTTCTCAGAGCAGAACTCTCTACTTACACTCTAGGATGTGACTTCAGTCATTCCCAAGACTTCTGCTTCCACCTTTAAACCACCGCTTCCCCACCTCCCAATGCCTCTGGTCCACGTTGTCTTCAGGACTCAGCTTTCTGGGGCCTACTTGGCATCTCCTCTTGGATATCTCCGAGGCATCTTAAACTCACTGTCTCCAAAACATCAGCTCCCACTGCACCTGCTCTACCTCCAACGCTCTCATCTCCGTAAAAGGCTCCACGATCTAAGGTTAAACCTAGAAACCTATGTGTCATCCTTGACAACTAAACTCTTAATGAGGCTTAAGAGAAAGATTCTGGAAGAAGACGGCCTGAGTTTGATTCTCCACTCTCTCACTCGTTAGCTGTGTCATCACGGGCAAGATTTTTACCTCTCTGGGCCTCTGCTTCCTCATTTATAAAATGGAGATGATGATATTACTGTTAATCACCACAGTGTTGTTATTATGATTAAATACGATAACTTTTGTAAGGCCCCTCACTATATAAATGTTTGTTTGCCTGTTCTCCTGTTTCAATCCATAGATCATAATACCCCTTCTGCTTAAAGGCATTCGGTATCCTCCATCGCCCTCAACCTCCACATCCCCGTCTCGTCTTTCACGGCCCTGCAGGCCCAGCCTCCGCCCCACCGCCCTGGCTCAGCCCCAGGCTGAAGAACGTCTTGTGCTCTCGTCTCTGGGGCTTTCACAAGCTCTTCCTTCTGCCTTGAAGACTCTTTCCCCCAGTTCTCAGCGCTTTTGCTGGGACAGCCCCTCCTCATTCTGCAAGTTTCAGCTTGAAGGTCCCTCCCTGGGAAGCCAGCCCCGGGTCCCCACACCAGCCTGTAATTTCCTTTGCAGCGTGTGTGCTTCATTGCAATTTATTGTAAAGGATTCCCTGCCCAGTTCCTCCCTTGAACTGTATTCTCTGTGAAGGAGGGGACTGTGTCTTTTACTTCCCAACCTCATTGCTTGGAATATCCTGGGTGCTGAGCGCACGCGTGAACAAGCACACACACCCAGCATATCCTGGATGGAGCTGACATTGAGGAAAGAAACCACATAAAATATGAACCCATGGACTCCGGGAGTTCTGGAGGGAGAAGGGCTAGAAAGTTCTCTATCTGGTCTTGTAGGAGGAAAAGAATACAGAATGTTTTAATGTTTTAATAAATAAAATATTTAGTATTTTAATATTAAAGTTAATAAATATTTTATTTTTAAATATTTTAAACTTTGATTCCTCAGTGATGGGCTTCGTTGCAGACTGAAATAGTCAGTTTTTAAGGTAGAATGAAACATTCTAAGTCGATGCTTCTCAATTTTTTAAGCCCATCGTCCATTACGGGAAACCGAACAATTTCACACCCTCACCCCCACCCCACCCCATTTGACAGTTACAATGCAGGAGTCAGCCTCTGCATATTCCCAACAATCATTGGTTATTATAACATTGAACATAGTTTTTCAAACTATGATACATCCAGAGAGTCAGGAATTTTACCCCCCACCCCCACATCTCTCAAACACCAGAATTTAAAACAGAAGGAGACTCATGCGTTTCTTTAATGAAAGAGCGTGACCCCGAAAGCATTTTTGTCTGTGGCGTGCTTCCTGTTCTTGGACGCTGGTTTTCCTAACGAGTGGGTCTTCTTCCAAACCAGGTGCAGTTACATGATAGACAACGTGATTCTCCTGATGAACGGGGCACTGCAGAAAAAATCCGTGAAAGAAATTCTGGTGAAGTGCCATCCGCTGGGCCGTTTCACAGAGATGGAAGCCGTCAACATTGCAGAGACCCCCTCCGATCTCTTCAATGCCGTTCTGATCGAAACGCCGTTAGGTATGAACGCATAAGTAATCGTATAGCTGCCTCTGTGTGTGTTATCACAGTAATTAGAACATGTCCATTCAGTTCACGATTTTCTCTGTGAAGACAGTGTCGTGCTACACAGATTCCTAGACATGGAAGGGACTTAAGGAGTCATCTAGTCCAGCACCCTCATTTGTCAGATCAAGACAAATGAAGTAACTGCCCTGGGTCACATATGAACCGTCTGTAGCCAAGAAGGAACTGGGGCTCATCTCTCAACCTCCAAACCCTTGTCTTTGTACCAAGTCATAGCAAATAGATGATAGAACTTGCAATTTCTCAAAAAATTAATTTTCTAGTTTGATTTTATATGATTAGTTCCTTATCCTTTCCTTTTAAACTTCTGTGTAAATAGGGCTACATATAGGAAGCATTTTGTCTGGGGAAGTTGAGGAATGCCATTTTTCTGAGATGCTCAGGAGTGTCTGTCAAATGACCTGGAGCAATGATGAAATGAATGCTAATTTCATTACAATTTGGCACTGACGATAGTTCTAGCATTCAAAATGCTAATGAGGTAGTTTTATATGCCTTATTGTCAGGAAACCTGGATAGTAGCAATTCACCATTGATCATTTGTCAAAATAGTTGCCGCTTAAAACAAATTTTAAAAAGAAAACATTTTTTTGTGTCATCGTTAAGTGTCCGATGCTAAGGGAGTACAGCATGGTGGGAAGAGGGTGAGTCTGGAAGCAGATATCCATGAACACGAAGCCAGGCTCTGCCTGGTCCCAACAGGCTGACTCGGAGCAATTCAGTTCACCTCAGCATCTTTGTTTTAAAAATAATAGTATCTTGGGGCTGGCCCAGTGGTGCAGTGGTTAAGTTCACACGCTCACAAGTTTGGATCCCCGGTGTAGACCTAGCACTGGTCATCAAGCCATGCTGTGGTGTCATCCCACATAAAATAGAGGAAGATTGGCAACAGATGTTAGCTGAGGGCCAATCTTCCTCACAATAAAAATTAAAATTAAAAAAACACTATCTTACTATAATGGAGTTTTGAAAACTAAATACGACACCGTTTTAGTACAACTCAATGCTTGGCACGTAGTAGGTTGCAAATGATAAATGTTACCGTTAGATAAAGGAGAGGGACTTCAAATTCAGCCGTAAAGTGAATAGTTCCAAGATGTTATTGTGAGGATTGAATAAACTGAAGTAGACCCTGTGTTTGGTGTAGGGCTCACACTCCTGTTGTCATCGTTACTGTTGGCCTTCTCGAGTCTGGATGGCCACCCCACGGGGTCCTCGTCTGGGGCGAGCAGAGGTGGTGCATTCAGGAGGCATTCTCTACAGCTGATCACACTTTTGATTTATTTATTTGTATGGTAATTTCTGCTTTCAGCTCCTTTCTTTCAAGACTGTATGTCTGAAAATATTCTCGATGAACTGAATATCGAGTTACTGCGCAATAAACTATACAAGGTAACTGTTTCCCCAAATATTATGGCTTTCTTTATTACCTAATACGTCATAGCCAGAGTTCTTTATTAAACGTTACTGTGCCTGCTGGCTAACTCCTACAATTCTGAAGTTGCGCATACTTGGAATACAACTCTTACAGTCCTGGGCTGTCTTCTAGGTAAATACATGTGTGTCAGCGTCCCCCAGCCAGCAAGATTCTTGAGGGGAGGTAACTCACCTCCTTCTTCTCTGTATCACTAGCTCCTTGCAAGGTGCCTGGAACATAAAAGGTGTCGCCTGGATGGATGGGTGGTGGGTGGATGGGTAGATGAGTGAAGTGAACCCTATCAATCTATCAGCCAGCATACGTAGTGACCCTTCTGTTACGCAGTGTCCATCTCTGCCCTCAACCCTATTAAGAGTCCCTGGACTTCACAGCTGGCCTGTCCACACACTTTTAATCTGTTGTCACTGTGCAGCCTTCCAAGATGACCAACTTGTGGACACTACGTCATAGGTACCACTTCATATAATCTGGCCAACTCTCTGTCTGGATTATGCAGTCACCATTTGAGTGGCTCTATGTGATATGAGCCGAGCAAAGTCAGTCCATTTTCACTCATATAACCATAGCATCTTTGGACAATCTCACAGAGTAACTGAATGAATATCTACCGCCACGCCATCTATATAGCCTGCTATGCTGAAACATATGGTCCTCTTAAAAGCTTTGCATCACAGGCAGTTTTCCTTTTTACAAAGAGACTTATAGGCTTAGAGGAGGCATCTGTGAGAGGTAGCTAACAGAAGGCACTGTTGTAAGCCATTTGCAGGTATTAACTCACTAGACCACCCAGTAAACCTACGTGCTCTCCCCATTCCTCAGATGAGAACACTAACGCACGGAGAGGTAAGATTTACTTGGCGGAAGTCAGTTAGCTAGTAAGTAAGAGAGTTGGGATTCAAACACAGGCAGTCTGACTCCACAGCCCAGACTCTGCCTCTCTCATGTGTCCTCGATGCTCAGAGCTATCCCAGACGGGTCCCCTGAGCACTAAGAGAGACTGAATGTCAGCACAGGACCAAATCTAGACTTACTTGTTCAGCTCACGACAGAGTTTGGCACTCTTCTTAGAACAGCAAGAATTAACCATGGGAAATAATCCAAGAACCACGCAAAAAAGTGCTTATTAAGAAATTATAAGGTAGGATAAGTACAATTCTGTTCTTTTATGGAGTTCTTTTTTTAGGCTGAGCAACATGCTTCAATGTGAAACTTTGAATCAAATTTATTATAAAATGTCTCCTATGGGAGAAGTAATTCAATTTCCATTAAAGCCTTTAATAAGCCATGAAAAGCTGATCTAGAAATTTCCAAAAGGAAAATATACTCATTGTATTGTTTGGTGATCTTTCTTCTTTTTAAGTCTTACCTCGAGGCATTCTATAAGTTCTGTAAGAATCATGGTGATGTCACTGCAGAAATTATGTGTCCCATTCTTGAGGTAAGAAAGAATCTTTGAATTTTTTTATGCCAAATAATGTGTTTACACACTTTTCATTTATATAATCCTACTTAGATTTCTTTATCTTAGAAGCTTCTTTATCGAACAATAAAGTAAGCCATATATTTTATTATATGTATCATTTAATGTCTTCAGTTAAGAGCAGTATTTTCTGTGTTTTCTGCATAGAAGAGCTATTTTGGAATGAGGAAAGAATAACACTTATAAAGTTTGGTCGTGATTGATTCTGATGCAGTGTGAAGACAGTAGATCATAGTTAGTTATCAATGTAGGACACTGGGCAGCTGCTGGACCACAGGTACTCTTAGAATAATCACTCAACTTCCCTCCAGTGAGGGAAGGAACCTGGGGCAGCTGGGAGCCCCCACAACTTCGCACTGAGGTCCACAGTGGGCATTGTTTTCTATATAAGTCCTGAAATAAAGGCCGCCCCAAGCACCCCCTGAGCGTGCCAGCTCTGGGAAGACCCTTTCAGTTGTGACATTCGTAGCTGGTGGGCTCACTTAATCGTGTGTCACATGCCACCGTTGGTTTCTAACTCTAACTGACGTTACACTCTTTCTAGTTCCTCTTCATCTGCATGGATTTCATCTGTGCTCAGAGGTCCTTTGCTTGTAAATGTTGATCTGCGATCTCCACATGAGAGGTTCAGGCCAGAGATCGAAGGATCTGAGGGAGTGCTTTGCACTGCGTGGTTTTGTTTTTGTTTTGGAGGAAGACTGGCCCTGAGCTCACATCCATGCCCATCTTCCTCCACTTTATGTGGGACGCCTGCGACAGCATGGCTTGCCGAGCGGTGCCATGTCCACACCTGGGATCTGAACTGGCGAACCCCAGGCCGCCGAGAAGTGGAACGTGCGCACTTAACCGCTGCGCCACCAGCCTGGCCCCCTGCACTGCATTGTATATAGACAGATCTTTCTTGCTGGCTTCCTAGTCCAGTCGAATTTTTCAAGGAAATACCATTCTGGGCTCAGAAAAGCCCTTGCTTTGGCCTGTGAAACGAAGTTTTATCTAAAGACTGTCTTTAATCATTAGTTTATCTATTAAACTTCACTGGTGAGTAGATGTTTAAATAGTTCAATGACTTCTAATTTCAAGAAAAGCCTGATAAGAACTATAATTTGGGCAAAAAAGGGGGAAAAAACAACCTGATTCCCTTCATCTGCATATATTTTAACCGAAAGTTTTGAAACTGTATATGATAAAATTAGTTCCCCTCAAAACAGCTAATCACTAAAATGTTACAGTTAAAGATACTTTCTTGTCCCCTCTTGAAACTCTTAGAGCCAAAGAAATACTTGAAATAAAAAGTTAACCCTTGGAGAAGTCCAAAAACTGGTTTTTGTCCTTATCAATATTAAACAGAAAGTGGGCATCGATAAATAAATAGCTTTTTTTCATGGTGTCCTTAGTGTCAGAAATTGAGCTGGTCTCTGTCAGACATGGTGATCACATAACAGAAGTTACCTAGGGACCTTACGAAGCTCTCTCCCCTTTGTTTTCATAAAGTTAACTGCTAGCCACAGTACCAGAAGCCACATTAGCTATGGCTCAAAAGTATAGTTTCTACATGGTGTGATTCCTGCGCTTTATGTCCACAAAATATGTGAAATAAGAGTTATGTTAAAACATGTAACCTTACAAAAGATATGCAAGGGCACTATTAATGGCTAGCATTTATTATTGCCAGAGACCATCCTAAGTGCTTTATGTACATGAATTCCCTTGGACTTCAAAAATAGCACAATGAGCTAGGTAGTTTAGTACCTATTTTTCAGAAGGGGCAAGTGAGGCACAGAGAAGGCTAGTAACTTGCCTGATGTCACACAGCTAGTACACGGTAGTTGCAGAATTTGAACCCAGGCAGCCTGGTTCCAGTTCCAATATGTTTATCCACTACGTTATATTACGTCTACATTAAATTCACCGTTCACAGTTCTTGTATAAAAGTAAGTGCTAATTCATAAGCAAGATTGTACTGCATGGGCTATGAAAATCAGAAACAGGTAAGAATTATGTCTTTGATAGATAAGGAGAAGAGATCAGTGGTTACCAGAGGGGAAGGGGGTGGGAGGCAGGGGGAAAGGGGCACGTATATATAGTGACAGATGGAAACTAGACTTTTGGTGGTGAATACGATGCAGTCTATACAGAAGCTGAAATATCGTGATGCACACCTGAAATTCACACAACGTTATAAACCAATGTGACCTCAATAAAATAATTTTAAAAAAAAGAATTATGTCTTTGTAATCCTGGGTGAGGTAAAAAGGAAAGTATAGTATTAAAAGAATTCTTGTCCCGAGAGGTTTTGCTCAAACTGCTCTATTCCCAGTGTTCTCATCACCCCTTCCTATACCCACAATGCTGCCATTTCAGAGTAGATTTTTTTCAAGCTGTGTTAAAAATAAAAATCTATTTAACTATCTTTCTGCGTTTGTATAGAAATATCAGTTACACATGGCATGTAATTATAACGTTTCTAATGATAGGATCAGAAGAGGTTTATGTTTTACGTAATTATATCAGATCATGTAATTGCCTCCCTTTTATGTGAGCAACTGTGGGGCACTTACAGTTTCTAAAGTTCTTCCATGTATATTCTCATTTAATCTCATTCCACGGGAGACTTCAAAAAACTTGATATGGTGGAAGAGAGTATTAATCCAGGCTAGCATGTGAAAATGAGACCTAACTACATGGTTGTAACTGTATCTAAAGAAAAAACTTGACTCATGTTCCAGGCAAATGCAGTAGAGTGTACTGTTTGCCTTTTATCCCTGCTCTTCTGATCGTCTGTAAGGTTAATGAAACAGTGACAAATAAGCGCAGAATGTTTACTCTCCCGAAGTCAGTGCACGAGCCAACAAGGCGGGGCTTGACTCACGGGTGCTCCACTCTCATCCATCGCCGTCCACCCCTCCACCCACTGCTCCCACCAGGTGTCCCCTTCCTCCTGTAAGGGACCGGCAAGCCTGCAAGACCTGATCAGCCCAGCTCTATCGTGAGCAATGATACTGACTTTGAATAGGTCACCAGTACATTGCTATGCTTTGCAACAACGGAAGTTGTGGTTTTATAATGAATGAGTGTTTGCGAGGAGGAGTGAAAGAAAAGACATGGGACATCTGGCATCCACCGTGCAGACAGGATGCGCCTCTGTGAAGGACACAGGGCTTCTGTGAGACTAACCCTGCCCCATTCACTCTCCTCCATAATCAGAGGTGATGCCAAAATGTCTGCCCGGGGATGGCCAAAGACGGCACAGCCGTTTCACAGTTCCAAAATTACAGTGCTTTTCACCAAGAGAATACGCACACGCGCAAGGAGTCTCTAGACTGGAAGAAAGCAGGAAGATAAATATACAGAGAGTTAGAATAAGGGGGAAATTAAAGTATGATAGGGGGTGAAAGGAAATCCTATCCAGTTACAGAGGAAATAAAAGGGCTTCTTATGAGAAAGCTCAAATTTAATGAGACCCTCCAGCGCAGGCAGGATTTCCACCTGGAGAGTTGCGGCACGGAGGACATGCAGACAGGCAAAGGGGAGAAGCGTTAACAGACTGGAAGTTAGAAAGCGCGAGGAGTGTTCAGATGACCCGTTGTATCAATGAAGTAAAATCTGCAAGTCTGGATTTGTTATTAATTAGTCAAAAATAAGCTGATCAAAGGATATTGTAGAGGAATTCATGTCAGCTTTCGTGCATGCGAATAACCTTGGCATCTTGTTAAAATGCAGATTCTGGTTCAGCAGCTCTGGACTGCGGCCTGAGACTCTGCATTTCTAAGAAACTTCCAGGCGATGCCAAAGCTACTGATCCATGAAACGCACCCTGAGTAGCAACATTGTACAGAATATTAGAGAATTTTAAAAGTAGTAGAATCACAGACCTTTCTGTTGGATTCAATAAATAGTTAAGATTTTCCCATGTGTTGGGCACTGGGTATTAAAAAATGAACAATGAACAAGAGAGAAATGATCCCTCAAAGATTTTACAGTGGAGTGGGGGAAAAAAGTCCATGCAGATTTTAAAATACCTTGAGCGAAGGGGGCTTTGGGTAGATAGAGAAGACTTTCCTAGCCCAAGGACACCATGGCAGATTCCCATGACAGGCAGAGGAGCCCACAAAGGACAGACTGAGATGGAACGGTCAGAGCAGGTAGGAGGAGAGCCAAGAGGCAAAAGAAACATGAAGACCACAGGAATAGAAAGAAAGTTCAAGAAAGAGTGAGTGGTTAGAGGAACTAGAGAGGCCTGACCCGCGCCTGGGCACTCAGGTTCCTGGGGGAGTTCAGCACAGAGAAGACAGGCCGTGAGTATATGACCCACCTGGAGGATCATGTGGCCCCACCCCATCATCTTAGAAGTAAAGAAACTGAGGCCCAGAGAGGAAGATAACTTGCCCTGAGCCAAGTAGTTCTTAGCTACAGAGTTGATTTATTGACATCTAACCTAGGACTTTAAAAAAGAAAACCAAAACCATGAACATACAAATAACTGGTACGTAGCACAAAGTTTCGTTATGTGAAACATCATCCTGACATCAACCACCAGAAAGGAATGTAACATGTGTGACATTCGCTTTTGGTTCCAAACACCCCGCCAGGCACTTCCACTCCCTTTCTCTTCTCTCCTGGAATGGACCCCAGTGAGGAGGCCTTATTCCCATTTTTGTGGAAGACACACTTGAGACTGTAGTGGCCTACATGATGGAGACTCATGAGTAGCTAATTGCAGCGTGCCTGGGAGCTAAGGTTTAGTAGGGTTCAAGAGTCCGAGGCCATTGTCACCACTGCATGGTCCTTCCCCAGCAAGCAAGTTAGTGTCACGAGAGGAAACTGAGGGAACATTCATAACACATATCTGTATTATAATTAGGCATAGATCTGGAAAGGAAAGCAAATCACTTCTGAAATGAGTGTGTCCACTTAGGGCTCTGTTTGTAGCATTTGGTAGATGGCTGGCTTTCACTGATGGTGTGTCTTGCAAATTCAGTTTGAGGCTGACAGACGCGCTTTTATCATCACTCTGAACTCATTCGGCACCGAACTGAGCAAAGAGGAGCGCGAGACCCTCTTCCCGACCTGCGGCAAGCTCCACCCGGAGGGGCTGCGCCTGCTGGCCCAGGCCGAAGACTTCGAACAGATGAAGAGAGTGGCTGAGCACTACGGGGTACGTGAGATACCGTGGTCCTGACCACCTTACGCCATGGAAGTTCACAGTCAGATGTACACTACTTATCTAAAGCAGTTTGTATGGTGGAAAGCAGTGTCTCTTTCTGTAACTCTCTCTCCCAAAGAAATCCTTCCAGTTCCTAACTCAAGCTGGTGTTTTTCAAGGTTCCTGCCAAGCAAGTGCTTGTGGAAATCTCCAAGGAGCGGTCATTTGAGCACTTCTTGTGAAGCGCTTGATAAAGCCGGCTCCCAGAGGGACTGGGGCAGTGTTCTGGAAATGTGAGCTCATGCCAAAGTTATGTAAAATAGCCTGACCCGCCATCCTTTCAAGTGCCTGTTGGGTAAACAGGGTTGGGGACAGAATGTCTGCTTCAACTACCAGGGGGAATATGGACCTATTGGTTTATAGCACTCCCTGTGCTCAGCGACCAGAAATAGGGAACGCAGAGGGGTCTGCCATGCGCTTCCCTACCTCCACATCCGATCGCTACTGCAGCTCCTGAAGGTCCCCATCTCAAGGTCACACACCTCATTCCCAATTCCATTCCTCCTGACTTACCGTCAGTAAGGTAATTCCCTCCAGATAACTTTTCCAGGACTGGAATAGCACTCCTTTTGTCTTTCCCTGTGGGTTTCTGAAGCCCTCCTGGAAAGAGAAAAGTCAGCAAATGATGCATAAAGCTTCATAACATCTCATATGTCATTACAAGAGGCTCTTGAGCAGTATTAAATATTAGCATTTGAGCTTCTCCCCAATTTCCACCTCCTCCACACATGAAATTCCATGTGCATTTTATCAGTTGTCATCTCAAAGATCTCATGAGCCCCTGCTGATCCAACCACAAGCATTCGTTGAGACCCGCGTTGTGCCTAGCTGGTCCTGAGAACTGAATGTGGACATGAGCTCCCACAGTGTCCACTGAGAGTGGAATTGCTTTTGTTTCTTGCTGTGTAGGGCAGAATAAGCCAAGAGGCTACTAAACAAGCCAATAGGCTAGAATTTCATCCACGCTGTCTCGTTATTTGGATTTTTTTTGGTATTTCCTCAAGAGGCCAAAGAGCCTATAAAAAACATTCAGGCCTTCCAGATAGACTTTTTAAAATAGATGTACAATTTCTCTATTGCTAGGAAAATAGATTCATATATCTTTATAAGAAATAAGAATTTGTTAAAAAAAAAAAACAATCTTTTGCTTTTAAGGTTTACAAGCCTTTGTTCGAGGCTGTGGGTGACGGCAGTGGGGGAAAGACCTTGGAGGATGTGTTTTATGAGCACGAGGTATGATACAAATGGAAAAGCTGTTAGCTTGCATCCTCTTTTTTTCTAACTCTAGGTTTTAAATATTTTCTTACTTTGGGTTTTCCTTTCACGTTGACCAGGCCAGTTAATTAGGCACATACATAGTCTGACAGTCAGTGGGGTATGAGCATCCCGCCTTGGAGAGCCACAGCTCTGGGGCTCACGTCTGATGGCTTCTGGTGGAATTGTCTTATGCGACAGACATGTGCACGGTGAAGCTGTGGGAGTAACGCAGCTGTTCCATAATTCACTAGAGAAACAGGGCAGGGACATTCCCAGGATCACATATTCACTATCTTCATGGTGCTCACTGTTGGGTGCATCTCACTCCCTAATCCATCCCTTCTTCAAGAAGGAATGATCTATGGTTATATTACATCTCATGGGCAGATAGGAATTACCTGCATGGAAGTCCATCCAGAGATTCTAGGTTATTCTCTTTCCCTAAAAAGGCAGAAGAGTACTTAATCCATTTATAGCCAATTCCTGGGCTCCTGAACTATTCAACAGAAGGAGTTTTTTTTTCAGTTACCAGGTAAGGTCCCCTAAATCTAGAGAATTATTCTAGTATATTCCATTCATGTCCCTAAACCCACTGGCATGTCCATCTCAGTCTGATTGGAACTAACAGAGAACCGTGAAATTTACCCAAACTTTAGGGTCACATGGGCTCCAGAAAGCAGAGTGGGGGTCTTCCTGTTAGGCCCCTCTCGACATGGTCCAACAGCTGTCTAGAAAGAAGTAAAAATGATGCAAGTTATCCCTGTAGTAGGGATGGTTTAAAAAAGCCCACGATTGCATTACTGCTGCAAAGGAGGCTGGTAAGGAAGGCGCTCTGGGCAGGAAAAGTGAGTGTCTGTGCGAGCAGGGACCCTTCCTGACTGCTTTGCTCGAGGTTTTCAGACCTGCATGAGGGACTCAGGACCTTTCTTTTTTTTTTGTTCCAAAATGGAAAAGAATAAAGGAACAGTTCCATTGTAGATTTTACACCAGTTAAAAAAAGTTTTTTTTAATTTTCTTTTAATGATCTACCTTCAGCAGGAAAAAAGCCTTCAACTCTGTGTCAAGTTGCTGCAGAGCACCCTAAGAAAGCTCATAATATCTCCAAGTAATTGGGGCCTGTGCCGTTGCCCTGGGAAGCGATTAGGTAGCATGAAAACCCTTTAAAAGTTTTTCAAGTTGTGACCAAGGAAAAATCCTTTACCTGAATGAGCCAAGCCCACTAGTCTGAAGTCAGATCAATATTGCTACAAAATTACACACGTACCCCAGAGTTGTCCCAGGAATCTTAGTGCTAGCTGTGCTGCTAAGATCTGTCGTCTTGTTGTCTTGTTTTTCTACAAGCTTCCTTTTAACACTACTGTTGTCTGCCTTTATCTGCAGAGTGACACTCTCTCTCTCTTTTGACTTACCGAGTTGAACCGTTTTCCTCTATTGGACCCAATTTGGACATTGTCTACTTAAATATAAATAAGCACAAGCCAGTCTAATATTATTTCGTAAACACCGTGTGCTCCAGATAAGCTGTGGTCCATGCTGTTTTGTTTTGTCTTTCTTCCTCAGGTACAAATGAATGTGCTGGCCTTCAACAGGCAATTCCACTACGGCGTGTTTTACGCGTACACAAAGCTGAAGGAGCAAGAAATGAGAAACATCGTGTGGATTGCAGAGTGCATTTCACAAAGGCATCGAACTAAAATTAACAATTACATTCCAATTTTATAAGCCAGTGAGGGGCCTCCAGTGCAGAACATCGTAAACGTTAAGAAGTTATTGAGGAAAATGGAAGGAATTATGTTTTATTATCTAGGTTATACCAAAATAAGCCACACTGCACCTTCATGAATTGTAGACCCACTGGAAACAGTGAACCAACCCTGAAACAAAGTGTTTGCTTTTCTTCCAGCAGCCTTAGATCTTATTTCCACATTTATGTCTCATTCCTCACCTGGCCTTAGATATTAATTTTAATTAGCCCTATGGTACTTTTTCTATTCTCTTTGGTTGTATTAAAAATCAGATCCAATAGGGGCTGGCCCCGTGGCCGAGTGGTTAAGTCTGTGCGCTCCGCTGCAGGCGGCCCAGTGTTTCGTTGGTTCGAATCCTGGGCACGGACATGGCACTGCTCATCAAACCACGCTGAGGCAGCGTCCCACATACCACAACTAGAAGGACCCACAACGAAGAATATACAACTATGTACTGGGGGGCTTTGGGGAGAAAAAGGAAAAAATAAAATCTTTAAAAAAAAAAAAAAAAAAAAATCAGATCCAATAAATATGTTTTGCTCTTACTTCTCCATAGGCCCAAATACTGAGTGTCTGCTTTACTTTTTAACCGTCTGTTCCTTCCCTAGGACAAAGGAAAAATTCAGAC
Source organism: Equus caballus (assembly GCF_041296265.1). NCBI lineage: Eukaryota > Metazoa > Chordata > Mammalia > Perissodactyla > Equidae > Equus > Equus caballus. The sequence continues at coordinate 2,686,388 of NC_091692.1, read as the reverse complement.
CTGTATGTAGCCAACATGGACCACACGTCTTGGGAAATATTCTATTTTTTTTCTAATGCACTTTGATCTGGATGCAAATAGTGTTAACTTTGTTCTTGAGGTTATCACTTACAACTTGCTTTCTCACAACATTCTTTAAATAAAAGCTATATCTCTTTTTCTTCTGCTCCCTTCTTGCTTTGCCCAAGAAGAAAATAACCCTGGTAATTGTGTTTTATTCATTCAGAAGCGTAAATCACAGATTCGGTTTGCAGGATGTGGCTTCTCTATAAAACTTCAGCAGAATTGGTGCATAGAACTGCCAGGAGAAAGAAAAAGCAGCAAACGCTGCTCAAGTCCTTTCTTTAAAAGTAAAAGAGATTATGGGGCTGGCCCTGTGGCACAGTGATTAAGTTCGGGTTCTCTGCTTTGGCAGCCCGGGGTTCACAGGTTCGGATCCCGGGCATGGACCTAGACACCACTCATCAAGCCATGCTGAGGTGGCTTCCACATACAAAATAGAGGAAGATTAGCACAGATGTTAGCTCGAGGTCAATCTTCCTCACCAAAAAAAATTAAATTAAATTAAAAAAAATAAAAGAGATTCCTTCCTAAATAGAAAATCTGTATTTGCTCTATATATTTTGAAAATTAAACATTTATACATATTTGAAAGTGCTTCAAGTGAGAATATTTACAGAGAATACGGGTATCTAGAATTAGGTGCATAGACCAAGGAATAAATAAAATTTTCTGCAAAACTCCAACTTTTTTGGAGAATATTTTAGTAATTTTAGTGATAGGGATTTTTAAGCCTAAGGAAAAAGAGTGCCTCACCTGTGCTGGAGGCCCAGCCCACACCTGGGTCCTGCTGGCAGCTGAGGGTCGGTGCCATGGAGGGCTACAGTGTAGACTCGTCAGCTGGACCCCAAAAGCCCGCTTCACACGTACACCCCTGGCCTGGAGGACTCCCCCCTGACTTGCTCTGGCGCCACTTGAGAATGCTGTCCTTCGCTCACAGGCCCAGATCAGAAGACTCCTAATGGTTACATTTTAACCTATGCTGTCTTGAGTGGGTGCTTAAGACTTCCGGCTTCTTTAAAGGTTGAGAGGAAAGAAGACAACAGGAAAGAAGCAGCTTAGAGAAAGCCATCGAGACGGTTCTCAGACTAACCCCTTCCCACTCACCTCTGTGTGTAAGGGTGGGGCCCTTCATGGCCACGGGCCACAGGCTGAAGTTGACTTCAAGCCCCCAAATTCTAACCATCATGTGAATGCGGAGACAGGCACTTCCCAATAACCTGCGAGGCAAGCAGAATGTGCCCCTCATGGAGGAGGATGCCCTGGCTGCAGGTTAAAGAACTTGCCTTGAACTTCCATAGCTTGTAAGCATCTGAGCTGGGATCTGACTTCACTGTCACAGCTCAGGGAACTGGTATACACTGGAGAACAAGGACCTTTAAAAAATGTTTAAATTCTATAAAATGAAGCCAAAAAATCAGGTATATAGAACAACACAGAAAACAATGAGGCAAAAGATTATTTCTTTTTCTAAGTGGTGAAGTGAAACCTCTCAATCGTCTTTCCCACCCTCCTCCCAGCAGTATTCCCTGAATCTAAAACTCCCACCTCCGTAGTCTGCTGCAACTGGTCTCGGAACATTGTGTTCCAGCACATCCTACACCCAGCGTTGCGTGCAGTCTGCAGCCTGTGCACTGCGACAGACTTCTGGCCACGCCAACCCGTCCCTGTTCCCCACTCTCTTAGGCATTGCTCTTGTAGGTTCCCGTGTGCTTTATCAGTCTATCTGTGGGCAGGAACTTGTAAGACCTCTAATAATGTTTTGCAGTCCGGAGAATTTGTGGTGCTCTATGGGATTCAAAAGTAGCAGTTGCAATTCTCAGGATATTTAGAGAACATTCAAGAAGAAATGAGGTCATTTCACATGTTCCGATGCTTTAGGAATGAGGTGCATGGACAGAGGGCAAATGGGAAGGAGCCCTCTGAACCTGGATGAGTTTGGACCAAGGCTATTGTTGGGCAATGAGGGAATTCAGTTAACTGTTTGGAAGTGTCCACCCCCTCCCTCAGCATGTCGGCAATGTAATAAGACATTGAGAAGGTTAAATAAATCTTTGTAGGATGAAGAAAGCCTTGGTGATGGTCAGATCCGAGGGGTTTCATAGTAGTAACTCTTAAGTCTACCCCTTAACGCTCTTCAGAATGTCAGATATCACAGATAAGACGTATAAGTAGGGGGAGGACACAACCACAGTTTCACTCTGTTATGTCTGGATTTCAGGAGCAGACAACATTCTCCTTGCTGTTTGATGCATTTCAGTCATTTTGAGTCATTTTCCCCTCACTTCAGCAAATGGAAGCGTTAATACTTATATGTGTGAAATAGAATTGCTGAGGAATATATGGGACATTATCAGAGTGTATCATTCTTAGCGATGTCACCGCTTATGTCTCCCAACAGCTGATACTGGGAGCCTTGATGTCATTTTGTATTGCTGCATAGTCATAAAATGTATGAGCTTTATAAATATGAAAATAGGATATAGAAACTATAATGAGGGCCAAGCCACCTGCCCTAAGTGATTTCCCATCTTCTTTCTCCTCTTTTCCATTTTCATTATCCCATCTGGCCTCCCATTGGTCACTTTTCCAAGCCCCTCTTTCTCCTCAGTCCCCTTGTGACGCAGTTGCCAGCTTCCACCAACAACTGAAGGCTGGACCACTAAATGAAATCAGTCATCATGGCACCGCTCCACACGGACAATATCTGGCTGCTTATGCAAGGAAAGGCAAGTTGGAATTCTCTGGAAAGAAGGGAGACTAAGTTAAGAAGATGCATGTAGAGACTAGTGTAAATCAATATATTAGAAAAGAATCATCTGCAAAGAATGACCACTGCAGCCAGATCCACAAATGCCATTTAAAAGCTAGGATCATTGACAAGCTGCAAAAGCAGATGAGTAGCTCTATGACAATAGTAGACTTCTGGTGCCCCTGAGACTATTGTTGCATTCTAGCAAGTGTGGATCTCCTTCTTGAATTTGAGCTGGGCTTAGTGACTTGCTCATAACCAACAAAATCCAGAAAAAGTGGTGCTGTATGACTTCCAAGGCAATGCAGTTTCCTTTGCTTGCTGGATTTTGGAGTCCTGAGCTACCAGGTATGTAGTCCAACTTCCTTGAAACTCCCATACTGTGAGGAAGCCAAGACACATGGAGAAGCCAAGAATAGGCAAATATGACAGTCCCTACTGAGCTACAACCAATAGCATCAGCTACCAGGCATGTGAGAGCGCCATCTTGGAAGGCTGGCCCCTCTAAGCCGTCAGAGACTGAAGGCCAAGCCCAGTAGCTGACCACAGCTGCATGACACCGAGGTGAGAACTGTCTAGACAAGTCCTTTCTACATTCCTGACCCACAGAATCCTAGAGTGTAATAAAATAGCTCTTGTTTTGGAACTACTAAGTTTGGGGTAGTTGTATGCAATAATACTACGTGGAACAGTGGTGTTCAGCAGTCATGTTTACAAGCGCCCAACAGATTTTTGGGATCACTCCAAGGTCCTTTCTAAATCCTGCCTACGACATCCACTCTCCAACCATCTTCACAGGTGGTCAGAACAGATACAGTTTTCTGCACATGTCACCTACCAATGAGTCTCAGCTCTGACCTGGAGGGACAATCTCTATACCACTTGAAGACAGAAATGTCATCCCCAGAGCCAGATATGAACAAGTAACCCCTGTTGACAATGTAGCCATCTTGCTTTCCAGCAAAAGTTGGCAGCACCAGAGTCTCTGACATTGAATCTATCTCTTCAGAGGTGAAAGTCCTTATTACCTTTGTCATTTTTTGAACAAACAGCAATTCTAGACTTTAAATAATTTATACATTTTCAGATTCTATTTGTAGGTTTTTTAATTAAGGCAGTTAATTTTTCTCTATTCAGTTGTGAATGCTGAAATGCTTATTTAATTTTATAAGACGCTCATTGTTTTTAAATTTTTGGTTTGCTTCAGTTTGGGTTCTATTTTTAATTTCTGGTTTTGATTTAAATGTAAGAGTGGAATACTCATATATTACAGTTTATTTCTGCAACATCAGGAATTTTTAGAAATTAAAAGATTTGTTAATTTTTTTCAGCTTTGTCAAAGTACAATTGACAAATAAAATTGTAAGATATTTAAAGTGTACAAGATGATGATTTAGTATATATATACATTTTAAAAGGATTTCCCCCATCATGTTAATTAACACATCCATCACCCCACATATTTACCTTTGTGTGTGGGAGAATACTTACGTTCTACTCTCTTAGCCAATTTCAGTTATACCACACAGTGTTCTCAACTGTAGTCATCATGTTATACATTAGATTCTCAGACCTTATCTTACAACTGAAGGTTTGTACCCTTTTACCAACCTCTCCCCATTTCCCCCAGCCACCAGGCCTGGCGCTTTTCTACTCTGTTTCTATGAGTTTGAATTTTTTTTTTTAGATTCCACATGTAAGTGAAAATTAAACAGAAATACATAGGTAAGATTTTAATAATCTTCATGATTGGATATTCCTAAATTCAGTAATATATTTCTTAAGATTTGCAGAGGCATGGAAGAATGGGTGACCATGAGCCCCAGCTCCCAGTGTCCAGATCACGTGGTTTTCTCAAGGACTCACCCCAGTGTTGTGATGTGTGATTTACACTGAGTAAATCGTTCAGAACCTCAGAGGCTTTTCAGTAGAGAGATTGGAGGAAAGTCATGCAAGATCTACATGTACAAATAAATAAACATAAATCATGTTACAGGGTATCAACACTTCACAGTTTAACTGTGCCTGGTGCTGGATGTAATTCCGTGAAATACCAGGATTATCTGAGACATAGAATTTAACATGGGTCTTTAACAGTGGCTTTAAACATTTAGGTTCACACAACCCTTTTTTATTTTTAAAGATTGGCCCCTGTGCTAACATCTGTTGCCAATCTTCTGTTTTTTTCTTCTTCTTCTTCTCCCCAAAGTTCCCAGTACATAGTTATATACTCCAGTTGTGAGTGCCTCTGGTTGTGCTATGTGGGACGCCACCTCAGCATGGCCTGATGAGCGGTGCCATGTCCACACCCAGGATCTGAACCGTTGAAAGCCTGGGCTGCCGAAGCAGAGTGCACGAACTCAACCACTTGGCCACAGGGCTGTCCCCCACACAATCCTTTAAGAATTTGATGGGCACTGTGGACAGCTTCCCTCAGAATAAGAGACATCTTCACACACACACCCAAAATTTTGCATAGTATATGAAAAGACTATAAACTCCCTAAAATCCACTCAGGAGCAACCAAGAGGTGTGTAAACTCCAGTTTAGAAATCTCCATTGCACAGGCTGAGGAATGAAAGAAAATGACAGGTTAGAAGGTAATGGATGGGAAAGGATTTTAATTTGAGAAATAAAATACGGGCATTTGTATACTCTTCCTGTCTCTTAGAAAGGTACCCTGTTCAGCCAAGCAGGCAGTTTTGTGATGGAGGCAGGTGCCCTGGTGGAGAGAGTTCCCCACCTGGCCAGCAAGTTCAGTGACGTCAATCATGGAGACGATGGAAGGACAGAGGTCACAATCAGCTTCCTGTCATACTAAATTGAAATTACAATCCAAAGCATCTGACTCTACTTCTTGAAACTATTGACGTTCATATCCATCAAATGCGTTAAACAATGCTAATATATTTTGCAAGAAGAGTAGGTAAAAACTTTGTGGATTGGTTAAAAATAAATGCTAACCCATATATATAGTCAACCACCCTTTGACAAAGGAGCAAAAGCAACACAATGGAGCAAAGACAGTCTCTTCAGCAAATGAAGAACTACTGGACAGCCACATTCAAAAAAAGGACTCTAGAAACAGACCTTACACGTTTCACAAAAATTAACTGAAAATGGATCACAGACCTACATGTAAAGCACAAAGCTATAACGACCCTAGAACATAACATAGGGAGAAACCTGTAAGACCTTGGGTATGGTCATGCCTTTTTTCAATACAATGCCAAAGACACAATCAGGGAAAGAAATAATTAATAAGCTGGACTTCATTAAAATTAAAAGTTTCTGTTTTGCAAAAGACAATATCAAGAGAATTACAAGACAAGCTATAGACAAAGAGAAAATACTTGCAAAAGACACATCTAATAAAGGACTATTATCCAAAATATACAAAGAACTCTTAAAACTCAGTAATAAGAAAATAAACAAGTAGATTTAAAAATAGGTCAAAGACCTTAGCAGACACTTCACCAAAGATATACTGAGGACAAATAAGCATATGAAAAAATGCTCCACATAATATATCATTAAGGAAATGCAAGTTAAAACAACAATGAAATACCGCTACACACCTATTAGAATGGCCAAAATCTGGAACATGGACAACACCAAATGCTGGCAAGTATGTGGAACAACAGAAACTTTTATTCATTGCTGGTGGAACACAAAAGGGTACAACCACTTTGGAAGACAGTTTGGCAGTTTCTTGCAAAACTAAACATGCTCTTACCATACGATCCAGCAATTGCACCTCTGAGTATTTTCCCAAAAGAGGTGAAAATTTATGTCCACACAAAAACCTGCATGTGGATGTTTATAGTGGCTTTATTTATAATTGCCCAAACTTGGAAGCAACCAGGATGCCCTTCAGTAGGTAAATGGATAAATGGTAGTATAACCAGACAATGGAATATTATTCAGCACTAAAAATAAAGGAGCTATTAAGTCATGAAAAGACATGGAGGAACCTTAAATGCACGTTACTAACTGAAATAAACCAATCTGAAAAGACTACATATGATTCCAACCATATGACATCCTGGACAAAGCAAAATTAGGGAGACAATAAAAAGAATAGTGGTTGCCAGGGGTGGAGTGGGGGAGAGGTGAATAGGCAGAACAGAGGATTTTTAGAGCAGTAAAAACACTCTGTATGGGGCCAGCCCCAGTGGCCTGGTGGTCAAGTTCAGCACATTTCACTTTGGCAGCCAGAGTTCGGTACCTGGCGGCGGACCTACGCTGCTCTGTTAGCAGCCATGCTATGCTGGGAGCCCACATAATAAAAAGTAGAGGAAGGTTGGCATGGATGTTGGCTCAGAGGAAACCTTCCTCAGCAAAAAGAGATACTCTGTATGGTACTATAATGATAGCTTTATGTCATTATACCTTTGTCTAAACCCATATAATGCACAACACCATGAGTGAACTCTAAGGTAATTATGGACTTTGAGTGATTATGACGTGTTAATATAGGTTCACCTGTGGTGAAAAATGTACCATTCTGGTGAGTGATGTACAATGAGGGAGATTATGCACGTGTGGGGCAGGGGATGTATCGGAAATCTCTGTAACTCCCTCTCAATTTTGTTGTAAACCTGCTCTAAAAAAATAAAGTCTTAAAAAAATAAATAAATGCAGACCAACTGATATTTGCTGAAGCTAATCTTCAAGATTGAAAGATCAAACAGGAAAAACTACTTTTAAGGCTTCATCTTTGGTGAAATAGAAGAAAATCATGCTCTCACATTCTGTCACGGCACCTAGAAATGAATCATGTCTGCCTTCATAGTCATCTTTTATTGCTTAAAGCCAAATAAAAGTAAGTCAAGCGGAATAGTAAACAGTGGGCAGGACAGATGCATAACTTCCTTGGTAACTACTATAAATCCAGGAAGAGCAGCTGGACGTTTACATGGGCATATTTCCTGGAAGCACACATACATCTCTGTGTGCAGGATGAGCCCATGCTTTCCTGCGTCGATGAGGCCATTTCCAGGCAAGACGGTGGAGAGAACGACTATGAGCAAACCGCAAACAGCTGGGCCAGTCCTGAGCCACAGGGAAAGCATAGATTGACTTAAGATAGGAGTAATTCTAAAATATAGGATGGTAGCACAAGGAGGAAAAGGACGCCTCTGTAAAAATAAAGCTGAAATCAGCAGTCAAGTAAGAGAAAATTACTTTTTTCAAAATTAGCTCTGGGTGGAAGCCATGAGAATAGCCTACTTTGAGGTTAACTCACCTGAGAAAAAAGCAGTAAAAGCGGATGTTTCCTAACTGTTGGGTGAGGAGCATACTCTTTAAGTCAAATTAATGCTTTAAGCTCTTTTCCCCTAAGTTCTTTTAGGTTTTTCCTTATGCATTTTCCCAGTAGTATATAACTCTATAAGCACTAAATTTAATCAGGAAAGAATAGGCTCAGAACAAGAAAATAAGTGCTGATTTCAAATGTAACTCACAGGAGAGTGGAAGGAACAGGGTTTAGCCCCTTGGACACCAAAGTCAGGCAGCACGACAGCTTGTGTTGGACATTCAAAGGACCTACCGTAGGAGGTACTTAAGTGCTCTACGTAGTTTAGGCGGGCTCACCTTAAAATCAACAAATGGTTAATAGAAAGTGATCTCCCACCTCCCGCATTCTAGAAATGTGGTTTCAGACACAAAGGAAAAGCTCCCTTTTTATTAAATAGAAACTACGAAAGAATCTGCTTACTGTTTAAAGCTGATGTAAATTGAGAGTCTTTCTTTTCCAGCTTATGGAAGTGCTAACACCCCGTTAAACTAAGTTTTCGGGACCAAATGATACTGCCAACTGATGTAAGCCCAAAGCCAGAATTCAAGAAAAGGCATTTGGGGGCATTCATTTAAAAAAAAATTAATGAGGACAGTTGAGTCCCGTATAGTTTTTAAAGCAGAGCTTCTCAGCCAGTGAGTCAAAGCACACAGCCGTGCCTCACCAGGGGATGGGTGTGGAGATGCTGATTCCTGAAGCCTCGGGATGCTCGTGGCCTCCAGTCTCCTTTGACTCACGGCAGTCTTTCCTGCTTACCCCCAGATGCCACGCAAACTCTATCATTTTATATGTCCACAATGGTGTGCAAAGTAAGGGAGGCACTGTTTTAACCAAGCAAGATAGCAGATGAATAACCCTTGGTTTCTCCGAAGAGACACAAGCAAGACTAGCAGAGCCCATTTTTATATTTTTATGACACCTTTTATGGACCTCAGAACACCTGCTCAACGCGATTTCGTTTGTATGCTCCCGAGAAATTAGCATTCTCCTCGTTCTCTGTAACTAGGTCTACTTTCTCGTAGAGCACAAATCTAAACTAAATATGAACACAACATCTCCATAAACAAGCTGACATATGCATAATCCATTAACTTTTCTACAGTAAATATATCTACTTCAATGGTCACGGCTTGATCTGACAACCTTAATACATTAGGCTGAATATTGCTTTATTTCCTTATTCAATATAGCCACCTAAGAAACACACCTTTATTTATTCACTGTGGACCTATCCTAAACAGACTAAGAAATAAGAGATGATTTAAGTTGAATACTAAAATATAGACATAAAATGGGTACTTAGAAATGGAATTTCAAAACAAGAATGGACACAAGTTTTGCAAATAAGGAAACTATAAGCACAAGTGCTAAGCATTGAGAAGTCAAAACTGGATCTCGAGTGTCATACCTTTTCTGTTTTATATATATGTGTGTGTGTGTGTGTGCATGCGTGTGTGTGTGTGTGTGTGTGTATTCTACCTTCTTAGTGGTGGTTTCATCTTTTACTTTCTCTTTAAGTTCTAGCCTCCAGTTAAGACTAAGGTCTTGGTTTGGTCCAAATACATTCTGTGAAAAATGACAGAAATCCTATCAAGCTAGCTTAAAATGCAAAAAGGAAACCTATTGTCTCATGTCACTGGGAATTTGAAGAGCTCATGGAACCAGACTCAGAGCTTCAAAGATTTCATTAAGAACTACTTCTGTCTTCCCCTCGTAGTGTCAGAGATGACCAGCAGCCAAGTCATGGTCTATCAACTACCCAGCCCAGCAGAAAGTGTCCCTTTGTCCCATAACAACATTATTGTTCTGGATTTGACAATCACTGATCTGCCAAGACATTTCATATAAACCTTTGCAATTATAATATTTATTATTCTATGAATATTGGATAAATCAGGAATAATTATAAAAATGTATTAATTTACTTTTATAAATTATTAGAATGAGTGGAAACACTATCTGTTTAGTCACTTAATATGTTCCTGAGCATCTACTGATACCGGGCCTTATGCTCAGTGTAATTTAAGAATAGTAGTTAGAAATAATTTTGTCGTTTTTTGAAATTATTTTATTGAGGTCACATTGGCTTATAACATTGTATAAATTTCAGGTGTACACTATTATATGTCACTTTCTGTATAGACTGCATCGTGTTCACCACCAATAGTCTAGATTTTATCCATGACCATGCACATGTGCCCCTTTCCCCCTTCCCACCCCCATCCTCCTCATAACCACTGAAATGTTCTCCTTATCCGTGTGTTTATCCTCCACATAGGAGTGAAATCATATGTGTTTGTGTTTCTCTGTCTGGCTTATTTTGCTTAGCATAACATCCTCAAGGTATTTGCAACATGTTGTTGCAAATTACACAATTTTGTCTTTTTTTATGGCTGAGGAGCATTCCATTCTATAGATAATACCACATCGTCTTTATCCATTCATCCATTGATGGGGACTTGGATTGCTTCCACATCTTGGCTACTGTGAATAATGCTGCAATGAACACAGGGATGCATAAGTGTCTTTGAATTGCTGATTTCATGTTTTTAGGACAAATACCCAGTAGTGGAATAGCTGGATCATATGATATTTATACTTTAAATTTTTTTGAGGAATCTCCATACTGTTTTTTCCATAGTGGCTGCACCAGTTTATACTCCCACCAGCAGAGTATGAGGGTTCCCTTTTCACATCCTCTCCAAAACTTGTTATTTCTCATCTTGTTAATTATAGACATTCTGATGGGTATAATGATGTTGATGATTAGTGATGTTGAGCATCTTTTCATGTGCTTCTTGGCCATCTGTATATCTTCTTTGGAAAAATGTCTGTTCATATCCTCTGCCCATTTTTTGATCGGGTTGTTTTTCGTTATTGAGTTGTATGAGTTCTTTATATACTTTGGAAATTAGCCCTTGTCAGGTATATAATTTGCAACATTTTCTCCCAGTTAGGGGCTGTCTTTTCATTTTGTTCATGGTTTCCTTTACCTTGCAGAAGCTTTTTAGTCTGCTGTAGACCCATTTGCTTATTTTTTCTTTTGTTTCCCTTGGCTAAGTAGATATGATATTTGAAAAGATACTGCTAAGTCCCATGTCAAAGAGTGCACTGCCTGTATTTTCTTCTAGGAGTTTTATGGGTTCAGGTCTTACCTTCAAATCTTTAATTCATTTTGAGTTAATGTTTGTGTATGGCAAAAGATTATGGTCTACTTTCATTCTTTTGCATGCGACTGTCCAGTTTTCCCAGCATCATTTATTGAAGAGACTTTCTTTTCTCAATTGTATGTTCTTGGCTCCATTGTCAAAGATTAGCTGTCCATAGATGCGTGGTTTTATTTCTGGGCTCTCACTTCTGTCCCATGGGTCTCTGTGACTGTTTTTCTGCCAGTACCATGCTGATAACTATGGCTGTGTAGTATATTTTGAAGTCAGGGATTATGATGCCTCCAGCTTTGTTCTTTTTTCTCTGGATTGCTTTGGCTATTCAGGGTCTTTTGTCGTTCCATATAAATTTTAGGATTCTTTGTTCTAGTTCCATGAAGAATGTCATTGAAATTCTTGTTGGGATTGCATTGAATCTGTAGATTGCTTTAGGTTATATGGACATTTTAGCTATGTTTATTCTTCCAATCCATGTGCATGGAATGTCTTTCCATTTCTTTGCGTCTTCTTCGATTTCTTTGAATGTCTTACAGTTTTCAGTGTGTAGGTCTTTCATCTCCATGGTCAAATTTATTCCCACATGTTTTATTCTTTTTGTTGTGATTGTAAACGAGACTGTATTGTTGACTTCACTCTCTGCTAGCTCATTATTAGCGTATAGAAATTCAATTGATTTTTTTTTCTCCCCAAAGCCCCAGTACATAGTTGTGTATCCTAGTTGTAAGTCCCTTTAGCTCTTCTTTGTGGGATGTCACCACAGCATGGCTTGATGAACGGTGACAGGTCTGTGTCCAGGATTTGAACTAGTGAATCCTGGGCCACTGAAGTGGAGCGCACAAACTTAAACACTCAGCCATGGGACCAGCCCCTTGATTTTTGTATGATAATTTTGTATCCTGCAACTTTGCTATAGTTGTTGATTATTTCTAAAAACTTTTCTGGTGGACTCTTTAGGGTTTTCTATATATAGAAGCATGTCATCCACAAACAGTAAGAGTTTTACTTCTTCCTTTCCAGTGTGGATCTCTTCTATTTCTTTTTCTTGCCTAATTGCTCTGGCCAAAACTTCCAGTACTATGTTGAATAAGGACGGAAAGAGTGGGCACCCTTGTCTTGTTCTTGTTCTCAGAGGAATGGCTTTCAGTTTTTCATTGTTAGGTACGATGTTGGCTATGGGTTTGTTATATATGGCCTTTATTATGTTGAGGTATTTTCCTTCTATACCCACTTTTTTCAGTTTTTATCACAAATGGATGTTGGATTTTGTCAAATGCTTTATCTGCATCTATAGAGATGATCATGTGATTTTTATTCCTCATTTTGTTAATTTGGTGTATCACATTGATTTGTGGATGTTGGATCGTCCGTGAACCCCTGGAATAAATCCCACTAGATCATGGTGTATAACCCTTTTAATGTATTGCTGTATTCAATTTGCCATTTTGTTGAGGGTTTTTGCATCTATGTTCATCAGCAAGATTGGCCTGTAATTTTCCTTCTTTGTGTTGTCTGTGTCTGATTTTGGTATCAGGGTGATGTTGGCCTGGTAGAATGAGTTAGGAAGCATCCTGTCCTCTCTAATGTTTCAAATAGTTTGAGAAAGATAGGCATTAAGTCTTCTTTGGTTGTTTGGTAGAATTCACCAAAGAAGCCGTCTGGCCTTGGAGTTTTGTTTTGTGGGAGATTTTTGATTACTGTTTCAATCTCTTTACTTGTGATTGGTCCATTCAGATTCTCTATTTCTTCTTGATTCTGTTTTGGGAGGTTGTATGATTCTAAGAATAATTTGTTGGCATATAGGTTTTCAAAGTATTCTCTTATACCACTTTGTATTTCTGTGGTATCTGTTGTAATTTCTCCTTTTTCATTTCTAATTTTATTTATTTGAGTCTTCTCTCTTTTTTCTTAGTAAGTTTGGCTAAGGGTTTGTCAATTTTGTTTAGATTCTCAAAGAACCACCTCTTAGTTTTATTGCTCCTTTCTATTGTGTTTTTAGTCTTTATTTCTGCTCTGATTTTTATTATTTCCCTCCTTCTATTGACTTTGGGCTTTGCTTGTTCTTCTTTTTCCAGTTCTTTTATGTGTAGTTTAAGATTACTTATTTAAGATTTTTCCTATTTGTTGAGGTAGGCCTATATTGCTATAAATTTCCCTTTAGTACCACTTTTGCTGCATCCCATAAGAGATGGTATGTTGTGTTTTCATTTTCATTTGTCTCCAGGTATTTTTTGTTTTCTCCTTTGATTTCTACATTGATCCAATGGTTGTTCAGTAGCATGTTGCTTATTCTCCACCTATTTGTTACTTTCTCAGCATTTTTCTTGTAGGTGATTACTAGTTTCATAGCATTGTGGCCAGAAAAGATGCTTGATATGATTTCAATCTTCTTAAATTTATTGAGGCTTGCCTTGTTTCCCAACATATAATCTATCTTTGAGAATGTTCTATGTGCACTTGAGAAGAATGTGTATTCTACTGTTTTGAGATGGAATGTTCTCTATATATCTGTTAAGTCCATCTGGTCTAGTGTTTCATTTAAGTCCACTGTTTCCTTGTTGACTTTCTCTCTGAATGATCTATCCATTGATGTGAGTGAAGTGTTGAAGTCCCCTACTATTATTGTGTTGCTGTTAATTTCTCCCTGTAGGTCTGTTAATAGTTGCTTTATATACTTTGATGCTCCTGTGTTGGGTGCATATAGATTTATAAGAGTTATGCCTTCTTGGTGGAATGTCCCTTTTATCATTACATAATGGCCATCTTTGTCTCTCATTATCTTTTTTATCTTGAAGTCCACTTTGTCCAGTATAAGTATGGCTATGTCCACTTTCTTTTGCTTGCCATTTGCTTGGAGTATCGTCTTCCATCTCTTCACTCTGAGCCTGCGTTTGTCTTTAGAGTTCAGATGTGTTTCCTGGAGGCAGCATATTGTTGGGTCTTCTTTTTCGATCCATCCAGCCCCTCTGTGTCTTTTGATGGGTATATTCAATCTTTTTACATTTAGAGTGATTATTGATATACAAGGGCATGATACTGCCATTTTATCTCTTGTTTTCCAGTTGTTCTATATTTTCACTGTTTCTTTTCCCTATATTTCCATTGTTTCTTTTCTGACTGCCATTTCAGTTTGGTGTTTTTCCATGATAGTTTTCTCAGTTTTATCTTTATTTACAATTTGTGACTCTGTTATGATTTTTGTTTGTTGGTAACCATGACAGTTGTATTAAAGATCTCATCAATGAGATAGTCCATTTTCTGACAGCCTCTTATCTCCATTCCATCCCTTTCTTTTTCCCCTTCTGAATTATTGTTGTCACAATTTATTCTTTTCTGTGTTGTGAGTTTGTGACTAAAGTGTTTATAGTTATTTTTGATGCTTTTCTTCCCTTTATCTTTTATGTTATAATTGTTTACTAACCTGCTCTGATAGAGAGCTGTAATTTTCTGATTTTGTCTGTTTATCTCCTTGATTTTGTCTGTTTATCTCCTTGCTCAAAGCTTTGTAAACCTTTGTCTTTTTGTTTCAGGTAGGAGGTCTCCCTTCATGATTCCTTGTAAGGCAAGTCTAGTGGCAAAGAACTCCCTCAGCTTTTGTTTATCTGGGGAAGCTTTTATTTCTCCATTATATCTGAAGCATAGTTCACTGGATAGAGTATTCTTGTCTGAAAGTTTTTGTCTTTCAGTGTTTTGAATATATCATTTCATTCTCCCCTAGCTTGTAAGATTTCTGCTGAGAAATATGCTGAAGGCCTAATGGGGGTTCCTTTGTAAATTATTCTCTTCTGTCTTTGTGCCCTTAACATGTTTTCTTTGCCATTAACTTTTGACAGTTTTACTGTTATACGCCTTGGAGAAGGTCTTTTTGCATTGATGTAATTAGGAGTTCTGTTGGCTTCATGTACTTGTATGTCCAATTTTTTACCCAGGTTTGGAAAGTTCTCAGCTATTATTTCTTTGAACAGTCTTTCTGCTCCTTTCTCCCTCACTTCTCCCTCTGGAATAGCTATAATCCTTATGTTACTTTTCCTAATTGAGTTGGGTATTCCTTGAAGAATTTCTGCACTGTTAAAAAAAAAAATCTTAGCTCTGTCTCCTCTTCCACTGAAGCATTTCTATGTTTCTATCTTCAAAGTCACTAATTCTCTCCTCTATAAGGTCTGCTCTATTTTTTATGCTTTCTACATTACTTTTTATCTCATTAATTGTGTTCATCATCTCCAGAATTCCTGTTTGGTTCTTTTTTGAGTTTCAATCTTTTTAGTGAAGTATTGCTTCTGCTCATTAATTTTATTCCTGAGCTCATTGAACTGTCTTTCTAAGTTTTCTTGTAACTCCTTGAATTTCTTTATGACAGTTATTTTGAATTCTCTGTCATTTAGATTGTCTTATTTTGTGACATCAGGTTTGGTTTCTACAGAGTTGTCATTTTCCTTCTGTTCTGCAGTGTTATGGTGGCTCTTCATGGTGTTTGATGAATTGATCCTCTGCCAATGCATTTGTGGCAGTAATAGCCTTTTTGTATTTGGATACGGCTTTGGTTACTTTGGTTCTGGTCACCTGGGTCTTGTGTTCCTCCACTGGCTCTCCATGGTCTCAGATGCTGCTATCCCATGTACCACCTGCGTTGCTGTTCCAGGGTTGTCTTGGGGTGAGGGTTGCACAGCTGCCAGGGGTGCTGTGTTCATGGATGTTTCTGTCACTGGCAGGGGAATAGAGCCCCAGGGACTTGTATACAACCCAAGCTGTCAGTGGAGCTAGTAACAGGGCTGCTGCCACTGGGAGCTGAGTCACTGGTTTTGCTGTGGTTCCTGTTGCTTCTGGTCAGATTCCACTTGCCACCAATTTGTGAGGAGAAGGGGTTGTTTTGTCTGTTCCTACTCCATCTGCTCATAGTTGGGCCAGTCAGACCACTGTGCCTTTGCATGGCCCAGGCTACAGACACCTAGCAGGGTGCCTTCAGGCTGGCCAGGCAGCCACCTCTTGGTGGGTTGCACTCATGCAGGCTGGGCTACCAGCACTCAGCAGGATGCCTTTGCATGGGCTGAGGGGCTGAGTTGCCACCAGTCCATGGTGAGCATTCGCATGGGCAGGACCATTATGGCAGAGTGGGTGTTCCTGCTCTGCAAGCATTCATGCATAGGCCAGGCTGCCCCTGCATCTACTCACAGCCACACTGGCCTCTTTGGTAAGAACTCATGACCTGGAGGGAGCAGGGGTGCACTCCCCTAGTTCCACTGCTTGTTGGGGGTCCAGTCCACCCACCTTCAAATGAACAGCTGCATGGATCTCTCAGATGTCTTGTCGTGCTGTGCAGGGAATCCTCTGTTGGTTAACAAACGTCATTTAGTTGTAACTTAGAAGGGAGAGACAAAGGGAATAATTCACTCTGCCATGATGCTGGTATCACTCCCTTTTTGCCATTATTTAACGCTAAGTGCCAAATACATAAAATCATTTGGAATGCTGGTTACCAAAGCTTTGGTTTAAGATTTTAAATTTAAAATGTTAATAAGTAAATTACATCATGACATCATAATCTCCCTCATCCATCATATACAACCCATCAATAAATTCTCCTAATTCTACTAACAAAAATATTTCTTTAATCCACCATCTCAATCCAATTTTTTATCATCTTTTGTGTAGTTTAAGGCCATAAGCCTCTATCTGATCTCTATTCTGTCCTTATCCCCACTACAGTTGAGAAAGCTTTTAAAAACCTCAGACTTCATCACTCCCTTATTTAAAACTCTTTCATTGCTTCCCACTGCATTAAAATAAACTCAGACTTTACTATGACCTACAAGGCCCAGAATGGTGAGGCCTTTGCTGCCTTCCCATTCTCTTCTCCTACTGGCTTCCCCTGTCCACTATCCAGCTCTCACTGGCCTTCTTTCAGGTTTCCAAAATCCTGACATGTTCCCATTTTGGGGCCATCTTGCATGCTCTTCTCTCTACATGGAATCCTTTTCCACTGAATTTTCATGTGGCTGGCTCCTTTCTTCCAGGTTTTAATGTCACCATGTTGCCCAGCTCCAGAGGGCACCTTTCGTATCTTTGGAATTGTGCAAAGCACCAACACTACAAAAATGCATGCTCACCACCTCAAAGAGGTCCTCCAGTCTTAAGGAGGTACACGGTCTGGCTCAAAGCATCCTGTTCTTGCCCTCATGATCCTTACCACAATTTGTAATCATGAATATGTTTGTTTTGTAATGTTGGTCTTCTTCATCCAGCTATGCTCTGTGAGGGTAGGAAATTCATTCTTTTTGATCTCTGCTGTATACTCATTCTTTGGCACAGAACCTGGCACATGGCAGTTTTTAATACATATTTGTTTAATGTATGAAGGAGCAAATTCTCCCACTTGTGAAATTCTATGACTCAAATCATAGAACTGCTAAAAGATAAACTGAGGCATATCCAAAATTTTAAGATCTTAGAGGCCAGCCTCATGGTGTAGTGGTTAAGTTTGTGCACTGTAGGAGAGGAAGACATTTCCTCTACCTGCTCTGGGTCCTTCTGACCAGGCTATGAATTAAATTCACATGAGACAGAATAACAGGAGAAAATCAAACAAAGCTTTATAATATGTATACATGGGAGAAAGCCAAAAAAACTGAGCAACTCACCAAAATGGTAGAAGCTCTCACCTTAAATACCATCCTCACCTAAAGACAAAGGAGGATGTTGGGGGTGGGGGGAGTCAGTTATGGAGATGACCAGAAAAGCACAGTAAACGAGAGTAAGGTCATCATGCAGATTAAAGTCCTTGCCTTCCACATTGATAAGAGTTTCCAGAGATAAGGTCGTCCCCCCTTCTTCCTGGTACAGAGAGGCAGACACCTTTACACATGGAGATTTCCCTTAAAAATGTAAATGTCTCTTACAAAGGGTAACTTCTGCTTTGCAGAAGTCTGCAGTTTTTAAAAGTAACCAGCCCAAAATAATCCTCATGCCAAAGAGACATATCTTGAGGTGTCCCATTCCAGTCCCCCACAGTGCTATGCTTTGGCAGCCTGGGGTTCACTGTTTGGATCCTGGGTGTGGACGTACACACTGCTCATCAAGCCATGCTGTGGTCGCATCCCACATAGAAGAACTAGAAGGACCTACAACTAGGATGTACAACTATGTACTGGGGCTTTAGAGAGAGAGAAAAAAGGGGAGATTGTCAACACATGTCAGCTCAGGGCCAATCTTCCTCACCAAAAAAACATTGCATGCATTGCTTAAAAAAAACAATTAAGATTTATCTGAGCAAAAATCAGTTCCAGTCAGGCAGCTTCCAACCAGAAGTAGTTATAAATGCTCTACATACAGGTGCTAAGGGAAAGACTTTTATATAGAAAAGGCTGAAGCAAAGCGAGGAAATTGTTCAATTGGCTATACTTTAAGCATTGGCCTTATTTGGAAAAGCCTAGTTGGCTGTTTGTGGTTGGTCATCCTCAGGTTTTCACTTCTTAACCTTGAGGCATCGGCAGACCTAGGTCTTGGTTTGCCCTCATAGGCTGCTAAGGCATTAGAACCACCTCAGTCTAATGGCCTCCTAGTTTAATTAATTTAACAGAAGGAAAGGCCAAAACATAATTAAGCCAGGGATCCATAAATTTCCTTTGGGGCATAGACATTTTCAGTGCCTAGGAAGACAAAAAATGCAAAGCAACTGAGTCTGGAAGATTGCCGCTGCTCACTCAGGGAAAAGATAGAATCACTCAGTGGTGGGGACCTGGCCCATTCCACCACCCACGGACCTCTGGAGCCACTGCAACACTCACCACGTAACAGGCATCCAACACGTATTTGTGGAATGAATAAATCCACGTCTGGGGCAAGTACTGCCTCAGTACCCACACTGGACCTGTGCATCCAAAGGGGAAAATGGGAACCTGGGATCTGTACCAAGCACAGCACTCGCCAGGAGAACCAGAGCAGCCAGATCACCATTCTTTGCTAGAGGTCATATTTGGCACAGCACTTGCAGTCAGACGTCAAGCCAACTTGATCACAGAAATATACTTCATCCTAGAACTACTTAGCTAAATGGAGCCTGTTTCCTGTGGTCTACAAACACAGATGTCTACCCAGGACAAACCCGAAGGACAGGTAAATTCACCAAAATTGCTCCATGGGGTCCCTTGAACATCAAAATACACCTGGGTAATGGCTCTCAATCCCATTTGGCTGCCTGCTCGAACGCTCAGTGTCGACCTTGAAATTCACGGGAGTCTGGAATGCAAAAGAACTGGCTGATTCTCTCATTTATGGAGTGTATGAAAAGAGAAAAATTTAGACCGAATTATCAAGTGAGATTTACTCTGCCAGGCACTGTGTGTTTATTCAACCAATGATGGTCTTTCTTTCCTTCAAAGGCTTCAAAGCATGTAGTGAAAAGCAGAAGGACAGAATATTCTACTTTAGGGATGAAAATTAATGGGTTTTAAGGGGGAAGACGATAAGTGATACTTAGAAAAAGGAGAGGGATAGAAATCATTTCCAACAACTGCAAGTGGCATTTAAGGTTGACTGCAAAGTCCCCGACTTTTCTGAATCCGGGGTCTGTCTGTACGCCAGCACCGAGCCACACCCCACTCAGCAGGTCAAGATTGGAAAGGACTCAGAGTGGCCGCTCCACTCTAAACTAGAGGAGGGTCTGATGTTTTCTGAAATAATTGTTTTGAGGGTTTCACATTTATTAAATACTCTTAGGATGGTCTCCTGACTATTAGGTAGCATTTAGGCATGTGTTCAAAGCAAAGAACAATGTGGAACCCTTGGGGAGAGAGGGAGGGCTGTTCCACCACGGACTCCTTCAGGCTAGGCTGAGATTAAGTAAACCATGCCCAGACACGGACTAAAAGCCACGTGAACGCTGGAGTCTTATGAAACCTTTGTAGTTAAGCAATTCTTCTCTGAGGTGAGGAATGCTAGAAATGCACTCATTGTGGAGTAGCATTGTGTTTCCTCAGCGACACCCACTCCTCCCGGGCACTGAAACAATCAAACTGGTCCGCCAAGTGTTTCTCAAATGCATCATGCCAAGAGAAGGGAGCTTCAAAGGAGACACTCCCCAAGGAAGCCAGTTCAATAGTCATCATGCTTCAATTTATTCAAACTTAGGAAGACGTGAAATGTACGCCTAGGTGAAGGAAAGCAACCAAAGATGAAGATGTTTTGGACATGCTGGTCATTACTTTGTGGCTTTTCTGACCTTCTATCTTAATCCCTTCTTCAGAACCTACTTCACAGTCATGGGGAAATATATCTTAAGACAAGGCTACTTCAAAGCCTGTTAATTGCTTTGATAGTATGGAGGAGTGGGGATTTAAAAAATCAGTGTGAACTGATTTCGGAGGTGAGCTTTATGCTCCATATTCACCCGTCAGGATAATAGCGAGGTGCCTGTCCTTCGTGGATTCCTTCCCTCTCAGTCGGTTACTGCTCCACCCTCCCAAACAGCTCACCTTCCCTCTGCCTGGCAGAGCTCAGCAGAAGACGTCCTCATGAACAAATGTTTCGAATCTTGTTAGGCATCAAACAAACAAACAATTTCTAAGAAATTAATTAGTTAGAGCAGAAAAGCCTTTGAGGAAACAAGTATGAGAGTCAGAGGAATTTGAATCTATTTTCCCTAATTTCCAGAACTTTGTGGTCTTAGGCAAGTTCCTGAACTTTTTTATTTTTGGTGAGGAAGATTGGCCCTGAGCTAACATCTGTGCCAATCTTCCTCTGTTTTGTATATGGGATGCTGCCACAGCATGGCTTGATGAGCAGTGTATAAGCCTGGACCTGGGATCCAAACCCCCTGCCACCAAAGCAGAGCACATGAACTTAACCACTACCAGGCCAGCCCCTTACTGGGTTTCCCCATCTGTGAAAGTGAGATAATTATATCTACTTAATATTGCTATAGGATTTAGATTAAATGATATGTTGAAATGCTTAGTACACAGGCTGACAAAAAGTAGGAGCTCAATTAGTGTCCTATTCATGCCTCCTTTGGACAGACTCGTGTTACAACGACTTGTGAGTGTAGCCATCCCAGTCACTAGATTAAAACCATCTGGAGGGCTGGGCTGGTGGCTCAGTGATTAAGTTCGTGCACTCCACTTCCGCAGCCCAGGGTTTGCCGGTTCGCATCCCGGGTGTGGATCTATACACCACTTATCAAGCTGTGACAGGCATCCCACATATAAAGTAGAGGAAAATGGGAACAGATGTTAGCTCAGGGCCAGTCTTCCTCAGCAAGAAGAGGAGGATTGGTGGTTGATGTTAGCTCAGGGCTGATCTTCCTGAAAAAATAAAATAAAAGCATGTGGAAAGTGAAGACCGTCTCAATTATCTTTGTGTCTCCATTAGTCTACAACACACTTGCTCAAAATCATACAGACGTTTTAAATAAAATCAAACATCTGCTGCTGATATTGACACGAATAGATACGCAACTAAAATAATTTCACGGTATCCTCAGATTACAGTTGGTTGCAGATTAATCAATGCTAATAAACGAAGACCATCTTCTTGCATGTCAACCTGCACACACTGCATGGTCTTTTCTGTACAGCTCTTGCTCTGTTACTGATCCAGGGCCTCCCTTCCCCAAATCCTTAGAGCATTTCTTGGGCTTGCCTTGGGTTCCAGCTACTCCTCCCAACCCTCCTGGCCTCTTCCCCTCCAAGCCCCTCATTGGACTGTGTGCGGCGGCACCACTCAGCCTGCAGTCGCGCCCCCTATTCCGCTTCCTGGGACTCATCGCTCTTCTTCTTCAGTCTCCTCCCCTCCTCATGCCTCAGCCCAGTTCTAGAACAAATTCTTACAGACATTTAGATAAATACATCCCTGCCTTCTTAAATAGAAGGCTCTGCACTGGATAGAAACTCTTCTTGATTCTTGAGATAGTTCCCTCCGCTCCCCCGACTCCCATCTCCACCACCGTTGTTTTCTTGTTGCTATTTTTGCTTTCGTAATTTATATTTTAATGATTTGCCTTTTTAGAAAGCATCTATGGGGCTACAAAGTCTGTGTTGACAAGAGGTCCCGGGGGACCCGGACACCTGGAGTCCTGCTCTGCCTGTGTCAAGGACACGGGCACCTCTCCGCACCTGAGGGACAAGCGCTCCCATGGGGCAGCCAGTGCTCAGAATGTGCCCGCTGCACCCACCTGTCACCTGACACTTACAGGCAAGCGTGCCCATGGGCGACTGCTCTCTCCAACCCTCCCTTTGGCTGCTACATGCGCATGTATAGGTATATATTTTTTTCAATCCACAGTATATACTCAGGTCCAGGAGTTAAATTTATTGCAGCCATTCTAAAAATACTAGTTATAAAGTAAGTATATTTCATTATAATTTCACAATATAAAAAGGCAAAAAATAACAATAATAACGCCGCGTTGCCTGGCAGGCTACTAAACTGGATAAGCCCATTTGCCCTTCTTTGAAAGGACGCCAGACAAGTCCAGGTGGGGTAGTTCTATGCTTGCTTTTTCTCTAATTCTCTTGCCCCTTCCCTCACTGTCAGTGTAATAGAAGTTATTTGTTATTATTTTTCTCTAGCTTTCTGATTTGCTGCTCACCTCCTGGGAGCAATACAACTAACCTTTTATACCGTTTAGAATGAAGCCTGAAAGAAGAGGAGATGGAGGTCAGGTGGAGCTGAGAGTCAGTACCTGGGCGTCGTGACACAGCTTCAAATGCTCAGGAAGGCCTTTGGCTTCATGAATTATTTTCTGTTTCCTGAGAGCCGAGATTACTTTGTTAAATCACCACTAGTACGTGAAGAGTTTTTATAACATTAGCATTCTTGTTGACAGGAAGTGGGGGAGCTGAATCAGCAGCCTGCTATGTTCTCTAAATTGGTAATAAATCACGTCTCCTGACGATCCTTGAAGATCTCGGGTGGTGGAGATGCCAATTGCCAGACTGCATCGCAAACCCGCGCCTTGCATTCCTCGGATTATTAAGGATTCCGCTGCGTGTGTGCGTGATAACAAAACAGGAGAGGATATTTTCTTCCCAGTGTTCTGCCAAGTCGCAGCTTGACTCTTAACTCTTTGGCTGAGCATATTTCCCCTTTCTGTTTCGTCTGGATAAATTCTGCTTTTTTGGTTTCCTGTCATATAAGGTTATGTTTACAAAAAGGCTGTAGCTTATAACCTCTCATCTTTGGGTAGCAGGAGTTTCAGAGGGTACTGTCGGGCTAATTGGTAAGTAAAGCTGCTTAGTAGAAGCTGCAATAGAAACGTCGATGCTACGTTATGTCGGCCTGTGTCACTTTAGCTGGCACTGATGGAAAATAGACATAATCTCTAGGAACAACCTAAGCCCAAATCCTCTATTAACGTGACATGTATTTTAAATTTGAAGTGAAAAATCAGTTTCTTGAAGGGGAAAACTATATTCTTTTGGTGAAAAACATGAGACTAGGACACCCGAAAAGAAGAAAAAAAATTGATTTAAATTGGGTTGATATGGTTTGTGGAAAAGATTCTAGTGTATTTGTCTACCTCTGTTTCTGCTAAATCTAATCTCTTAGAGAGCTATAAACTCTGTCTGCTCAAAGAGCTGCGCCGTGTGACTCTATGAGAACCGAATCATTAAGCTACAGAACAGAGAATCTGCCAATAACAGTTACCATCCTTCAGTGTTTTATAATTGGTTCTTTGGTTAAGATGCTTTTATTTGCAAGCAACGGAAACTGACTCTAGCTAATCCAAATGAAATAGGAGAGCGTGTTAAAGGGAGTGCTGGCAAAATCAATGGAAAGGCAGAACATAGACCTGGCAGAGGACAGAAATCAGAGCAGATCCAGGGCAGTCCTCAGGATTGGCTGCTCACAAACCTTTTCCCTAGGACACTAGATGTCACATCACATCAGATGACTCCGCTCCGAGAACCTTCTGTTTCTGCATATTTCAGTTCATTTCAAATGTCTGTGGAGGGCATATCCTATTGGCCCAGCCAGACTTAGCATCTCTACCCTTGGACTGACAGCCACTGCCAAGGACAAGAGGTGGAGAGTGGAAGGGAAGGGAATATAGTCAGGGCCTCCAGGAGAATCACTGTGCACTGAGCCGCAACCCCAATTTGCATCTACTGTGATTGGTGACCTCATAATCAGGCTCTAGATTCACGTAGCTATAAATAGAACCTTGGTTCTCCTGTATTTTTATCTTTTAAAATTAATGAATAATTTCAACGCTATTAGATCCCCACAGTCTGCCAGGGAGAAGACAAAACTCCAAGTATAAAGAGATGTCACTCAAGTAAGAGATGCAGATGTGTAAGTAACATGATTAGCATCATATCAGATATAATTCAGGCTTGTGCATATTTAGGGAGTTATTAGAGCTTTAAAGAAAATATCCATCTACATACACCTGAAGATGTTAGGGAAAGCTTTTCAGAAGAAAGAATATTTGGGTTGAGTCTTGAAGGATAAGGGAGAATTTGTTATGAGATGGGGGTGAGAGTCACGCCCTGTGTAAAAAGTACATTTCGAAAGCGTACAATACTTACAAAGAGTAGAAGTAAGAGACAGCATGGCTCATTTGGGAGATGTGAGTAGTTGAATATCGTTGGAGTTTGGGGATTTGAAGGAGAAGTGGCTGAAAATGAGTCTGGAGGAAGAGGTAAGTCCCTGGAGTTTCTATTATGCTACATTAAGGTGAATAGAGTAGATGCTTTAGACAGTAGAGGGTCAATAAAGGATTTATGATTTGGGTGAGGGGTAACATAACAATGCTGCTTTTAGAAAAACCACTTTGGCAGCAGGGTGAAGGAGAGTTTGAAAAAGAGAAGAAAACCGGCCATGGGACAGGAGCAATAGAGCAGAGAAGGGATGCCAGGGAAGCTCAGTCTTCGCTCTCAGGCAGCAGACTAGCTGGCGAGGTGACTGATGGAGACGAGGACCTAATGAAGAGAGCGTTGAAACCGTGAGAGGCCAAGCGCATCCATGGATCTGCAGTCAGGAGAAGAGGGAGAAACTAGAGACTGGTATTCCTGAGTGAACAACACAACGGAGTCGTTCAAAGTGTGGGTGTTGATGAAGTTTCACATGCAGACTATTTAGGATAAGCACAAACCTCAGGATGGAACCGTGAAGGCAACAATTAAGGGCTGGATCAAGAAGAAGAAGACTGAGTTGGAAAATCAAGAAGAAAAGAAAGAAGAACTGTGAGGAGCAGATATCACAGAAAGTGGACAGAGGAAAGGGAAGGGAGTTTCAAGAAAGCGTGGGTATCAGTTCAGATTCGACGTAGCTGCAGGTTCCAGTTCCTTCTCACATAGACTAGCTGTGGAGTTAGGCAGCTGGCACCAGCACGAAGCTCCATTATCATCTGCCTCTTTCTGTACTCTTTTCAGTATCGTGATAGTATGAATTGCTTCCTCAAGATTCATCCCAAGGGGAAAGAGGGCATGCTGAAGAGGGGAGTACCCCTCCCTTTAAAGATACTTACTCTACATTTTACACACTCCTACTTCCAATCCGTTGGCAGAACTTAGCCACGTGGCCACATCTGACTTCAAAGGAGGCTGGGAAATGTACATCTTACTCTGGGCAACCATGAGTCCAGCTGAAAACACAGCTCTAGTTTATTAAGGAAAAAGGGGAAAAGAGATCCTGAAAGCAACTGGAAGTCTCTGCCACACAGGAATTGGTGAACAAGGACATAAACTAAAGAGAGTTCTTATAAGATAAGTACTGAAAAGGACTTGCTGAATTAATCAGTGACAACCTCGGCAAAAGTCCTTTCTTGATGTGTGAAAGAAAATGTAAATCAAATGACAGTAGAGAGGAGACTAACGTGAAGATAAGGAAGATGGAGATGAGTATAGATTCTGCTTTCAGCAGGCTGGGCTGTGAAAAGGAAGAAGAGGTAAGATGTGATTAGCACAGCACTGGCATGAGAATGGAGCCTGCGAAGAGTCAGGGCTGACGCTTTGCTGAGCCGTGTGCAACCTGACACAGAGGAAGCCAGCCATCAGAAAGAGGACAACGGAGCAACCTCTTCTCCTGGAAACTGCTTTCTCCTCCCACCTCCTCCCAAAGTAGTTTGATTTTTTTTTTGTTTTTTTGAGGAAGATTAGCCCTGAGCTAACATCTGCAGCCAACCCTCCTCTTTTTGCTGAGGAAAACTGGCCCTGAGCTAACATTTGTGCCCATCTTCCTCTACTTTATATGTGGGACGCCTACCACAGCATGGCTTGACAATCGGTGCATAGGTCTGTAACCGGAAGCCCAGCCAGCAAACCCCAGGCCACCAAAGCAGAATGTGTGAACTTAACTGCTGTGCCACTGCGCTGGCCCCAAAGCAGTTCAATTTTTATGTGGGTTTTTTTTTTTGAAATGTCATGTTCTTATATGACCCATTTCTTGCTTAAGGTTGATTGGTTGAAAGTAAATCTAATCCAAACTGGTTCAAAGATGCCAACCCCACGAACCACTTGAATGAATGAGGAGTGGCAAATTTATTCAACTGAGCCAAACCATCCCTACAATGGGATTTTAAGATTTTATACCAGAGAAACAGAGAGTCGATTTCCTGCCAGTGATTGAAACTATCAGCCGTAAAATCGGCGGTGGGCAGCCATGTTTTTCATCATGTTTTGAAGAGCAACGTGCAATGGGAGAGACAAACGAAGCCACGATTAGGAGGAATGCAAAGCTAAAAGACTGACACCCAAAAAGAAAGGAAGATGGGAGTCCTGGCAACATTTAGCTCCTTGTTTCTGGTTGTTCCTGAGACCCAGCAGCATTCTTTCCCCTGAGATCTACGAGATCATCCAGATCCTTATAATGAAAGTCCCTTTCTGGCTTAAGTAAATTCTTTCTGTCATTTACCATCAAAGTGTCCAATTAATACTGAGAGCAACATGCTTATTCGTTTAGGAAAGAGAGCCAGGAGATGGGCTGAAGATACAAAAAGACTTAAAATTTGAGACTGTGTCCCAGACGGCAGTCCTGTTCTTGCTTGTCCCCAGCTCCTTACCAAAGCAACAGTCCCTGCCCCAAATCCCTACTGTCCCTGTCGCCTCAATGCCTGGACACAGCTGTTCGGATCACGAGGGGCCCCTGCCATCCTTCTGTATCCCAGATGAGCTGGTCTGAGCAGATTCCTTCGTGAGGTTTGGAATTGAGATGCGTAGAGACTGCGCTCTGTCTGTGTCGAGTCAGAGACCCTGTGCCAGCTGCGGTGCAGGAGGCCAGCCACGGAAAGGAGAGAACGGCACGCTCCTCCAGAGGGAAGCAGGGGTGACTGTGACCCTGAAAGAGAGGGCAATGGAGGAAGTGGCTGCCGTGCTCCATGCCAACTTGTATGTTGTTCGAGAGTATGAGCTTCGGAATCAGTTAAAACCAAATTTGAGCCCTGGCTCCCTATCAACGCGTGTGACCTTGCACAAGTTACTTAGCCTCTTTAAAACTCAATTTTCTCATCTGTAAAATGGAGTTAAAAGTAGTATCATTCTCATAGGATTGTTGTTAGAATCAAAAGAAACGTGTATGAAATACTGAACAGTGTCTGACCCACAGTAAACATAATTAATGCTAATAATATAATTATATATTATATATAATATGTTATTATAAAATAAAATGACAAATAATTAAAGTCTCTCCAGTTCCAGTTTCCATCAATCCTAGATCCTGTCTTTATTTCTCAATGAAATCTTAGTATCCTTGTCAAACTCTTTCTATCTGATCTGGTTAGGCTGAGGTTTTGTTTCTGAGGAACGCAGAGTGAGAATGCCTGGCTCCTGGTCCCCAAGGCACGTTCAGACAAGTTCCTCCCTGAATCGACATCCAGCAATATAGCCCCCTCCGCGTATGCTGAAGCACTCTCAACCTTGGCTTCTGTGACACCACACTCTCCTGGCTCTCCTCCTCCTCCACCGGCCGTGGTGACTCTCTTGCTGGCCCAGTCTCTTCTGCCTGACCTCTAAACGCTGCAGGTCCTCAAGGCTCATTCCTAGGTGTCCTCCACTTTTTCACTGTATATTTTCTTCC
Source organism: Equus caballus (assembly GCF_041296265.1). Lineage (NCBI taxonomy): Eukaryota > Metazoa > Chordata > Mammalia > Perissodactyla > Equidae > Equus > Equus caballus. Next base: position 2,658,100 of record NC_091692.1, on the reverse strand, counting down.
TAGGCAATAATACGAGCACACCGTGTCAACTATCATCTAACTGAACCCTTGACTCCCAAAAGCTTATCTTTAGCCCAGCTCTCTCCTAATCTCCAAATCCTCGTATCCGCTGCCCACTCCATATTTCTCTTGGAGATGTGAAGGGCAACTCAAAATCTACGAATCCAAAATTGATCGCATGCTCTTTTCCCCCAGGGTTTTCTGTCGTGATACCATCACCCACCCAACCCATCCAGTTTTGCAAGCCAGAAACCTGTAAGTTATTCTTGACACCATCCTCTTCCTTAACACGCTAATGCATCACTAAGTCCTGTTGATTTTACCATCAAAATATTTCTTGAGTCTTCTATTTCTCTTTCTCCATTGCCACCACCCTTGTCCAAGCCATCATCTTTCACTTGAACCCCTCAACAGAAGTTGTTTCATTACATCCTAACCTATTTTTCTCCAATCTTTTCTCCATCCTGTAGCCAAATTTATGCTTTAAAATACAATCTTTTCCAGATCCTTCTGTTGTTCCTTAAGATAATAAAAATTTCATCATGGCATACAAGGCCCTGGAAGGTCTGGCTCCTGTATGAGAAAAGGGGTGTGTGGGAGCTGTGGCTCGTACCGACTGGCACCAGCACTCAGATGGTTAAATTCTCCGGCACTTTGCAAACTGATTGTTGAATCGACAGTAGTTTAAAGTTGGTTGTGGTAGGAGTATGTACGCTGTGGAAAAGGGCAAATGCTACAAAGCAGGGCTTTTTTTTCTGGGAGAGCCAGTTGACCAGCACTGCCTCTCTCTCTCCAGCCTCCGACTCCCTCTTGCATTCTGTGCTTTAGCTCACAACCAACTTTAAGTTCCTCTGCTATGTCATGCTTCCTCTTATTTAAGAACTATGACATATAGCCCTTCTTTCCCAGGGAACTATAAACCTCAAGAGGTCACTGACTCTGTCTGTTGGCCCAACTTCACATTTTCAGTGCCAAGCAGTGGCTGGCACCGAGAAGATGTTCAATGATACCCATTGACAGAATACCTGCTCTCATGGATTTCATAAATCTCAAAATAATGTGATGCCTGTGATAATAACTTGAAAAAATAAAATAATATGTAAATATGATTATGTATATTAAATATGCTTGGCTTCTTGAAAAAAATGTATTTCTTTCTATTTTTATTAGCTTTTTCCATTCTCCACTTAAGATACTATCACAATTTATTTTCTAAATGATGAATTTTTATTTCCATAAAACAACTGAACTCTGATATTAATGCTTATTTAATTTGAGTTAGATAGGACTTTTAGTATCATAATAAAATTATGTCAGAATACATGAAGGTGATGTTTACAATGAATTCTTTGAAATGCCTTCATTCTTATTTTAAAAGACAACTTTCCAGAAACACATATTCTTCCTCTTTTTACAATGATGTAGTTAAAACATAATGTTAAAGGATTTCCTCTAAAAAGAGATTGGTTTAAATTAGCAGAACTCTCTTGGAAAACACTCCCAGTAACTTCTAACGAAGTGAAAAATGCATGAGCATCATAATTATTAAGATAATACCCACTAGTAGAACTTTCCATTTATATGGAAAAGAAGTATGTTCATGGCTATTTCTCTATCAATACTTTTCATACATACATACATACATACATACAATACTATTGTTGATGAAAATAATCCATAACAAATCTATAAATGAAAATTTGGGTGAGTTTATTCTGAGCTAAAATGTGAGGACCATGGCCCGGGGCCTTTCTTCCCAAAGGAAGAAAGGGCACCAAAGAAGTGGGGTGCACAGAGTGGTTATGTACCCCCAAAGAGGATGTTTCACATAGGATTGAAACGTCCCTTTTACAGTAGTCAGGAGACTGCTCTGTCGGCACAGCCATTGATGGACACAGCAGGTAGGTCTGCTGTCTTGGTGGACACAGCAGGGTGGCAGGTCTGTTGTCTTGAGCTGGGTGCTAACAGGTGAGCTGGGTGGTCACAGGTGACCTGGGTGGCCAAAGGTGAGCACAGCCATCAGTTCCTAGCCTAAGGAAAGATGCTTATCCTGGAGGAAATGGCAATGTGGTGGCAAGTTGCACCTTTGTCTTAAAGCCATTTGTTCTTGCCATAGGAAATGTTTAAAGCAGATATACAATGCATGCTCGATGGCCATGTCAGGCCCTTTTGGAAAGACAAAGTCAGGCTGAATTAGGTTTACACCAAATGGCTTCCTCATATACTCCAGTATATCCTATTGCTTGCCATTTCTGTTTGTTACTATTCATACATTTTTCATGCTGCTTTCTTCCTCCCAATGAATATTTTCTTTTGTCCTTAAGGCACTAAATGCAAATCATTTAGCATGTGAACTAATTAGCCAAGGCAATAATTCTTGCAAACATCATAGTTTTCCTTGATATATCTATTTCTTTCTCATAATTGCATCTTAATTTGGGGAGACTAAGATGCTCCATCATGGAGTAATATGGGATAACAGTTCAATATGTAGAGTAATATGGGGTAAATAGCTACTCCTTGCCATGATCACTGGCTGTTGTTTTTTAAGTTTTGCTACCAGATATGATTGAGTAGATATGATCTAGATTAATATTAATAGATTAATGGGGACCTAGTCAATCCCATGTAGTTCCAAGTCCAAATTATTCCCACATTAGACAGAACAGAAAAAAAGATCCTGTATAGAATAATCACCTCAAGCTCTCATGGAACATTCACCAGGATAGACCACATTCTGGGCCGTAAAACACATTTTAACAAATTTAAAAGAATAGAAACCATACCGTGTCTGCTCTCAGACCACAGTGGGGCTAGACTAGAATAATCAGATGTGCTCACCTCTGAATCCATGTGTTGGCCTCTCCCCACTGGTTTTCTTTCTCTTGTATCTGGAGGTCACCCAGCAATGCAATGTCCCCTGGTGGTAAATTTGCATATTTGTGCATCCCCTTATTAAAGTTGCTTGTGTGTCTATCATTCTAAAAATGTTTCCTGCTCCTCAATGAAGCATTGCTTGAATTTTATGTTGTTTTTCCCTATTAATACACAATAGTAGTTGTAATTAGTCTCTGGCTCCAAGTTGACACGAAGTGAACAGACAGATGCACATTTGCATTCAATCAGCGTAGACAACAAGCCAACAACTTATACCAAAAATACCTCATTCTTTTCCTAGTAAGAGAAATAGCTTGTAGTTTTTGCTTGGATTTCTCGTGCTTCAGCTGTCCTCATGTGTTTGTCCATGTAGATTTACCTATGGAAACATTTTTCTCTGCTGTTTTTTAATAAGCTGAGCATTATAATTTAAATACTAAGAACGTTCTGTTTGTAATCTAAGATTTTTTTCTCTTTATAAGACTTATAGCTTATACAACTTACTAGACACCAATGTTGGATAATTCATCCTAATGCAGTGTCTTACAAGATGCTAAATATTTTTCATTTTATTGTAGTATTTCACTTGACTATTCTGTATACAAGACACTTGAAATTGCTCCTTCAAGTCCAAGGGCCGCATGAGGCAGAAAGGTATTTAGGTGATGGCCTTCAAAAAACTGGCTTAATGTAAAAATTACTGTTTTTTAAATTATCAGATACTGTGTCCAGCACATCTCTGGTGCTCACTCCGTTCTTGCTCTTTTTCCAGTCTTCTCCGACTCCCTCAGAAAAGGTCAAATCTCCTCATTAAATGCTCTTATATTACCATGATTTTTTCTTATGTAACTCTTATCACAGTTTGTAATTGTACATTCATTTTGAGATTGGTTGATTAGTGTCTAAGATTCTCTGTAGAGTGTAAGCTCCATGAAGGCAGGGATTGCATTAATTAGGGTACAGACTAAAATGCTTTAACAAAGAGAACTCCAAATAATGCAACTTATACATGTTGCAAGTTTCTTTCTTTTTCCTGTAACATTCCATATCTGGACAATCTGGAACTAGTAGGATGGTTCTGCTTCCATCCGTAAGTCCAGAGAGCTGCCAATTCTTACTATGTCCCTGTCAAGTAGAAGAGGAAAAGGACCAGGTCCGCACATGTTCAATACTTTAAAAGTGAGATCCCTTAAGTGGCAAACAAACGTCACTGCTACTCACATCCTGTCAGCCACAACTTAGTCACGTGGTGGCATCTAATTGCAAAAGAACCCAGGAAACGACAGCTTTAGCTGGCAACCACCTCTAAGAGGAAAGAAGAGGAGATTAAATTTAGGGGGACAGCTAGCAGTCCGCCACCGTATCTGTGTCTATTATTACTGAACATTGCATTTCCAGAGCCTACATTCCCACTCCATAGCAAGTGCTCAATTAATAAATATCCAGAGGGCGAATGGATGACTGGATTTCACATCTTCACGCCATCGCTGACCTTCATTTGCATTTGACCCTGCCCTCCCACTGATCTGAGACAGCTGTGGATCCAGAAGAAGACAAGAAGGCCCAAGACGCTTACAGTAATGGAAGAATGGGTAAATGCGAAGCCCAGAAAGCAGCTTTCTTGCAAAGTTGAAGCTAGTAAGATTAACTGATACCTGTGTCATGAGAATCATTAAACCTTAAGATGAAATGAAGATATTTCAGAATATACTCACGTAGGCAGGGTCTTCCAGCTCTAGTCATCCTTTGCCACATCACCCTTCACTCTAAGCTGAAGACGTGGCAATTTCTTCCTCCAATTGAACAGAAAGGATTGTTGAAAGGAACACACGCACATTTCCAAAACCCAAATATTAATTCTGAGCAATAATGCAGTACTAATACATAAAAAGGAGAAGAAACATTTTTCTCTTTCCCAGCTGAATTGCTACTTACCATTAACAATGGAAATAAATGGGCAATAGAATCATGACTCCCCAAGGAAAATTTAATTGCAATTTTATCCATGCCCACCCAGCACATTCTATCGTACTTTTCACATGGTATTATGGTTAATTACCCCATGAGATATTTGTGGACTGAAAGCATACCTTACTTATATTTATATTTCTCCCAAGTACCAAGTAGCACACAGTAGTACTCAACAAATGTAACAAATGTCTGTTGAATGAATCAATAAATAAACAAAAAATTAATGAATAAATTAATAAATCTCCTGAGTTATTGTGTTAAAAATGTTACTGAATGAATAAGAGGTAACTAGAAGAATAAACCTTCTCTTCTGCCCCCTCAAAAGAACATGAAGGGATCTCAGGGCCTTGCTAGGGCATTTGTGGAGAAAAGAGGTTGTCCGCTAAAAGGAACACTTGGAAACAAGGGAAGAAGGAATATATTATTTTTTGCTTAGCCTGAAAAATGTGAAGCAGTAATTTGGTTATGGATGAGAAAAATATTTCTCTACCTTATTACAGGATTGGAATTCACTATTTATCAGAATTAGTATATAACTTTGGGAGGTGAGTGTGTTATGTGTAAGTATGTGTGTGTGTGTGTGTGTGTGTGTGTCTGAGTATTTTAAATCTTCCTCAATGTACAATTGAGGGAAGAAACTGGCATTCCTTCAACTTACAGTGCCCTTGCCCTGGAAGACCCATGCCCATCCACACCAAACTACTTAGGGAGTGTCGGCATACATCGTTGACTCCCCGCCACCTCTCGAGAACATTGCTTCCAAGTGAATGACTTGGACTCAGGAAAATGTACTTCTGTGAAAGAGAAGACTGGACTGTGGGAGGAAATCAACGTTTGTGGTGAAGAGGCACGGTTTCCTAAAGGGAGGGCAGAGATTTGCAGAGCAGAAGTCAGAAAATGAAGTATGAGGCGGAAGGTGCCAGATTAGGAGCATGCATGTGTTCCATTGTGAATGTTTTAGCTCCTTGGGTGCTGTCTCTCAAGGCCTTGGGAAAGTCGTATTTGGGGCACATTTGGTGATGGCCTTGAATTACACTGAGCCGTGCAATAAAGTCTGAGAAAACTATTCTGTGTATGGTAGTGGTGGGAGGCCTGCACTAGTGAGCCTTGCCGCCTTGGTGCCCATGGACAGGGGCAGGCGGCCTTCTACCAGGCTGGGATGGGGCCAGAGGAGGGGAGGGGTGCTACGAGGGGACCACTCTCACACAGAGGGGAGGCAACATTTCCAATTAGACAGAGCAGCCTCCCTTCCCCACAAGGCAGATAACTTTTCTCTAACCTGCTCTTTGTTGGAAAGTCACTTGGGTTAACTTGTCAAAAAGTTTAGAGATCCCAGAATTCTGAAAATCATCATAACTGTGGTTCCCTTTATCCTTAATATTTCCACTTCCGAAGAGTTTGCGGGTAAGGAAGAGGCCAGAGGGCCTGTGGATATTGGACAACTTATGTTATCTGCGTGGTCCCAGTGAGCCGTGGAAACACTGGTGGGAAGAGAGTTGTCATAGCAGTACTCTGCATTTAAAGAACTCTAAGGACTAAAATAGCTACATAACTGATCTTTATCAAATAGCATTTATTTCATAAACTTAATATCTCAGTAATTAGTTCAGTAACTACTGAACAAGATTATAAAATACTTTTGAAAAATTGTATTGCTTTCAACATAGATTGAGTATCACATGTTCTCAATTTGAATGTATCGTCTCCAATCTAGACATTAATTCAAAGCCAAAACAGCCATTTGGCTATCAATATGCATTCATTTTACATGGATATGTGTATTTATATACAGTTCAATGTTCAATATAAGATCACTCATTTCCCTGTTGAGTATCCCAGAAAGTCTGCATCAGTTTGCCGTGGCTTATAAGAGCTCCACAGTTCCCAGTTAAAGGGCATGTACCCAGCAGGCACTCAATAGTTACACATTGATGATGACATGCTAATGGTAACATAAGATGTAAGATAAATTTAGCATTTTGTGCTTATCCAACGGGTGTGGATTTTTTCCCCCAGGGCATAATGTCAGTGGCAATGATGAAATCTCAGGGCTTCCACAACGGAATCTGACCCTCATTTGTGTGCACATTCCTTCCTTTTGCTCCAAGCCCTTTTCCAGAGCTTTCTCCAATAAGCTTAAAGGACTGTATCTAGGCCCCGCCTGGAGCTGGTCAGCTGCTGTTTGGAAGTGATGAGCTAGCTGCCGCTGCCGTAGCGGTCCAGAGCCTGTCTTCCTCCAGATAGGCCCCTTGCTGGAGCACCTCCACACCCCACCATCAGCATCAATTAAAAACAGCTCCCAAGGGGCTGGCCTGGTGGTCCGGCGGTTAAGTTCGCACATTCTCCTTCTCCGCGGCCCGGGGTTCGCCGGTTCAGATCCCAGGTGCGGACATGGCACCGCCTGGCACGCCATGCTGTGGCAGGTGTCCCTCATATAAAGAAGAGGAAGATGGGCACCGATGTTAGCTCAGGGCCAGTCTTCCCCAGTAAAAAGAGGAGGATTGGCAGCAGTTAGCTCAGGGCTGATCTTCCTCAAAAAATAAATAAATAGAAAACAGCTCCCAAGACCTTGCTGTGAAGGGGACACGTGGCCCCAGCTCCTTGGAAAGGCCCCTGCCCCCTAAAGTGGATAATTAGATAGCTAGATCAGTGCAGTGCCATCGTTGATGGCAATCAGGGTAACAAAGCAGGACGCACAGAGGAGTCAGTGCTTTTGTGTCTGACCAGGTCTGCACATCCACCAACAACATGGCAGCAGGACGTCAGTTGTGCGAAGTTTCTTGAACCAGAAACCAGTTAGTCTGAGTTTTCCTTTTAAACTTGAAACTACTAACCTTGGATTCTCCTTTTATGAGTTAATTAAGCAAATTCATTAATTAAGTAATTTTTTTAAAATGTATTTTATTGAGGTCACATTGGTTTATAACATTATATAAACTTCAGGCGTCATCATTATAGTTCAACTTCACTAAGCAGTAATATTAGCTGGACCAAACCTAGAGGTAAGCTTGTCCTGAGTCAAGTGCAATGCTGACCTGGTCTCTTTCTAGCTCTGTCCTTATTCTCAACTAAAACTGTGTCACGTAAATTCTACATTGACTCATAGCATTGTCTCCAGGTACCAGGAGAGCAGCACCATGTAGAGAGAACTTATCATGTTAAATACATCATGATATTATAGCTTCCTATTTATAAGATTATGTACCATTTCCACCCTTAGAACACATTTGAAGTCGTGAAAATTTTTGCCTGGCAAATAGCAGGCATACAAATATTCCTTAAATAAAAAAATTTAGCTTACTCTCTTTTTTACTTTATAGGACAAAAATTTTTTCATTTATTATTTTAGGTGTAGGTTTTCCAAATTCTGTACCATTTGTTTTAAAAAGTAGTACAATTAAAGGGATTTCTATGGTCAAATGTTTTTGAGCATCTTTGAGTATGATAAAGTTAGAGAAGTTTATTTACTGAATCATTTGGGAGAACTAGCTGGTTTGAGGTCATAACAATCAAAATAAGGTATTTTGGAAATGCCCAGAGCGTGATTTATTTTATTTCCTAAAAATCAGTGGTAATTTTCATTGGCAATCATAACTCAATATGCCTTGGCTATGTTAATTAAAACCAAATGAGCTGGATTTGCCTATTCCAGGAACTAAAAGAATTTCAAATAATGCTACTAAAAATTGTTCTAGGGGCTGGCCTGGTGGTGTAGTGGTTAGGTTCGGGCACTCCGCTTTGGCAGCCTGGCATTCGCAGGTTCAGATCCTGGCTGAGGACCTACACACTGCTCATCAGGCCATGCTGTTGTGGCATCCCACATAAAATAGAGGAAGATTGGCACAGATGTTAGCTCAGCAACAATCTTCCTCAGCAAAAAGAGGAAGATTGGCAACAGATGGTCACTCAGGGCCAATCTTCCTCACACACACAAAAAAAATCCTAAAGCTAAAGGCCTCACAAGCTTAGAATTTAACACATGGCCTAGATTTAGTAGAAATATAATAAATATACTTTTAGGAGTTATCTAATTGTGTTTTTATTTTCAGATTTCTAATTTATTTTATATTTCTACACAGCAGTAATAATAATCAGTGGTATATCATTTTCTAGTGATATTCACAAGGCACTGGTTCTTGGCATTTTATGAGAAATGAAGACAGATAATACATGGAAAATTTGTCAAAGATTTGGAAATGGCCAGTAGAGACTACCGGGTACCCTTTCCGTGGAGTCCTGGGTGTTAACAGGAAGACCCACGAGACAGCCCCTCATTCAGATGCCAATAGCAAATCCTGGGTCTCCCAGACTTCTGACTTACTAGCTATAAATCAGGACTTCCAAGAACTCCTCCTCCAGCTCAACAATTTGCTGGAACGGTTCACAGAGCTCGGGAACACACTTTACTCACGTTTACTGGCTTATCAGAAAAGATGTTATAAAGGACACGAAGGAACAGCCAGATGAAGAGGTGCAGAGGGCAGGGTCTGGGAGAGCCTGGAACATGGAGCTTCTGCCACCCCAGAGCTGCAGGGGGCACCTCCCAGCAGGTGACGTGTTCACTAGCCCAGATGCTCTCCTAACCCCATCGTTTAGGGGTTTTTGTGGAGGTTCCATTACAAGAGCATGGTTGATTAAATCATTGGTCTTTGGTGATTAATTCGTTCTCCAGCCCTTCTGCCCTCCCCGGAGGTTGGGAAGGCGGAGCTGAAAGTTCTAAGCTTCTGTTGGAGGCTTAGTCTTTCTGGCGACCAGCCCCCACCCTGAAGCTCTCCAGGGGCTCCCCGAGAGTCATCGCCTTAGAACAAAAGAAGCTCCTATCACCCTTATCACTCAGGAAATTCCAAGGGTTCAGGAGCTCTGTGCCAAGAACAGGGGACAAAGACCAAGTAATCTTTCTATGATACCACAGAAGGGTTTTGCAGCCACTGCTGGCGAAAAGAGAATTGGTTGTTGGTGTTGGAAAACGCCCCAGAATTAGTGGTCAGAAATTAACGATTCCTACTGGAAAAGTAAATGTGGCAACGGAAAGGAGAGGAGCAATGTGAGAAACACTGTCAAGGTGGAACTTGTAGAATTTAGACAGCCAGCTGAGGATGGGGGAGTGAGGAAAGGAGGGGCTCAAAGCTGGCTCTAAACGTGAGTTTACGTTGCTAAGAGGATACTGATACCACTTTCTGAGGGGTGAAATTAGAGTAGATTTGGTAAGGAAGATGCTCAATTTTGTACATGCTGCGTTTGAAATACCAGTAAAAGATTCAAATGCAGTAGCTCAAGTGGAGAGATGGGAAGATTAGGGTACAGTTAGGTGACGATTTTATGCTGTATTGGAAGAATTGCTTCCTTGAGATTGGATCAATCCACATACAACTTTGGGACATGTTGACATTTTATCCTCTCCATCAGATGATAACTTTTAAAAGAAACTCAAGCATTTGGAAACCATTTTCACCACCTAAAAAGCAAGTTGAGAAAAATAGTCATTCCCAAGATAAAGAGAAAATATAAATTGTAAATAAATCCTTGAAGATCTCACCTTTAGACTTTACGGAAAATTTACTATCACTGACCCAGGGGTCAGACAATGCTTTTGTCTGTGTGGTATGTTAATTATATTCCTATTTCTGCAGATGGGTTCATACCTCCCTTGGCCACTCTAGCTTTGAAAGCTGTCTTTTTTTTCTGTGTTCTGAAATGTACCTCTTCAAATTTGGAAAATAATACAGAGCTTGGCCTTGTCCTTAAATATACTCAACTTTTTCTCAAGCGGCCAACCATATCTAATCCTCGTTGGAAACACTGAAAGGATGCAATAGAAAGTTGGCAGGATGTAATGGGGTAGGGGAAAGAGGAGGAGAGAATTTTTGAGGCACACTAGGCCAGAGGTAACTTCTGCACAATTTCAGACACACTATTTGGCAATGAGCTCTGATTCTAATAATCAGCTTTATCATTTTCAACTTTGCTGAACATTTCTAGTGCTTTTTAAGGATATTTGATACTTGTGAAATGAAAGACAATTCTCTCTTAAAATGTCAGAAATTCTTTTATACATTCTTTCTTGTTATAAAAATAAGAATCACTAACGCATGAATGTCTGATTGACTTGCTCATTTCGTAGTTGCTCAATTTAGAGTAGCGTCTAAAAATAACCTAAATAATTGTCTCTGTAGAAAAGCTATTTTTACGGCACATATAATAACAATTGCTGAGTCCTTATTATAGGATCAGCAATTTATGTGCATAATTTCATTTAAGCCTCACAACAGCCCTGCGAGGATGGAGCATTGTCTTAGCTCTCCACCGTCGGTGCGAACCTGCAAAGAAAATCTCCATCTCCAGCATGGAGAGTGAAAATTGTCATTCTCAAATTTTTTGCATACCCTGATTTAGAAACTCTTTAGCTGAACCTTCTCTCACATGGGATTTTGACTCCTCGTTTTACTGGTTTTACCACAGCTGAAAATTTCCTCAATGAAGTCAGGTTCCACCTAAATCAGCCCACTGTCCCCTCTGTCATTATTGATTCACAGGCTTGTGAATGGACATTTGTCCTCATCAGACCACAGGCTGAGCCTTCCTCTGACTGGTGCTTGAAGACCGCCCATCCCTTGAGACTCAACCAGGACCATTTTTCAGTTCACATTCAAGATGAAAAAAGTAGACAGCAGTGTCCCATTGACGGCTTTTTTCCCTCGACTGCAGATGTGTGCCCATAGTCTTTCAATGGCTTTCCAGAAGAGCAGACAAAGAAACTACAGCATTAATTCTTGGATGGCATTGGTTTTCAAACCCGTATCTCTCAGATTCAGCCTTTAGGCTCATAAAATATTTAGACATAAATCATTTACTTCTTTCCAGAGGACTTTACACAAATTTAATCATTGGTTTAAGTCATTTCCTTTATATTGACCTCAGGTAACTCAGATTCCATTGAACCAGCATCAAAAACATCACAAAGTTTTGAGCTCCTGCTTTTTAAATTATGATTTCTACAGAACTGGCAATCAGGCTTTTAAAACATTCCAAAACAAGGATGGACTCTGAGTTCAATTGTGACGTTAAGAGTTATGCGCGCCAGAATTTTTCAGTGAAAAACACAATGTATGTTTCCTGTCAGCAAAAGAAAATAATATTATCTTTCAATTTTGTGTATTTCTTTTAAAAATACAAACTGTTGTGATAAGATTGGGACCAACGGACGATGAAATTTGAGTTGGAACTCTGCTTGGCGCTCAGAAAGAGGCCATCAGTTCAGAGAGGAAGAGAGTTAGAGAAGCCACAGGCTTTTATGAGGAACATCTTGTACTGTGGAAACCTCTCTGGTACATTCCATTTGTTTTAATGAGTTCTGTTTATGGCAAAATGCTAAGTGTGTATTATATAAATTGAAATTTGATGCTATATAAGCCTGTAAGATTCTCTAATAAAATCCAAGATAGAGTGAGAGACAAGGTCTGTGCTTAATGCAATTCAAAGAGATTCCCCATGAGGGGCTGCAGGATAATTCCCCACGACGCAATGAACTGCTTTATCAGTAGTAAATGGCACAATTCAAAGTTCTATGGAGAGTTCACATTTTGCTCCTTATCCTGCTTTCTTAAGTTCTCTAGAGGAACTGGATCTATTAAATTTTCCACAGAATTTATTTGGATACCATGTCACGGTTCCTTCTAGAAATTTAGACTAACCAATAGTCGCTGGAAACTATTCACAATCCTTAGTTCACTCACTCTCTCATTTATTCTTTTATTTATTCATTTGTAAAAATATATTGCATACCTACTCTGTTCGCTTGTTTTATAAATTTTATGGAGCACTTACCGTGTGCCACATACTGGACATGAAAAACAGATATTTAAGTCTGTGCTTGCCTCCAATTTTCAGAGCCTCATTAGGCCAACTCACGAGTGTTATTAAGACAGTTGTCAAAATGAAAGAAGCTAGAGGTCTCGATTAATTTAAAGTAATGTTAACTACTATTTATTTAGAGTTTACCACGTACCAGGCACTGAGAGTAACACTTTATCTCATCTTTAATATGTTATCTAATTTAATTCTTATAAAAACCTTAAGTGGTAGGATTAACTCCAATTTGTAGGTGATAAAACAGGTTTAAAAAGATTGATTACCATTCTTGTGACTACATGACCACTACATACCCTGCCTTTTACTGCTTTTGCCAGTTAAAATGTTTTTGGCCTACAGTAGAATACCTGGGGAAAAGTATCTTAAATCACAAGTATATTGAATTAAGTCACATAATAAGTCTGGAGGCAAGCCATTCCGGGTTGGGTAAGTTTTCAGCTTAACAACGTGAGATTCTGTCTGTTTCTCCATGGTTCTCCTGTCACCTCAGGGGGACCAGATGGCCAGCACAGGTCCACCATCACATCTTTACAGGAAAAAATCCAAAAAAGGAAGGGAAAGAGGAGTTTTCTGTTTTCTGTCTTTTAATCAGGGAGGACAGGCTTTCCTATAACTCTACATCAGACTCTCTCTTACATTTCACTGGGAAAAACTGGGTCAGGGGGCCAGCCCCATGGCCCAGTGGTTAAGTTCGAGTGCTCTGCTTTGGTGACCAGGGCTTCACGGGTTCGGATTCCAGGCGTTGACCAAGCACCGCTCATCAGGCCACGCTGAGGTGGCGTCTCACATAGAAGAACTAGAATGACCTACAACTAGGACATTCTATGTACTGGGGTCAACTATGTACTCGGGTTTTGGGGGGAAAATAAGAGGAAGATTGACAACAGATGTTAGCTTAGGGGCCAATCTCCCTAACCAAAAAAAAAAAAAAAAAAAGCATACTTTAAAAAAAACAACTGGGTCACATGCCCGTGCCTGAGCCAATCACAGGAAGGAGCATGGGATTACAGTGATTGGCTAAGACCGCCTGTGATTCATCCCTGAAGCTGGAAATGGTTTTGCATTTTACCCAAATAAAGTTAGTTTTCTCTTAGCAAGGGAGATGGGGGCAACCAACAAGGTCTCCCTCATATATTAAGGCACTCAGAGATTCCATATACTAAAACAATTTCCAGCTTGCCAGAAGACACAACATCCTCCCTAAGACTAACCCAGGCAGAAATTTTGAATGAACCATTAACCTAAAATGTGGGACTGGAGAGTGATAAAACTATAGACTATCTTAGCAGTTTGTATGCCTTGTGTACCATATGTAAATGTGCTGCCACCAAATTTAAGCTGGAAATAAGGCCATTGAAAGGGAAGAAGATATTGCACTACACCATGGGACGCAATGAGGAAATTTTGTTTTTATTTTAAAACAATTTACATCACTGAGGCAAAGATTTATAAGTCAAATCTCTTTGGACACCTTTCCTTCTAACTTCATTAAGAGCAATTAGGCTCATCAATTCAGTTTCTTGACTGATGTATTATTTGTAAAACAATCTTTGCTGTGTATTTTTTTTAATTCTTAAATGTATTGAAACTTAGGCTTCTAGGTTAAGATGGTAGACTGAAGAAATATCTATTTAAGTCTCCCTTCTGGAACCCAACTGAAACTACAATAAAGGCAATTTCAAAATAAATAACCCTACAAGGAAAGGGGGAAAGCAGAGAGCAACAAAATATTGGAAACTGGAAGGCAAATGTCCAAAAGGTAACTGATTTAGCAGATTCAAGATTGTGGATCCCTAAACCAAAAATAAGGCAAGCTGAGAAAGAAACAGATTTACACCACAGAATGCTCAAAAGCAGCATATCAATTTACGGAATTCAGCATGACTGGGGGGTGGGGGAGGTTTCAGCACTTAGAGAAAATTATGTAGAAACAATTTCTAGATTCCCTGTTTTACTCTTCACCCCTAGGCAACAGCTCCTGCCCTGCCATAGAAAGAACTAGAGGTCTATTTCTGGGAGAAACCAGCCCAACTGAAGTTCTAGGAATCATGTAAAAACAAGAGACTTAAACGAGTTTATATACACTGGTTACTAAATGCCAAGACTGCGCCCTCTAGCCCAGTTCCCCAGCTCGGCTCCCAGGACCCAGCAGTCAGAGCCTTGCCCTTCAGGGAGAAGATTGGAGACCCCTCTGGGGAACCTGACTAGCCCAAGGTGAAAGATCTACAGATTCTGACTTTGGGGGTTCCTTAGCAATTGATCAAGCTGGATTACCATATAGTCTATTTTAAAGTCCATACGCCTCATGCATCCATTTAGTTTCCCATCAACTTTAAGGTCCCTTACTATTCATTATGAGAAGACAACTAAGGCTCGTAAGACATCTGAGGAAAGCCTCTAATCCAATATGGAAGATAGAAATACAACAAATAGTTAAAAAGCAAATTAGTGGAAACAGAGACCATCCTTCAAAACAATAAAAAATAAAAATATTATTACTTTTATCTAAAGAGATAAATTTTAAAAAATCGCATCCATGAATCAAAAACAATATGCTATTAAAAAATAATACCTTAGAAATTAAAACTATGATAATTAAAATGGGGGAGAGGGAAGCACGAAGACATCTCCAGAGAGTAAGAGAACAAACAAGCAAACAAAGAAATAGAAATTAAAAAGAGGAGAGAAAAGATAAGAAAATGGGAAGACTAGTCTAGGAGGTCCAACACCAAAATAATAAAGATTCTAGAAAAAGAGAACAATAGAAGTAGACAGGAGGAATTTTTCAATGAAATGATTCAAGAAAATTTCCCCAAACCAAAAGAGAATATTTTCCATATTGAAAGGGCCCAGTGAAGGTCCAGCAGAAAGGGTGAAAATGGAGTCACATCAAGATAAATTACTATTAAATTTCAGAATACTGCAGATGAAAAAAATAACCTAAAAATTTTGGGGTTTGAGGGGAAATTAGGTCACAAGACACACACAAAGGATTAGGAATTAGAATGTACATACTAGACGATCTAGCCAGAGCAATTAGATAAGATAAAAAAATTAGAATGATTTTGAATTTTTTTTTTCTTTTTGAGGAAGATTAGCCCCAAGTTAACATCTGCCGCCAATCCTCCTCCTTATGCTGAGGAAGACTGGCCCTGAGCTAACATCCATGCCCATCCTCCTCTACTTTATGTGTGGGATGCCTGCCACAGCATGGCTTGACAAGCAGTGCCATGTCTGCACCCAGGAAGTGAACTGGCGAACTCTGGGCAGCTGAAGCGGAGCACGTGAACTTAACCACTGTGCCAATGGGCTGGCCCCCATGATTTTGAATTTCTTGACAACAGTGTTGGAAGTTGGACTCCAATGGGGAAATGCCTTCAAAATTCTGAAGGAAATTATTTCCAAAGAATTGTAGGACATACAAACTCTCTCTCAAGTCAGAGGATAAAATATACATTTTCATACACACAATATGTCACAAAATTTGCCTCCAGCTACCTTTTTTCAGGAAGTTACAAAAGAATATGCCCTCCCAAAACAAAAAAAGAAACCAACAAAGAGAAATACGTGGGACAAAAGAAACAAGAGGGAGGCAAAGAGAATCCCCAGATTACTGGTAAAGGAGGATCTCAGGATTATTGCTGTGCAGGAGGAATAGTGGGTAATCAGTTCAGGTGGATCATGTTAGAAATGGTTTAGAAAAGTGCAGCGGTCCCCAATCTGTCACCAACGGACAGCCACCGTGACAGTCACTGGAACCATCCCCACTGTTGATTTCACAGAGATGATGGAGGATGCTTGAGAGAGAAAGGCGAGAGAGAAAGGCGACACAGTGAAAAGTACTTTCCCAACGAAGCTTCATGTCTCTCTTTGAACCAACAACTTAACAAGAGCCTTCTGGTGACCATAAACTGCAAGGCAGGGGGAAAATGCTGGAAGAAGAATTCTATAAACACCCATGTGCCTGTCTACACGTCTTAGTCACGTATAATTTTAAAACATGAAAATTATTTCCATTGAAGTTAAGATCAGAACAAAGATGCAAATATCACTACAATTTGTAACCTTTTTCTGGAAGTAATGGTCAATGCCACGAGACAAGAAATACAAATGACGTCTAAAAACAAAAGTGGCATGAAACAAAACCCATTATCTGAAGATGACTTAATTATCTTCCTAGCAAATGAAAAAGGTTCACCTGAAAAATAATTGGAATAATGAGAGAATTCAGTTAGGGAGCCAAATACAAGATCAACATACAATAAAAATGGTTTTCCTAAATGCCAAGAATAACAAGTTGGAAAACACAATGTGGGGTTAAAAGTATCCTGTTCATAATTGCTGTCAAAAAGAAAGAAAATATGAAACACAGGAATAGGCAAGAACAGTGTAGGATCTTTATGAAGAAAACTGTAAAACTTCTTTGAAAACATAGAGGTGACCTAATAAACGGCAATATAATGTTTTTGAAAAGAAATACCAATAGTGGGAAGACATGAGTTCTTTCTGAACTAATAAATATAGTCAAGTAATAGCAATCAATACTCCAGGGCCAGTCCCATGGCCTGGCGGTTAAGTTCGGCATGCTCTGCTTTGGCGGCCCAGGTTCAATTCCCAGGCACAGGCCTACACCCCTCATCTGTCAGTAGCCATGCTGTGGTGGCGGCTCGCGTAGAAGAACTAGGAGGACTTACAACTAGAGTATACAACTATGTACTGGGGCTTTGGACAGGAAAAAAAAAAAAAGGAAGCTCAGGGCAAATCTTTCCCAGCAAAAAAAAAAAAAAAAAAATATCAAAACTCCAATGGAACGTGCTATGGCATGTGAAAAGATACTAATAGCTAAGACATATATTTTTAGATAAACATTGTTTAGAGCATTTGAAATATAAGTTTCCTAGTTCTGCCGTAACAAACTGAGTGACCTAAAGGAACACAAATTTATTTTTTCATAGTTCTGGAGACTAGAAGTCCAAAATGAAGGGGTCTTCAGGTCCGTGCTCTCTCTGAAGCCTAGGTGAGGACACTTGCTTGCCTCTTCCTAGCTTCTGCGGGCTCCTGGCCATCTCTGACGTTCCTTGACTTGTAGATGCATCACTCCAGTCTCTGGCTCTGTGGTCACCTTCTCTCTGTCTCATCACATCCTCTTCCCTGTGTCTCTGCTCATCTTCTCATAAGGACACCAGGCCTATTGGCTAAGAGCCCGCTCTACCCCAGTATGACCTCATCTGAACTAATTACATCTGCAAACACCTTATTTCCAAATAAGGTCACATTCTGAGGGTCAGGAAAAGACACGAATTTTGAGGAGACTCTATGTAACCCAGTACGTAACCGAAACATTATTTCTAGAAAGTGCATATTAGTGCAAAATAAGCAAAAGGATCAATAGAACAGAATAAATGATTCAGAAACAGATTCATATAAATTTATTTTAGAATTAAAGATTATGAAAACAAATCAGATTGGTAACTGGCTCTCCATTCCAGAAAAAAGAAAATAAATTTAGAGGACTTCTTCCAAACGTACATAAAAATAAATTCCCACACAAATTAAAGAGCTGTGTTTTAAAAGCAAAACCATGAAACATTAGGAAGTTAACGTAAGCAATTCGTATTAAAGAAAAGACTTTTCAAGCAATGATATAAAACCAAACAAAATTAAACAAAAAGCCACAGACTTGCAGGAAGTCTTTGCAGGACATATATATAATAGTCATCCTTACTAATAAGCAAAGAAATATAAAATGTATATATGAGCTATTACTTTGGCAAAATTCAAATAATTTGTTATTTCCAGGGTAGCTAAAGGAAAAAGACAACTGCACATCACGTGGTGGGCGGTAAGTGGACAGTGAAGTCTTATTGAGAGGGGATTAGGCAGTCTCTCGAAATTAATACCTGTACTGAGCAACATCACTTCCAAAAATCTCTCTCCAAAAAAAACATCACTAGTAAATGTGGACAGGGTTATCTGTACAATGCTGTTGATTTTAGCATTACTTTTCACAGGAAAAATTGAAAAAAGTAGTTATACTCCAGAATACTAAGAAGGCATGAGAAAGAATAAAGCATAGTGGTGCATGATGATACAGAAAGATTTCCAAAATACGGTGTTCAATGAGGAAAAACAAACAAGTCACTAAATAATGTCCATATTATGACATACTATCAGATTAGAAGATAGTTGCAAAGTATTGCAAATAATATGATCTTATTATTTAAAAAATAGAATATAGGTGTAAAAGTGTACATATTTGCCTAATTTTATGGAACCAGAACTGTAAGCTGCTACACCACGCTTTCACCGATTTTGCCTATGGATAGGAGAGGACTTTGTGAGTCCTGGCTTACTCACTTTGTTATAAACATTTATGTGTAGCTGGATCTTTTACAATGAGGATATATTACTTTTCCAATAAATTTTTATTTTAAGAAAAGATAATAATAAGGTTGGGGGTTCACCCTAGACCTACTAAATTAAGTTTTCCAGGGGCCTTCCATCTGTGTTCTTCAAATCTTCCTTCACGATTTGGACAATAGGTCAGATTCGGGAGTCTCTGCGTTAGGAGACTATTCCAGCAATAAAATGGAAAACTGAGGGTTGCCCAATCAATGCTATGCCAGTAAAAATGAAAGCAAATGGGGAGATTAGAAAGATCCTTATCTATTTTACAGAAATGGGAGAAGTGCTCATTAACACATTCATTAAGTAAATATTAACTTAATATCCCATATCAATAATAAATAGTATGAATGAGCATAGCGGGGCCTTCAAATGGCCTAAAAGAAGTAGGCTGAGTCCTTTGCTGTTGCACTTAGCAATGCATTTTCAAGAATGAATGGGCCCGTCATTTGTTATACCTGGGAGGGACCTGTGACATTACTCACTTTAACTTTATAACTAAACAAAGGGAAGTTTAATTTTTCCTCTCATCTTAAAGCCATAGAAGTCCTTATTTAGATATAATCCTTATTAATCCTTATGTAGATATAATCCTGAAACTTTGTTCTCTACGAAATTACTGTGTGACTTTTCCACATTCAGGCAGTCTGTTTCTCATGCTTCTAAATGAGCACACGTTATCACCATCTGGGAAGAATCCCAATGTGCCTAACCCGTGGCATAGAGCTGACACTTATGCAAAATGACTT
This sequence comes from Equus caballus, assembly GCF_041296265.1. Taxonomy (NCBI): domain Eukaryota; kingdom Metazoa; phylum Chordata; class Mammalia; order Perissodactyla; family Equidae; genus Equus; species Equus caballus. The sequence continues at coordinate 2,638,229 of NC_091692.1, read as the reverse complement.
TTCTTTCCTTCCTACTGGCTTCGTCTATAAGAAATTGAACAAAGCTGCAGGCGGCAGCAGCTCAGAGAGGTGTCGTCTCTGAGATACCAGCCCGTCTTCCAGGCCTAAGGGGTGGACATGAACAGAGACACTGAAGCACAGTTATTTTCCTTCACAACCACTTCATTGGTCAAGACAATAAAAGACCGCATAAATAGCAACATCGAGACTCTTGCTTATCAAGAATTCCCAGGGCTCTTTGTCTGCTGAGGTGCCCTGACATCAGGATCATAATTATCCAGTTCTGGAGACGATCCGGCTGTGATCCTCAACCCTAGTTTATAGTTTCTTTGGAAATACTGATCCCATCCTTTCAGGAGACAATGCTAACACAGAAGGTCACAATACTAACTCCTGGGTGGAGTTTGAGATTCTTCTGGATTGCATATTCTAGTTCCAACTCTAGCATGCAGATGAGTTGGTACCCACAGAAAGAAGGGAAAACAGGGTGACCTCCATGAAGCAGCCTCTGTGGCTGGAGGAGATGACCACACAAACCAGGAATTGAATTTGATAACTGGGTGGACCTAGCCTGGTGGGTGATACAGTGCCCGCTGGCCCCCTCCGCCCCCACCCCAGCAAAGACACCCACCTGGCGCATCGGAATGGGACCTTATTTTAGAATAAGGGTCTTTGTAGATGCAACTGGGTTAAGGATCTCAAGACGAAATCATCCTGGATGTAGAGTGGACCCTGAATCCAATGACTGGTCTCCTCATAAGAGAAAGGAGGGGGAGGTTTGACACACAGAGAGACACGGGGGGAAAGGCATGTGAAGACAGAGGCAGAGACTAAAGGGATGCAGCTACAAGCCAAGGCCGGCCAGCCAGCACTAGAAGCTGGGAGCAAGGCCTGCAGCAGATTCTGCCTCAGAGCCTCCAGGGGGAACCAATCCTGCCGCCACCTTGATTTTAGACTTCTGGCCTCCAGAACTGTGAGAGAAGAACTCTCCGGTTTTTTAAGCCCCCAGATTTGTGCTAATCTGTTATCACAGCCCTAGGAAACTAAGACACCCTCTCAGAGCTATTGCAAACCCACTCAGGATAGAGAGGAAGTGACAGCTTCCCAGGTGGCGTCTGCTTCGCCCATTTCATGATGCAAACCAGAGGGCACATCTCGGAGGCCCTGTGTGCACAGTACAGATGAAAAGATTCCTTTTAAACTTCAAAGGATGGTTATATGCAACTGATCAAGCTGCACAGTGCACTTGGGCCAAGTAGCTAAGTGTCATTGACTGCACTCCACAGTACAGCAAATAAGCCCCTTGCCTAAGCTTGTCATCAGAGTTCTTGATAGATGGCTTCAAAACAGACTCTCCTTAAAGTAAGTGTGACAGGAAGGGAGAACACTGATGGTCAGGAGTGGTACGAAAGGAATTGGAAAACAGAAGGTTTGCTAAACAAATATCCCAGAAGGACTTATTTCCAGAATATATATATATATATATATATATATAATAAAATGTAAGAACTACATAAAATTCACGTTGCAATTTTCCTTGAAAGATAAGTTTTAAAACCCTAGCTTTTGTTACCATAGGCCCATTTCTTGTTATCTTATTGTGAACGAAAGTTTCCCTGAGAAATGTTACTGACCCATCAGGCTGGCCTGGGGGTCTCCCACGCTGTCTGAGGACGGGCCTGTCTCAGCCATAATTCACAGGAAAGACTCGGGAGGTTTAACCGTGCTGTGGTGCCAGAACAGTGAACAAAACTGTAATATTTAGAACAAGGGAGTAATAGCTGTGCTCTACCATGCTGTGGTCAGACCATATCTGGAAAGACTGTATTGCTTACAGCATAAAAATCTGGGGACTTCTTTTCATAAAAAGCACTTCGCGAGGGGTGGAGGGGTCAAGGTTTTCAAAGGCAGCAACTCTTGAATCCCGGGGCATTTAAACCTGGAGAAGAGAAGACTCGGCCATGAGGCGGGTGCTGACAAATATCGAAGGGATGTAAGGTGAAAGAGGATTAGACCACTCGATAGGTAGAAATAACATTGCAACTTCAGATTAAGAAACAGTTTTGGAAAAGCAGAGCTGTGCGAAGATAGGACCAGCATCTTTTTTTTTTTTTTTTTAAAGATTTTATTTTTTTCCTTTTTCTCCCCAAAGCCCCCCACTACATAGTTGTGTAGCCTTCGTTGTGGGTCCTTCTAGTTGTGGCATGTGGGATGCCCACTACATAGTTGTGTAGCCTTCGTTGTGGGTCCTTCTAGTTGTGGCATGTGGGATGCTGCCTCAGCGTGGTTTGATGAGCAGTGCCATGTCCGCGCCCAGGATTCGAACCAACGAAACACTGGGCCGCCTGCAGCGGAGCGCGCGAACTTAACCACTCGGCCACGGGGCCAGCCCCTAGGACCAGCATCTTTAACAAGTAGCGCCCCCCACCCCCCCTCCCAGGGAGTATGCAAGCAAAGATGGGAGAGTTACTTCGCGAGGGTGCTGCAGACATGTAAGCTTCCTTCTAATTCTGTTAGTCAAATCTGTGGTTCTTCTCACTTGTAATTTAAATATCCTCCGGGTCTTCGGAATCTGAGGTTCTGATCCTGAATCTGCAAAATGCAAATGACCGCTATGGAACTAAACCCCAGGAATTGTTTTGCCGCGTACTGCATTGATGCGTCCATCCTGCTAACCTGAATACATAATTGTTTAAGTTTGAATAATGTTTAACAATATGCTGGAAGGAGATGGAGCATGAAGAGCTGGGAGGGGTTATCCTCAGTAAGTAAGAATAGGGCATGTGAGATGGCTGAGAAAATCAGGGTTGTATAGAGAAGCAGAACAAATAGGATAGAGAGAGAGAGAGTTATTTTAAGAAACTGGGTCACACTATGATAGAGGCTGGCCAGTCCAAAATCTGCCATGAAGGCTGACAGGCTGGAGAGTCGATGTTGCAGTTCAAGTCCAAAGGGCATCTGCTGACAGAATTCCTTATTGCTCAAAGGAAGTCAGTCTTTCTATTAAAGCCTTCAACGGATTGGATGAGGCCCACCCATGATATAGAGGGCAATCTGCTTTACTCACAGCCCATTGACTTAAATGTTAATCTCATCAAAAGAACACCCTCATAGAAACAACCAAAATAATGTTTGACTAATATGTGGGCACTGTGGCCCAGCCAGGGTGACACACAAAATTAGTCCTTGCACGAAGGGTTGGTTCCTCACACCTCACGGGTCCTTTGACCTATGTGGATACAACCTCTGAGGGATGAAAGGAGTCAGGGAGTAGAGCTGGTGAACAGAGGTCACTGAATATCTTCTCACGCTGCCTCTGAGCTTTCTGAAAGGACATCTTTAATCTCAGATCTTACTAAGCTAAGTAGACAAATTTCTTATTTTGAATGATACCGGGTGAATGCTTCTCCTGGGACACCACCCACTTAGCATCTGTTACACACACCTTACGCACAACCGCACAGTTATAGATAGGTCTCATTTTAATCAATTGAAGACATAGCAAAGTTGTGCTTCTAAGGCACCTCAGAATTTAAAGAAAGGAGCATGAAGGAAAATAACCTAAATGAATTTTAGATTGGCAAAATACTAGGAGTAAGGAGAAGCTAATAAGACAAATGGAATTATTCTATCTTCTAATCAGCACCAAAAGAAGGACTCAGGAAAGATGAAGAGAATGTTCTTTTATTTTTAGCTGTTAACTTTTATTATAAGAACACTACAAATTCGGTAGAGGAGGGGTGGGGTGCAGAAAAAAATGAGAGAGTGGGAGAGACATCATCGATATATCACCCAATGCAAACCAAGACGTGAGCTTTTCGCCAAACAAAACAGAGCTTGAGTTACTCATAACAATTTTTGTGTGTTTTTAAAGTTAGGTATTGTCCTGAGTGTTTTTTATACATTATCTCATTCTAGAAAGAGAGTTACCATGAGCATTTCATCATTTATGTTCCATCATGTGCTTAATCTTTATTTGTAATTTGACGTATTTTCAGAAGGCTATTTTTTAGCAGTTTCTACTTCTGACATCTGTTCAACAGACACATTAGGGATGCAAATATTAGACAGCAATTGTAAGTAGCACGCCATCTTCTCAAACCAAACCAACTTCAATTTAAAATATACTAAAGGTATATAAAACAGCAGTCCACTGAGAATAAAGAGACACGTATAGACATAATGTATACGTGGAGACTTCACCAAAGGTATCAAAACCGTACACAGGTTGGTGGCCATTGTGGCCAATGGAGATGGCAAAAACACCTGAAAAAGAGCAAAACTCAAAAAAAAATTAGATATGAAAACCCTCATTAAGTGCCTGCATATTTATATAAACGAGAAATAAGCTCTAAGCCAACAATAGAAAGTGGGCTAATTATCTATGAGTTTAGATAAACCTGGCGTAGGAGTTAGGATGTCAAAGACTGTCACTGTCAGAGTTTTCTTTGAAGGGAATGAACATCTAGCAGTTGGCTGTTCAGGAGTAGAAATAATCATGACCATTTGCTGTTAAGATAACCATCTCTGATCCAGGTGGCATGAATTTGTTAAGAGGGAGTTCCTTTTCGCAACAGTTTTCCCAGGAAAATAACTCAAGGCAGTAAGAAATTCATGTTAAAAGCACAGATTATCCCCCCGCCCTCTGTTACCCAGGCAGATATTGACAGGTAAATATTATGGCTTTATGGGCTCAGTCTATTAAAGACAAAATAAATCAAAACAAAAACTGTGGCCAGGACAGTTCTATTTTTGGTGGGTTTTTTTGTTTTTGTTCTTGCCAAAACCCTTGAAGCTCCCCTATCCCTGGTACTTTGTGTTAGGATTGTAAGCATCCTGCACCAAACATTACCCAACCAGGGAGAAAATTCAGTAGGCAGTCACTTCTGAAATGTCTGTAAGAGAGAGATATAAGTCTATAGCTGGTATATCGAATAACACTATAAATAATAACAACTATCAATGTCGGTAGAGACTCTGGATTATTTGCATGCCTTAGCTCATTTAATACATCTTCCATTCCTAGGAGGTAGACATTATTCATTGGCATTTTAGATCTGAAGAAGCTGAGAATCAGAGGTTAGATAACAAGATGATTCCCCTCCCGCAGGTATTCTCTGAGCATCCTCTGCAGGCCACCATGTGGCAATGATCACATGATGCTTGTTGGTTCACCTGACTAGGTGGATTATGCCCTGTCCAAAAGCAAGAGCTAAGTCTTATTCCTTCCTGTACCCACAATACGGCGCAAGAGACTTAAAATATAGTTGCTTCTCATTAAATGACACTCGAATACACAACAGTTAGGGGACGGCTGGATGGAAGAAGAGAACACTGAAATAGAAGGATGGTTGTAACCCAACCGGGGTTAATGATGAGAGCACTGTTTTCTTCCTCCCCGTGTTCCTTCCTATATTCTGTGTGTCCTGAGAGGCAAAGAGACTGCCTGGATTTGAATCTCAGCTCTGCTCCATGCTGTGTGAGCTTGGGCAAGGGACTTAGCTTTTCTAAACTTGCTTTCTCATCTGTAAAATGGGGATAACTTTAGTATCTGCCTTTTGTATTACTAAGAGGATTAAACGTGATAATTCAGGCAAAGCTCTTAAGATGATGCCTATCCAACCAAGACTATTCTCCTCTTCTATGATGCAGCATCAGGACCACCTTTCTCCAACAGCATCCTTATGCTGCCAAGTGTCTGCTTACTTCCTCTTCCACGATTAAAGGGCTCTGCCGTAAAACTCTTCCTCATCTAGACGGAAAGGAAGTTTAAAAGTAAGTACGGCTGAAAAGATGAAATTTGTCAGTGATCAAACTAAGTTGATGTTTCAGGACGAGAGACGTCATGGCTGTGACGCCTCGGCAGCACCTGCCTCTTCTGTCTCCTGCCTGCTAAATCCTGCCCGGACGGTGGAAGATGCTGATGTGCACGAGTAGCTACCTAAGTACACAGCAGTCTCTGGTCAAAAGACTTGTAATGATCTGTCCAACCACCCACAGGTCTATGCTTCTCTCCAATAAACCTGATGGAACCTAAGAGATTTTACACTGAGTAAAGTCTGCCCAATAAAAATGAAAATGAGGGGGCTGGCCCCGTGGCCGAGTGGTTAAAGTCCGTGCGCTCCGCTGCAGGTGGCCCAGTGTTTCGTTGGTTCAAATCCTGGGCACGGACATGGCGCTGCTCATCAAACCACGCTGAGGCAGCATCCCACATGCCACAACTAGAAGGACCCACAATGAAGAATATACAACTATGTACTGGGGGGCTTTGGGGAGAAAAAGGAAAAAATAAAATCTTTAAAAAAAAAAATGAAAATGAAAACAGCCCAGATTGTCTTTACGTGTTTCACAATTTGCTAGTAGAAAAAAAGATCTACTTATAGATGTTCTGAATATAGTTTTCAAATACGGTTACACCCAACATCTTCTATTTCACACAGAAAAACTTAGAAAACTCACTTTTACCTTATAAGGTCTAGGTAGATTGGGCTTTTGGTATCTTGGTTTTAGTATTCCTATCATTGACAGTAAAGACCAAATAGAACTTGCAAAATAAAGATACTTTATCAAATCAATTAGGTTTGTGGAGACAACCCCAACAGATGCCACAGTGACAAGTAGTAGCACAGACATAAATGGAGAAAAGGGAATATTAAGCATATTAAACAACAAAGGCAGCTGGCCCTCTTGGCCTGCAATATATGTCGTTCTTGATGATTCAAATATGTTCGCAGAAGGTTGCTGAATGAAGAGGCAGAAATAGCAAAAGGGATAACCCGTGTTAATGAGGGGATGACTCTGTCAGACCACATGACAACCACGGCATCTGCAGAAAAGCAAAAACGTGGAACAGGAAATGTATTTAAAAAGAGAAACTAAGCATAAACCTTTAAAAATTATTTCAAAACCAAAGCAGGCAATTTAAAAAGTAATTAAGAAAATTGAATTTTAATTTCATTGTTTATTTCCTTACTTATCCTTACATGACACCATTTGCATGTGTGCATTTTAGCCGTATCACGCTGTATCATAAATGGTTATTATCTTATATGTCCTCCCCAATAGACCCCAAGGAGCTTCCCTTCTTGAGGGCAAGGCTTATCCATTTCTTTTCTGTCAAACTAGTACTTCACTCAGGGACAGACATATAGTAGGTTTTCCGTAATACTTGTGGAATGAGTTGATTCTGTTGAGTGGATGATTGAATGCGTGCTTGTTTTCCAAAACTACTTTAGAGAGTGCTGACCGTCAGAGTCAAAAAGCCCAGGGCGAGGCTGCTGACCCGGGACTGAGACTGACGAAGACCCCAGATCACGGTGTCATTGGAAATACTTAACAGAAGTGAAAATGAACCACGTAGACAGAGAAAATAAGTTACACACAGATTAAAATACTTATGACGTTTGGGCGCCCGTCTGAACTGTGGACCAGTGGTTCTCAACTGGAGGTAATTTTGCCCCTCAGGGGTCATTTGCCAATATCTGGAGACATTTTTGGTTGTTACAACTGGGGAAGCAGGAGGTTGCTACTGGCGTCTAGTGGGGAGAGGCCAAGGATGCTGCTAAACATCCTGCAATGCACAGGACAGCGCCCTCAACAAAGAATTATAAGGTCCAAAATGTCTAGTGCTGAGATTGGGAAACCCTGCTATTGGCCATCTTTGGAGAATATTCTGATATTTTTACTTAAATGGGCAGACATCTTCTGAACACTAGTTCAATGTAAGTCAGCAGATATGAAAGGCACCAATGAAGAAAAGCATCCATTGCTTATGAGACTCTATTTGAGTCCAATTCATATTATGTAGATATAAGCTAGGATATCAAAATCCTGGCTTATAACAAATAATGAAATTTTTTCAATACAACAAAATTAAAATATCATCAATTGTTCTTGTTCTTAAAGACTTTTATTCTGAATCTATTTTAAATAAACTCCAGTGTGATTTTCACTTTTCTCTTGAGTGCCATTCTATGATATTTGGTCTTGTTTGAAAATATCTCTTGTCTCACTTATTACTCATTTCAAATAAGGTATTCTTGGCTGTTCCTCCTGGGCACCCTTACTGCCACACATTTTGCATTTCAGACACATTTCAGAAATCCTTCTTGTTCTCTGATTTCCCGTCATGTATTCTACAAACGTGGTCGGTTATAATTGGAGGAGATTCTACTTTGGCTCTGCTATATAATCTTCCCCTGTATCCCACAAGTGATTTCTTTTTTATTCCTTCCTGCACGTCATTTCTTTTCTTCTAAAAATTATATTATGTATGCTTTTAGTAAAAGTCAAGTAAATAGCACTGAAACACATGAAGTGAAAAGTAAATATCTTTCTCCTCGCCAATCCCTCATTCATGCACCCCAGATGTAACTACTGTTGACATCTTTTTGGATATTCTTCCAGAAGTTTTCTATGCACATATAAACATCTGTGAGGGGTATGTATGTGTGTACATGTGTGTTTGCGTGTGTGTGTGTGTGTGCATGCTTAGGCTTGCTTTTTTCACTTTCCAATATATCTTGATCATATTAGTACATATGCATCCATTTAATTATTTTCGTGAATTCTTAGTATTCCATTATATAACTGTAAGTTAAGTTGTTTACCAATTTTATATTGGTGGATTTTAGGTTGTTTCCAATTTTTTTGCTAATATAAAATGTGCTTTAATGAACAGGCTTGTGCCTTCAAGATTTGGTAGCTAGGATTCTCCTCATAGAGTAAAATCTTAGAAGTGGGACTCATGAGCCAAAGGTATATAAGGTAGATGTTTAAGTAAGTGAGATATTACTAAATTGCTCCCCAAAAATAATGGAACCAATTTACCAGTAAGTGATTCTAGCATTTCCACTTTCCTCTCAAAATTCCTTTTTTTTTTAATTTTTATTTTTTTCGGATGTGCATCATATTTCGAATTCTGTATACATTACATCATGTTCACCACCCTAACACTAATTATAGTGCATCCCCTCACATGTGACCCTAATCACCCCTTTTGCCCTCCCCCCTCCCCCTTCCCCAATGGTAACCACCGGTCCAATCTCCAATGCTATGTGTGGTTTTTTTTGTCGTTTTTATCTTCTACTTATGAGTGAGATCATATGGTATTTGACTTTCTCCCTCTGACTTATTTCACTCATCATAATACCCTCAAGGTCCATCCATGTTGTCACAAATGGCCGGATCTCGTCATTTCTTACGGCTGAGTAGTAGTCCATCGTGTATAAATACCACATCTTCTTCATCCATTCGTCCCTTGATGGGCACCTAGGTTGCTTCCAAGTCTTGGCTATTGTGTATAATGCTGCAATGAACATAGGGGTGCAAGTATCTTTATGCCTTTGTGTTTTCAAGTTCTTTGGATAAATACCCAGCAGTGGAATAACTGGATCATATGGTAGATCTATCCTTAATTTTCTGAGGATACTCCAGACTGCTTTCCATAGTAGCTGCACCAGTTTGCACTGCCACCAGCAGTGAACAAGGGTTCCCTTCTCTCCACACCCTCTCCAACATTTGTTGTTTCCTGTCTTGTTAATTATAGCCATTCTGACTGGAGTGAGGTGATACCTCATTGTAGTTTTGATTTGCATTTCCCTGATAGCTAATGATGTTGAGCATCTTTTCATATGCCTGTTGGCCATCTGTATATCTTCTTTGGAGAAATCTCTGTTCAGATCTTTTGCCCATTTTCTAATTGGATTGTTGGTTTTTTTGTTGTTGAACTGGATGAGTTCTTTGTATATTTTCCCATTTACAATTGCAACAAAAAGAATAAAATACCTAGGAATAAACTTAATGAAAGAGGTGAAAGATCTGTACACCGAACACTATAAAACATTGTTGAAAGAAATCGAAGAAGACACAAATAAATGGAAAGATATTCCGTGCTCTTGGATTGGAAGAATTAACATTGTTAAAATGTCCATACTTCCTAAAGCAATCTATAGATTCAACGCAATCCCTATCAAAGTTCCAGCAACATTTTTTACAGAATTAGAACAAAGAATCCTAAAATTTATACAACAAAACACCTCGAACAACAAAAGACCTCGAATAGCCAAAGGATTCCTGAGAAAAAAGAACAAAGCTGGAGGTATCACACTCCCCAATTTCAAATTATACTACAAAGTCATAGTAACCAAAACAGCATGGTACTGGCACACAAACAGACACACAGATCAATGGAACAAAATTGAGAGCCCAGAAGTAAACCCACACATTTATGGACAGCTAATATTCGACAAGGGAGCCAAGAGCATACGATGGAGAAAGGAGAGTCTCCTCAATAAATGGTATTGGGAAAACCACACAGCCACATGCAAAAGAATGAAAGTAGACCATTCCCTTACACTATGCACAAAAATCAACTCAAAACGGATTAAAGACTTGAATGTTAGACCTGAAACTATGAGACTTCTAGAAGAAAACATAGGCAGTACGCTCTATGACATTGGTCTGAGCAGCATATTTTCAAGTCTCATGTCTGACCAGGCAAGAGAAACAAAAGAAAAAATGAACAAATGGGACTACATCAAACTAAAAAGCTTCTGCACAGCAAAGGAAACCATCAACAAAACAAAAAGACAACCTAACAATTGGGAGAAGATATTTGCAAACCACCTATCAGATAAGGGGTTAATATCCAAAATATACAAAGAACTCCTCTCAAAATTCTTAATGCCACCTGTTTGGCCAGCTACCTGCAGGCTGCTTCTGCTCAGCGAAACCTTCTTAGCCTCCGCTCCCATGCAATCTACTTACTATTTTAGATTGTCTTTTCCTATGCCAATATTCCCTAGTTTTACATATGACATGGAACCCTCAAGAACACCAAATGTGAGCACCGCTGTCAGCAGTGTGTTGTGGGGCTTCCTCAGGCGGAAAAAGCCAGGAACCAGGGCTGCTCATTGTGGCATTTCCACACCTGTCATTCAAGAGGGGCATCGTTCTCTGCCCTGCTGCAGAGCTCATTCTAAATGAAGGCTACTGGTTTTTCTTCTAAGAGAACAATCAATAAAGAAATGTCAGAGATATGACACTGACACAAACAAAAACATTACAATATTAAGATCATTGGTACTTTTTCTCTGTAAACCATAGAATCTAACATTTATCACAAAGTGGTATAATTTTTTTCAATGTTCACCAAACAGAATGTAGCGTCCAATTCACGCTGCATTCCAGATGCTCTATATTCCTTTGGAAACTCTTCACGTCTTTTAAATACACCCATTTGATTAAAAACATTCACTCCTTAATCCTAAAACTTCCTTAATTTATTAATCTATTTCTTTTGCTTATAAATTTTCCACCTATCATATAAATTATGCTGTTCATTAAGGAAAATTTAGAAAATTCCATAAAGAATAAAGCAAAAATACTCACAATATCATTCTGGCAGATCTCCATTGTTAACTATTTACTTTCTGTTTTATGTGATAACATAGATCCTGCCTTTTCTCTCATTATTACATTATAGGCACTGTCCTTTTACTTTAAGCATTCCTCAACAATATGATCTTTGGAAAAGCTCAGAGTGGTCTGTTATGTGGGTTTCCATACATTGTTTATTTATTTCAAACTTATTGGATATTTTGGTAATCTTTAATATTTTGCTTTCATATGTAATAGCTGTGTTTGTCCCTACACATACATTTTTCATGTATAGCTCTGATTATTTTCTTAATCTGAATTCCTAATACAATAAAAGGTAGACATTTGAATTCAAAAAAATTATTTCAGAGTTTAAACAAGGCCTAAGGATTATACGTCTGTAAGAGAAAGCACTGTAAACCGAATCACAAGCGATTACGGTCAGAACACTTCACGAGTCTTCCACACACGTCCAAACTGCTATGCCACCCACACAACTGTGGCAACTCTTATGACACACCAGAGGAGATATTCGTAATTCTTTAACAACCAGTATGGCCAGAGCACTGGCAGTCATAACAGACGCCAGCTCTAGTGAGCCAGAACGGCCAGGCCGGCCGTCCAGCAGCTCTGATCACACCCGTAATTAACTTTGTAAATTTGTTCTCTATGTAATCAGAGTAGTTAATAAATCACTGCTTGTTCTTATCCTATTTGGTTTGTTCCCACAAATTCTCAGAATCTTGATGATGACTATTTACAGGTCCCTCAGAGAGCTAGACCGTCATGAATCAACACAGATGCCACGTGTACGGCAGCGTCCTGCACAGCAGTGGCACAGGAATTGAGGCAAAATATGTAAGGACGTTTATAGTAAACCTCTCTTAGATCGCCGCCAGTACCTCGAAGATTCACCAAGCCAGTAATAACTCCTCAGAAGAGATTAGTCTTGAAGGTCCTGGCTGATAGGCTTTTCTGAGAAGGTGCTGACTCAAGGTTTAACTCTGCTTTTAGGACATCGCTAGTCTTCCGCGTTCCCTGGTCCTTATTTCTTTCCAAACTTCCTTTTATCGCTTGAATCTGTTACTCGTTTTTTAATGTATGTTTATTTCTTTAAGGTTTTCTTATTCTTTCATTCTTTATTCTATACTTAGGGCCCTAAATTACTTATCTTTTAGTCAAATTTCCAATATGCCCAGAGCCCTTTGCCACCATAAATTTTACAGTTACTTATGGTAAACAACAACAGTATATTACATATTAATAATGTTAATTATATGCACCAATTGACCGTTAGCATCTACTCTTAACTGCTAATATCCTACATTTCAAGTTTATCACTGTTGATGTCACCTAGAAGAACACGTGGAAAATCAGTGTTGTGAAAGTTGTAGCAGATATAAGCACCGACGACATAGGTCACACTGATGAGAAGAGATCATGAGTGGAATAGGAATATTTTGAACCCAGTCTGCGCCATACATCAGCATTATGTATACTTTTCCATATTATCAGAAAACGCAAAACCATGCGTAAACATGAAACTCTTTTCTAACCCAATTATGCTTTTTGGCCCCTCTGCTATTTTCAAAAATTGTAAGTTGAGGGGCCGGCCTGGTGGTGCAGCGGTTAAGGTCGAACGTTCCTCTTCTCGGCAGCCCAGGGTTCACCAGTTCGGATCCCGGGTGCAGACATGGCACGACTTGGCACGCCATGCTGTGGTAGGCGTCCCATGTATAAAGTAGAGGAAGATGGGCACGACGGTAGCTCAGGGCCAGTCTTCCTCAGCAAAAAGAGGAGGATTGGCAGTAAGCTCAGGGCTAATCTTCCTGAAAAAAAAATTATTGTAAGTTGATTCTACATATGAAATAATGAAAAGGAGACAGCAGTCTTAGCTGGTAAGGTAATATTTAGGTATGCCAAAAGGACCAGAACAGTCGCAATTATTATTTATTCCCTAAGTCATTTGCATACAAACCTGAAGAGAGGATTTCCCTGGGTGTCAGAAGAGTCAGGTAGGAAATGTTAACCAGTAAATAAAGGACAGTCACCAAAGGTAACGCGGTAAGGATGCACTTGGAATTGTCTGTCTGGGTTTCGTCACCTCCCATATATGACATAAAACAGCAAAATCACAACTGCTAAAAATTATTTCTTAAATTTATCTTTAAAATAGCTCCATATATCAACTATTGGGCTGGATTCTTCCTTTCCACCCCACCCACCACACACACACACACACACACACACACACTCATGAACATCTACATTGGTGAACTGTGACACCCCCACCTCCTTTCTGAGCTTGGTGCTAAATGAAGAAAAGGGAACATTGCTTCCTTTTCCCCATAGGTGGTAAAATTTCTTAAGAATGAAATGAAAGCTGAGCCCGTGGGATGGTTTGGAACCTACCTGTGTGTTCAGCCTCATCCGTTAGGTACAAGGCGCTGAGTTGGGTAGTGGAAATACAGTGGTGAGCAGAAACAAACGTGGAGCCTACCCTCAAGAAGAGGAGCTGTGCGTTAATTAAATGCTCACATCAATGAAACATACAGCAGTGACTGTGGTGAGTGTCCGTGAGAGATGAAGTCCTGGGAGAACGTATTATGTAACAACTGGGCGTCTTTGCTCTCTATGCTATAACCACTCTGACTTTTTCCAGTTCCTCAAAATTGCTGTGCCCCCAGAAGCCATAGAGCCCATTCTCTCATGTGAAATGTTCTTTCCTAGTTGTCTTGTTGAGCATTACTCTTACTTTGGATCTCAGCAAAGTCATAATTTCTGGGAAAATAGGAGAGGAAACTTTCCTTGACCAGCAAAATTGTCCTGGTAGACAGTCCCACAGCATAGATGGAAAGAGTCAAAGAGTCCGTCATAAGTCGTCTCTCCCTGTAGGCTCTTTACCTTCCCTTTATGCCAAGAGTAAGTGCAAAAAAAGAAAAAAGAGGTCTTGATTAGCAGCATATAAATGGACTTTCCAGGATAGTCTTATTCTCAAATATTGTCCCATTTGTCACACCATTTTCCCCTTTTTTGCCATTCTCTGGGAATTATCCCTGACATAAAGAATTGAACGTTATGGTTCTGTGTAACTGTGCCCTGGCCACTGGCAATAGAACCAGGTACAGACTCTGACTCCCTGCAAGTCAATTGTTGTACAGAAGATTTCTCTCAAGAATTTGAACCAAATGTCAACAAAACTGAGAGAATCAGGAAAACGGCAATGTAATGTTGGCTAAAACGAAGGGCGGCTAAGAACTCTGTTTGTTTCAGTTCTAGAGCTGCCTTAGTTCCTGCTGCTCCTGAAGGTTGGGTGTTCAGGTCTTCCTTGAATTACGGCGTTATCCTTCCAGTAAATTCTTCTTTTACTGTTTAAGCTAATGTATGTAGGTTTCTGTTACTTAAAGCCAAGTTGCTCTGACTAATAGATATCTGTCCTTTCACCTGTGTCAAATTTCTTCCATCTGCACTTGCCCAGGGTTGAATGTCATGTCCATGGTGTACACTAATATGGGCTCATTGAGCAGTTGAAGAGTAAAGAATGTCAAAAACTCTCATTTAAATGCTACCTGCACCACGTACCAGTTGTGGGCTTCTGCACAATTTATTGACTGTCAAAGTTTCAATTTCCTCACCCATGTATTGGGGGAAATGAAAAATATAGCACTCAATAAGTTATTAATGACTATGATTATTAGTTAAAGCTTTTAAACAAGCAAAAAGGCAACTTTTAGGATTAACTCGACTTTTCTCTGGGCCTTTTACTGTTTCTCATTATGTATTAGATTTATAGAGAGGAGGTAGGGAATATAATGCAACATAACATACCGTAATTTAAGGCTATAATGACCCGACGGGGTGAATAGCCATGGTCTCGAACTTAGAAGATGGTTGTGCCCACAATATGCAAAATCAGCTGCCTACAAATTACAATGTTACAGGTAAAACTGTTACTTAGAATTTAGCAGTCCTTAAAATTTATTAAGTAAATTATTAATCCCAGGATACATTGAAATTCCTCCAGCTTTAGTTTACTGCCAGCTGCTTGTGAAGAATTCTACAATTGTTTGTAGGTTAGCAAATTTTGTAAATCTATTTTTAGCAGAGAAAAGTTATCTAGCAATGAAACACGATGAAATTGGTTCAAATGGAAATCAGAGATATCTCTTCTATCCTTAAAAGAGAGAGGGGCCGGCCAGTGGCACAGCAGTTAAGTCCACGCGCTGCACTTTGGCTGCCAGGTGTTCACAGGTTTGGATCCTGGGCGTGGACCTACACGCTGCTTATCAATCCATGCTGTGGCAGGTGTCCCACATATAAAAAACAGAGAAAGATGGGCACAGATGTTAGCTTAGTTTCAATCTTCCTCAGCAAAATAAAAAGAGGATTGGCAGCAGATGTTAGCTTAGGGCTAATCTTCCTCAGGGGGAAAAAAAAAGAGAGAGAGAGACAAAGTGAGAAAAAGAGAAAGCTTCATTAGTTGTGCTAGCCTCTCAAATTGCAGTGCAGCATGTAATTGCAAACTCCATGAAAGGGTGGTCTCCTCTCCTTGCTTTCTTTGCTCCAGACCCCATTTTTTAACTCAGTGCAAAGTAACTTTCCTCTCAGACTCAAAATTCACCGACAACTTCTTACTTAGTCAATGAGATGACTTCTGATCAGTCCTCATGCTCCTCAACTTCTGAAAGCTTTTCACCAGCTTGATTATAAACTCTTTTTGGAACATATGGTGATTTTTTAAAAGAATTCTCTAAACTTCCAGTGGCTTCTTCATTGGATCACCTTTCTTTACCTATCACCTAAAAGTTGGCATTCCCCAGTCACCTGTCTCCAACCCTAAACCATGTTATTCTCTCTCTATGGACTTGCCCCAGTCGTCATATCTACTATCAAGCCCATCAGATGGAAAGCCTTTTGCAGTCACCCAAGACTACGTGCCGGGTCTTCAATGCACCTGCACACTGCAGGTCTCCACGGCTTCACTCATATTTTTCTACTGCTGGAATCTTCTGGATTCAATTAAAATTGCCACCTTTTCCACATGACGACATAGCAAAAGCTGATCTTGCCTTCTACTAAATTTCCACAGTAATTAAGTTGTTCCCTTATGGCCACTTATTAAATACTGTCATGCCATTATTTGTTTATAAGGCACAGAACCATAGTGATTTTAAGCCATAATCCCCATTTTTCAGATGAAGGAAAAGAAAAAGGAAGTCCAGAGAAGTAAAGACACTTGCCAAAGCTTGTAAGTGGCAGAGGTCAGACCAAAATTTAGGTATTGTCTTTTCTACTAGACCGTAAGCCTTTTTAGGGTAAAGAATAATCTTACTCATCTTAAGGCACCAATACAGCATTTTAAAAATAGTCGCTGTTTGGAAAGATATTTGCTGGTGGAATGATTTCATGAGTGATGGACACATCAGCAACGACAAGGGGTCCTAACATTAAGGGAAAAATTTGTTCAAGGGTAGAGCCTACTTCGTGTTTATACATCAAGGAAAAGAACTAGTAAAAAGGTTGAAATTGAGAAAAATGAAATAAATGAATGTGAAAGATTCCCGAGGGAGAGAGAGGGAAAGCATATAGATAGAGTTCAAGGGAACAGACTGATTTTGAAAATGAAGAGAGAAAACTTTTGTCCTGACATTGAAGGGAAGAGCATTAAATCAGCCTCAGCACAATCTAGGATGTTGATGATCCTCTTCTCTTTAAAAATACTTAAGAGCCTAAGTCTCATCAGACCATGCTGAGGCAGCGTCCCACATAGCACAACCAGAAGGACCCACAACTAGAATACACAACTATGTACTGGGGGGCTTTGGGGAGAAGAAGAAGAAGAAGAAAATAAAAAGATTGGCAACAGATGTTAGCTCAGGTGCCAATCTTAAAAAAGAAACTAGATTAACAAGGAAGTCCCATATCTGTGGTCCTAGAAAAGAAAGCTGAAAAAGAGAAGTTGTTCAATAAAATAATTATAGCATAGTTATTAAAGAATAAAATTATTCATTTGAATAAATGGGGGAAAAAATTTAAAGTCTGGCATGTTCTCACTTGATTTAGAAAGCACAAAGAAGAAAAAAAAATATTGAATCATTTCTTTACAATAAAACTCCCAAACATGTTAAAAGATGTACATTTCACATTGTGAGCATTAGGTCATGGCTTGTGATTTTTTTCTCAAAGGATTGTTAATTACCTGCTATAAATATAATGCATCCCCCACCTGAATATGCAAAATATCCTTGGAAGACAGCTTCTATATACTGGGTGGCTTCTGGGAACTCAGCAGCAAAAGCGTTCTGAAACCCTCCTACATTCTCCTTCCTTCCTCTCACTAGCAACACCCCTCCACTTAGGGAAATGAGGCCAAGTACGGCCACTTTCAGCGCGGTGCTGGCTGTCTGAAGCCAAGTTATCTCTTTTCCACCGCGAGAATTCAGAATTCCCACAACCCACAATATGGCCAGCGCCAGACATTTCTTTGGCAGATTTGGAGCAGAGCAGCTGGAATAAAGAGGTTGGATGCTGATTACTCGGCGAGAAGCAGGGCTTGGCTGGCGACTGGTCCTCGCTGCAGAAACAAGCTCGTCCAGAGTCTCAGAAAAGACGGGGTTGCCAAAACATCTCTTGAGAAAGTCGACGTTAGCTCCACTGCATGGGAAGGTTGTACCTATCTCCGCTGAGCAGAGGGAAGTCATCACGGCCGACAGGACACGGGCAGCCCAGATGCACAGGGAGAGCCCCACGTTCATGGAAGAGTACTTCAACACTCCTTTGGGGGCCACCAAAATTCCAGCGCCAATTACGTTACCTGTGACAAAACGTGTGACCCAGAAAGATCCAAACACTTTTGAGCTGGATCGTCTTCCCTTTATCCATTGTAATTGAAGAATTTTAAAACTTACGATTTCTGAATTTTTCTGTCTATATTGCTGGAAAGGATGTCCGTGGATTCTCTGAAATAAGACAGCGCAGTCCTTTTTGTTCCACCTTCATTAAATCTAGCCCATTTTCAATCATTAAAAAATATACGTGATGCATCCAAGTAAAATAGGGCAAGATGACTTGGAAAGGTTTAGTTTGACTTGTTTTTTAATCATTATCAAAATAATACTTTCAGATGGAAGAAAGGGACTTCAAAAGGCAGAGTATTACAGCAAAAAGCAGGCGTTTTCTGCTCTGCTTCACTCTTTCCCAGACACATTCCCAGTTTTCTCTGGAAACAACCATTTAAAAACATGTATGGTTTTAGTTCTTTCTGGTAGTTGCCTTCATAACTCTGAATAATATGAAAAGACTTTTATTCTTAACCATCTCAACTTGAGAGAGCGTCCGTGACTTCCTCCCACGAACGCTGAAGAATTAGCTCCCTTACTATCCTCTTGCTTACCCTGCTCCCTCTTTCTCCCATTTCTTGTCGTCAAGCTTTCAAGAAACGAAGTATTTACTTTCCATCAGGCTCATGGATGCCAGTTAACAAGGCGAGGGAGTGAAACACCTTGCACCATAAGCCTGTCCTTAACCAGACATCGCCCTGGTAGCGTGGGTCACATGCAGAAAAATGTGGACAGGAAGTACGGGAGAAGGCCCGACCCCATAGACAGAAGGAAGCAGGGTCCTAAACATCTGAGCGAGGCCTGGGCCTCAGTGGCTCTTACATACGTTAACTTTACAACGCCAACCATTGTTTTGAGTATCTTCAAAGCCTCTCAGCTCGGGGCACACCCCCAGCCTCAGAAGTAAATCGTTTCCAAATTATCCTCTAAGAGTAAATGAAAATGAAATTTTATGTTTTTGCTCTGGTTGTGGGTGAACTGGCTGTTTTGTAGCAGATTGCATCCAGGAAAATCCACTGACAGCACCGCATAAATCTCGGTAAACATGACCGGGTCCGCGTCCCAGAAAGCAAGGACCTGGGAGCGAGGGAAGGGGACCAGGAAGCTCACCTGAGGATAGAAACAAAGTGTGTGGAATAAGCCAGACAGGGAAAGACAAGTATTGCATAGTTCCACTTCCACAGAGTATCTAAAATAGTCAAATTGATAAAACGAAGGACTGGAATGGTGGTTGGCAGGGCCTGGGAGGGGAGCAGAAATGGGAAGTTATTCCACAGTCATAACGTTTCAGCTAATTAAGATGAATGCGTTCCAGAGATCTGCTGTACAGCATCATTATAGTCAACAATAATGTATGCCGAAAATTTGTTAAGAGGATAGATCTCATGTTGAGTGTTACCACAATAAAATATTTTCAAAGAGAGTAAAATACAATTTAACTCATGAAAAAAAAGGTAGAAACAAAGTCAAAGAAGGGGGCAGAGTTACTCAACGTCCTGTCGCTGAGTCCCCCAAATACTCGTCTACTTTCAGGAGAGACCGCGGGGGGACGCTCTGCCCACAGTCGGAATCTCATAGCAGGAAAACAGGACTAGAACCCTCCTACAGGGCCCCAGTAGGAGGCTGGGCGCTCCGTAGCGTGTCTCTTTGGCCAGGCTGAAATGCCTTTCCCCAGTTTCTTGGTTAGAATGGACCATAAGGAAGACTTTCGTGTGAGGTTTGGAGAGCAGAAGTGAAACAGCAGTTGTTTTGATAGTTCATGCTGACAAGAAACCCCTCCTTGAGAAACTTCAGTCCACCTCCTTCGAGCCCCTTTCCCCACTAGGCCGTCTCCTTGATCTGCTCAGAGCAGTTTAGCAAGAATACCCACATCCTTGGTGTCGAATCAATTTCTTCTTGATAATTTTCCATCCGCTGACACCCTCATTCCGCCCGTTGGTTATAAACCCCCAGCTGTCTTTGCTGTGTCTGGAGTTGAGCTCGGCTCTAGGCTGAAGTCTCTTTTGCCTACTGCAGTAGCTTGAAGAAAGCCTGTCTTGCCCTTTTTAAGAAGTATTCTGTGCAATTTTTCTCTTACAACATACACTGTCTTGTATACAAGGGCCCACCTTGTTGCTGTAACTGTCATGGGTCTGCTGGCTCACCTTGTTGGTTTGAGGCCATGACATCCCACAGCCACGTCACTTTCACCAAGACCCTCCTTCAGCTTCTCCAACCTCTGGGTCAGAGGGTGCTTAGCTCAGAGATGAAGGGCCCCAACTTCTGCAAGTTATGCACGCAATAAAGGTTAGTGGTAATGAGAACTAACACAGACTTCACTTCATCCTTGTGGACTCCAACTCGTGCTCGCGAGTTCCAGCTTGTTCTTGTTCTCCTCCACTTTGACATCCATCATTCCTTCTGGATTACCTGAACTTCAACTTCCCAGTATCAGACTTGAGGACAACAGCTTTCAGAGAGACTACTTAATCAGCTCCCACAAATGCACAAAGTCAAACCTCTATAACAAACAAATCCTTTTAATTTATATTGGTTTGCAGCTAAATAGAAAGAGATTCAGACAGAGATACAGATAAATAAAGATAAACAAATATAGATAGACGTAGACATAGATGTGGATATAGATGTAGATATAGATAATTAGACAAAAGATATAAATACAGAGTTCTTAGTGGTTCTGTTGCTCTGATTGATACAAGGAGCAAAAGGCTATGCCATCTCGTGCATCCCAGGAGTCCTACAGTATTTGGGCATGTCTGTGACTCTGAAAATAAGGAATGTGAAACGGGACACTTGGCTGGGCTATCAATCCCCACTTCTGCTGTCTCAGGACTATCAGAGATTCTCCTCACTCAGGGGATGTACTCTACGAAACAGTGCCCCTCGTCTGTAGGGGATATTCTTGAAGATTCTATGTGGGGTTACTACATCAAAGGGGAAAACGTGTGAGTCATCCAACATTAGGCTCACAGGCACAGCTCCTGCAGTGCTGGAATATCTTCCACACAGCGTCTAGGCGAGCTCAGCCCTTGGACAGAAACTCTGGAAAGCTCAATGGGAAGCGGCCATGCGCAGGCCTTCTTACGCAGGACTCAAGAAACAGGAGACTGGAACAGCTGAGAGCAGACATTTCAAAGGACATTAAATTTTACAGCCAGATGTCACTTAGAAGGGTTTACAATGTTGTTTTTTCATCTTTATTTTTCTTTTTCTATAATTGCCCTACTAAGAGAAGATCTGTCATGACCACAGGCCTAAAGGTGTCAGTCTTATTGAGTGTATATCATTAAGTCAATTGTACAGAGATGCAAAAAGATGCCCATAGAAGTCAAGAAGCTTGCCAACGCCTCCAGTCCATGGTCTGAATGTCTAAAGTCTACTTTTTGTAGCCCTGACTTAAAAATAAATGTGGTAGCCAATGGCAGAGTGAGGCTCCCCACGTCTGCTCTTTCACAAGGGTGGCAAAATACTGGAAAATGCGTCAAAATCAACTTTTTCTCTACTTTAGAAACTAACCCAAGACTTGCAACAATCTGAAGAGAAGTTATTCAAGAAAAGCTTCTGAACTTCCATTAAAATGGTTGAGTTTGTGGGTTTTTTAACTTGGCCTCCTCCCATCCTCCTTTCCCCAGCTCCCAGTAGCCTTGAAAACCAGCTGCCCTGAAATCCTGGCAGCCATAAAAAAACAGTGTTGCAGCCACAGGAAAGGGGCACACCAGGAGCTCGTAGATGGGCACCATCTCCAGATCATTCTTCCCATTGGACACAGCTCCTGGGAAAGGACCAATTGGCAGGGCTTGGACATGACTCAGAGCTGGCTCTGTGGGAAAATCCCTATGGGCAGGGCATTTACCTGAAACAATCAGCTGAAATCATTTATAACACCGTAACTGTGAGGGCAGCAATGCTAGTTCAGGGAAAACATCCCAGCCTGAAATTTAAAAGGAAGATCTGGAGGAAGAGATGTCCAGAAGAGCCTTTGAAAAGAATGACATATTCCTGAATATCTAGAAGGCCATGTGCATGTTCTGGGTGTGTGAACGCCCAGGGAACATCTGGCAGGGCCCCAGTCTCTTGCCTCTGGCTGACCTTGAGGGCTGTGCAAACAGGAAATGAAGCCCAAGGCAAACTGGTAAATTGCCCGAGCAGGGAAGGCACGTCTCGACACACACACAGCGCTCCTTGGCAAAAAGTGGAGGGTTTATTGGCTCCAAGCATTTATGGAAATCTCTGGTCACTCATCAGCTGACTGCTGGGCCCACCTAGTAGACAATCCAGCGGCTGCACACTGCAGGGAATATAGACCATGTTAGTTTCCCAGGGCTGCCGTAATACAGAACCAAAGATCGCATGTCTTAAAACAACAGAAATTTATTGTCTCATTCTTCTGGAGGCTAGAAGTCCAAAATCAAGATCTCAGCAGGGCCATGCTGTCTCTGACGGCTCTAGGTGACACTCCTTCAAAGTCTCTTCCAGCTCCTGGTGGTTTCCAGCAGTCCTGAACATTTCTTGGTTCATAGATGCAAGACTCCAGTCACACGTCTTCTCTCCATCTGCATCTTCATGTCATCTTTCTTCTGTGCCTATCCGTCTCTGTGTCTAAATTTCCCATTCTTATAAGGTGAGCAGGCATATTGGGTTGGGGCCCACCCTGATGACCTCACTTTAAATTGGTTACCTCTGTAAAGTTCCTGTTTCCAAATGAGGTCACATTCTGAGGTATTGGGTGTTAGGACTTAAAACCCATCTTTTTGGAAGGACACAATTCAACTCGTAATATAGATTTTATAAAAATAGTCCATGAAAGTGATTAAACAAACACACACACACACACAAAACAGCAGCAATAGCAACAAACTCCAGGGAGGAGGGACCTGATTTCCAGAGTTGTCACATTATATTATCTAAAATGTCTAGTTTCAATAAAAATTTGAATGACTCATAAAGAAGCAGGAAATTATGGCCCATTCACAAGAAAATAAGCAATCAATAGAAGCTCTCCCAGTGGAAGCCCAGATCTTTACATACCAGACAAACGTTTAAAATCAACTATATGTTCAAAGAAATAAAGGAAACTGGCCTAAAAAAAGGAAAAGAAAGTGTGACAATATCTCACCAAATAGAGAATATTAATAAAGAGATATAAAGTATAAAAAAGAAACAAATAGAAATTCTGTAATTGAAAAGTACAATAACTGAAATGAAAAATTTACTAGAGGGACTCAACATCAGATCTGAGCTGGCAGAAGAAAGAATCAGAGAACTTAAAAGCAGATCAATTAGGATTTTACAATCTGAGGAGAAAAAAGGATAAAGAAAAATGAGCAGGGCTTCAGAGGCCTGTGTGATACCATCAAGCATACTAACATATGCATATAAGGGAGGCACTAGAAGGAATGGGGAGAAAAGAGTAGAAAGAATATTTGAAGAAACGATGGCCGAAAAATTCTCAAAATTGATGGAAAACAGATGAATCCCAAGTAGAATAAACGCAAAAAGGTCCGCACCTAAGATCATCATAGTCAAACCGTAGAAAGACAAAGACAGAATCTCAAAATCATCAGGAGAAAAATGACTTACCATGTGTAAGAAATTCTCAATAAGATTAATGCCAATTTCTAATCAGAAACCATGGAGGCCAAAAGCGATGGGATGACACATTGGAAGAGTTGGGAAGAAAACGACCAGCAGCCTAGAATTCCATATCCAACAAAACTACTCTTCAGAACTGTGGGAGAAATTAAAATATTACGAGATCAAAAAAAAAGCTGAGGGAATTCACCACCTCCACTTCTGTCTTAATAGGAGTCTTTCAGTCTAAATGAAAAGATGCTAGAGGGCAACTCAAATTCACAGGAAGAAATAGAAGAAATTAGTAAAGGTAACTAGATAGACAAATATAAAACACAATACAAATGTAATTTTTCTAACCTTTTCTTCTCCTATCTGATATAGAAGACAACTATATAAAGCAATAGAAACCTGTGTTGATGGTCTTCTAATATGTAAAGATAGAATTTGTGTAACAATAATATCACATAGGAGAAGGGAGGGATGGAGATATGTTAGAACAAAGTTTCTGTATACTATTGAAATTGTTAATATTAATCTAAACTAGATTGCTTTAAGTTCAGATGCCACTAATTAACTTTTAAAGAATAGTAAAAGAAACAACTATGAACAACTAACTGAACCCCAAATATATGAAACTAAAATTGACAGAATTGGAGCTAGAAGCAAAAAAATTGAACAGTAGTTATAGACTTTGATACTCTGCTCTCAAAAACTGATAGAAAAACTAAAAGAAAATCAGCAAGAATATATACGCCTTAGAAAAATATCATCAACCCATCACCGATTAATTGCCCCAAGGACCTCGAAGGAGATTTTGGAAGCACTTAACTGCTTCTCCAAATTGTTTTTTTAGTTATGTGAAGTGATGCAATCACCAACCACCCCGAATCAGTTCAAACTCCATGACAGAGCAACGCCTGTGTGGACCAAGAAGTACCTGAGAGTGACCTTTGCTTCATTTTAATATTAAGATCTCCACCCCAGCCAGAGCTTAGGCCTTATTACCACAGTATGCGATGTATGTGGAAATGTATTTTCCAACTGAGACTGCACAAGCGAATACCCACCTCTCCCTTTTGAATATTCATTCCCCAACCGAAATAAAAGGGGATGCTGTCCTATGCTCAGAGAGCCACGGTTTTGGAAATGATTCCCCATGGTCTCTATTTGCTGCAAATAAATCTTACTCTGTAGGACAACCACTTCTGGCGAAGGCTTTGATTTTAGCTCACCAAGAAGTGAACCCACTTTGGTTTGGTAACAAAATTTGACGACCACAAAGAGACCTCTGTCCCTCTGAGTTTCTGGTCCTCTGACCACCCTGGTTTCCAATGGGTGGAGCAGTGGACTGCGGAAGCCCTCTGACGATTGGACCTCACAAGGAGGACTCCCTTCTTCGTGCTTGTGCTGTCAGCTTGACATCGCTGCCCTATTGGGAGACCCAACAGTTGCACTGAGCACTTTGCTCAGAGGATCTCTTGACGGAGGTAAGTGGTGCCGACTCCATGGCATGGCTATAAGAGTTACTTTTTAAGTTGTCTCACAAAGTCTGTTTAAGCCTGGCTTAAGGAATTAAGGTATTTCATGACCTGGCCATTGGAGAGGTCCAATACTTTGGGTCTGGTGAAACAGGAGCAATCCAACCCTTGGCTAGTCTTCCCTGTGGGTTCAAGTCCCCTCTGGAGTGATGAGGTGTGGGTTCAAGTTCCCTCTGGAGTCACCAAGTCTGTGGGTTCAAGTCTCCCCTGGAGTCAGTGGGTCTGTCTTGTGTGGGTTCCAGGCCCCTCTGGAGTTGCTGAGTTTGTGTCTTTTGGTTGCGGATTCCCAACACTGATCTTGTTTTCTA
Source organism: Equus caballus (assembly GCF_041296265.1). NCBI lineage: Eukaryota > Metazoa > Chordata > Mammalia > Perissodactyla > Equidae > Equus > Equus caballus. Next base: position 2,612,591 of record NC_091692.1, on the reverse strand, counting down.
CAATCCCTCTGCCATTCTGGCTTTCTGGACTTCTAGCCCCCCCTTTATTCCTTGTCTTCTTTATCAGTGCCCCCCGGGTGAAACCCAGCATCCGCCAGTTCATCTCTTAAAGCAAGAAATTCGGTCTGAGCTCTTGCACATTCAAGAAGCATATCCGGAATCTTTGCCCAGTCATTTTCTCTGAGAGTGACTGGTGGTTGGCGTCGTGGCTGAAGGATGTCCAGAAAGGTTCTGTTTGCTGAGACCTGACCATCCCGATCTACTCAGATGCCCAGGTCTCCATGCATGGTGGTCTCGTTTCAGGCTGCTAAAATCATTGAACTGTACACTTGAAATGAGTAAATTTTGTGATATATAAAATATACCTCAATAGAGGAAGTACGGTAACATGATACGTGAAGTCTTTTTTGGTATTTTCTCTTATCCGTCTTGGTTTCCCCTTTCTCCTCCCAAATACAACTCACATGAGAGAAGAAAGTATATATTTCCTGAAGTGATTTTCAAGGTGAAGGGAGAAAAAAGTAAACGCCAAATTCTTCACTTCTAATCTGAAAAGGTCCTTTCCAGAAAGAAAATATTTTAAAGGGAAAAAACTGATCTGAATGAGCCCTATCAGAGAAGGAGTCCTCTGAGCAAGAAATAGGCGACGTTGGAGAGAAGACAGAGTTGAGTATAGCATAAAGGATTCGCTCGTCTACACTGACCGACTCCAGGACTGTCAGTGTTTTCAAACTGAAAGTCCTGCATCCTGGGAGCCCCCTAGTTCTCAGGCAAATCAGGGGAATTGGCCACCCTGCTCTTAGCGCGTACCTTCTGAGTCAAGTCCTGGGGGATTGATGCAAGGGTGTTGATGGGGAACCAAGAATAGAGGAAATTTGTGCCCTGATTTCCACCTGGAATTTCTGAAATTCGGGAGGCTATGGCAGCCTCAAGGAAACAGGAAAAGAGTGAGGAAGTAGAGATTGTGGTGCGGAACGCCTGTGAAAGAGACATACGCATCCTCCCAAGATGCCTATGGCCCCTGAGCAGCACAGAAGCAGGTCTGAAAGTTCCTTTGGGCCCCACGTGTGGCGTGGAAGCTAACTGGGAGAAAACATGGTGCCCTTGGCAGATGGTCCTACAACTGGGATAAAGAGATACACACCCAATGGGTCCCATATGGGCCATCCTCAAAAAAGAAGTGAGAAGAATGGACCCAGGGAATCACCAGTGCCGTGAAGCAGAGCAGAGGCCAAGATCATTATCCACCTTCTATCCAGGCTGCCATTGAGAAAGCATGCTCCTTAGCCTCTGCCAAGAATCTGCTGGGATAAATTATGTAGCAAGGAAGGCTCCAGTTTAGGACTGAACAAATCAAGACCTGGGTTAGATCAGGCCCCTCTCACACCACCCACAGTGGCAGGTGCATAAGCCCCTACAATTTAAAAATCAAACCCTGGAAAGAGGGTAGCAAGAAAAGATGAATGGGGGTAGCATCCTGCATATAACTAAATTTCAAATTAAATGACTGAAAAATAGCCGAATTTATTTTTATTTAGAAATGACCAAACAAAGTTTGCTGCCTCAGGCAAAATAATAACTTCAAGACAAAATTGAAAGTGAGTTATACAGAAGATGAAGGAATGGATATTCGAGAAGCTTCTAAAGTGAGAACTCTACTCTCCACGGAGGTTCCCACACTTCAGCCTCCAGAGAATGGGCGGGAACAGCAGGCGTGGGATTGGAACGAGGACACATGCGGGCCATCATCCATGCCTGCCTGTCCTTAGCAGACCTGAGGGTGCCGCCAGTCCCTGCGAGTGGGGTGTCAGGAAACAACTGGGTACCTGTACAAGAAAACCCAACGAGGACAACTGGGAATGCATTATTTACTTATTTTAATAATTTACAGCCTGGGAACAAAGGTTTACTTCTACAAACAGTGATTTTAAAATTAGAGACCTTTCTACAATCTTGCCCCTGAACTTTGGATTCTGGTTAAATAATGTCTATTCAGATTTACGGCAGAGAAATGTGGTTTCCATACATTGTTTTAAACTTTCTGGAATTTAGTAACAACTGGAAAATATGTTCTGTTTTGTTTCTCTCATTTACATACTGCCCACATAGCCCTTCTGATGCAAGGAGATCACATAGGCTAGCTTTCTATATGTTTTACCCAACATTAAGTATTTTTTCTGATCCCGTTCACTTTAAAACATTTGTAACATATCAAACTATGTTATTTAACCCTGTCTTATGTCTCAGACACTGATGGAGTTATATCATTTAGTTAGTATGTATAACATTAAAATATACAGCGTTTTTGTACCTATGAGTGGAAAAATATTGTTAAATAATCAAATGTAATCATCATTTATGATCTCATATTTGTTTCGGATGAAAAATCAACAGCTGTGATGTAACAGCATGTACTTCCAACAAGGATTATATTTCTACAGAAAAAACTGGAAAAAATCATTTGAAACAGAATTTGAAAAACTTTTCCATTCCTAGTTCTATTGTATAACATGCTAGCAAAATCCCCACAAAATGCATAAGGAAAAAATGTCTGCCACAAAGATACGTAAATACCAGGAAAAATACTTACATGCTTTATGAAAAATGTATCACATTATACTGATTTAAAAAATCAGGTATAAGACAGATAGGAAAATGGAGAGAGAGAAAACTAAATAAAAAAAAACTCAGAGACGAAAGACAGAGTTGGAGGGAAAGATAAAGAAGAAAAGGGAGGAGGTCTAATTTATCCTCTTGCTCTTAATCAAATTGCACTATTCAAATCTCAGGAGTTCATCCAAAGTAGAAGTTTTTATATTGATTTATAATAATGTTTTGAGGGAAATGGCCAATTTATAAAAATCACTGCTTGTAAAAGAATGCAGCTTGCCCAGTTCATATGAGGTGGTACTTAGAATTAGACTTATGAAGAGAGAAATGGTAAATGGAAAGGGGAAATGACAAACTGGTAAATGCACTTTTCAGTTTTGAAATTGGTCTTCATTTTTTTTGTTTTGTTTGTTTGTCTTTTGCTGAGGAAGATTTGCCCTGTGTTAACATCCATGCCAATCTTCCTCTATTTATTTTATTTTATTTATTTACTTATTTTAATTTATGTTTTTTGCTGAAGAAGATTGGCCCAGAGCTAGCACCTCTTGCCAGTCTTTCTCTTTTTGCTTGAGGAAGATTGTCTCTGAACTAACATCTGTGCCAATCTTCCTCTATTTTGTATGTGGGATGCCACCACAGCATGGCTTGATGAGTGGTGTGTAAGTCCCCATCTGGGATTCGAACCTGCAAACCCAGGGCCACCAGAGCAAAGTGTATGAACTTAACCACTATTCCAAGGGGCAGCACCTTGACATTTTTCATTGCGTTAAAAAATGGGACACTGTCCATTTTGGCTTCAATATCCTCAGTCCGCTTAATCTTTGGTATAAGCATATTTGGTATAAGTATATTTTATTGTGTCAGTAGGACTACATGCAAATCAAGTTAAAGGAAATCTGAGCGGCTTTGAAAAATATGGTCATCTTTTCTTCTTGCACCAGGGGAAGACTGAGGTAGACGCCAGTTCAGCAGCTTCCCTCTGTCAAGGTCCCTAATGGTCACAAGGTGGCTGCTGGAGCTTCAGCGTAGCAGCAGCGACCTGGGCAGGAGGAAGAGGGTGGCGGTGGAACTGCCTCACGTGTTCCTTTCACAGACAACCCAGAAAATTCATGGGAATTCTCCTGCTCAGTCAGCACAAAAAACCATCGGGTCAGCCAACCAACAGTGTGAGCAATCGTTTTCAGGAGCTGTTTTTTATGCCTCGTCCTGACTAAGATCCTTATTATGAAATAAATCGAGCACTCCATAATAAAGTGTAAGGAATTTATTTCAAAAGAACTAAATATTCTAGGAACTAGGGCAAGCTGTAAGTTCCTACCTTGTATTATACCCCAAATGTCCACAGTAGCTGGCGTGGCAGGTCTCTTTCTGTGAGAACTCACTTTCCTTCAGCATCTGAGTCTGCCAGGGGTGGTACTTGGCCCAAGGGCACCCGGCAAATATCAGGTTCAGTGACAGCTGTCTGTGCCCTATGACCTGATCAAAAAGATGAGGCAGGCTCGTCAGAGTCCCCTCTTAAGAAGTTAAAACTGGGGGCCGGCTGGGTGGCACAGTGGTTATGTTGGTGCGCTCAGCTTTGGCGCTCTGGGTTCGCTGGTTCAGATCCGAGCATGGACATATGTACCACTCATCAAGCCATGCTGTGGCAGGCGTCCCACATATAAAATAGAGGAGGATGGGCATGGATGTTCACTCAGGGCCAGTCTTCCTCAGCAAAAAAAGAGGAGGATTGGTGGTGAGTGTTAGCTACGGGCTAATCTCCCTCAAAAAAAGAAAAAGAAAGAAATTAAAACTGAGAAACAGAGGCAGAGACAGTCATAGCTGTGAAGGTGAGAGGGTTCCACAGAGTCGAAACGGATGCATGGTAGCAACTTTCATCTGCAAGGCAAGTTATATTAGAGCAGAAGTTTACAGAGTAAATGATGAGTGCTCAGAATGCACCATGGTAAATTTTTCTACATGATGCAAGAATCAGGAAATTAAAAAACAACAGGCCAAGTGAGCTGCCCACATTAAAGTAGTGGAAAAAGAGTGGCGCAAAGTTTCAAGAAATATCATTTATTTTATAAATAAGGAAGACAAAGTGCTATTTATTCCATTTTTTGATTTATAATTATGAATAAACAAAATAAAGTGTTAAATTGCAACCAACTCACCTAGAAAATTAAACCAAGTCCTTTGCTGATTAACAATGGTGTTAGAAGATCATGACCCAGCGTTTCATGTGAATATATCAAGTTCTACCAGGTGGGAACTTGGAAAGCCCTTTACAGAAAAGACCACTGAAACTTTTTTTTTCCTGGACCAAAGTAGCTGATTTTTTGCATGTGTGTGAGCAAGATTGGCCCAGAGCTAACATCTGTTGCCAGTCTTCCTCTTTTTGCTCAAGGACGATTGTCCCTGAGCTAATGTCAGTGCCAATTTTCCTCTATTTTATGTGGGGTGCTGCCACAACGTGGCTGGACGAGTGGTGCTAGGTCCACACCCAGGATCCAAACCTGTGAACCCCAGGCCGCTGAAGCAGAGCGTGTCAACTTAACCACTATGCCACCAGGTCGGCCCCAATTGCCAATTATTTTTAAGTGGAGAAAAGTGCCAGAATTTGTACCCCTAAGTACTTTGGATGTTTCTCCTCTAGTTTAATTTAGTTTATTTTTCATGTCTCACAGTATTTCCATATGATTGGCGTTCTAGGAAATATCTCAGCGTGGCAATCATTTTTCTTTTTCCTGCTGGCTTCACACATATGTATCGGTCAGAACTGTTCTCACAGGGCAAGTCCCTAAAATAGACTTAGCAATGTTGGAGGCTATCTTCCAGGCCTGACAAAAAGGAGAAAGCAAAGCCATAGGATCGTATTAATGCTTCTTCCAGTAAATTATTAGACGTCGGGTACGACAAGTTAATCAAATTATTGGAGATTCTCAAGTTGTCTGTTGAAGAACGCTCAGCCTCTCTCTCTTTCTACTGCATATTCTGATGAAGGCAGGCCCTGGCCACCGAGCCCTGGTCCTTGTCTTAGAGGTGTTTGGTAGACAGCATGAGACCACTGAACTCGGGGAAATCCACGGGGCTTACAGCGCTATATGCTAGCACCAGGATTGGATCACTTAGATTTTTAAATTATAGTTCACATTTGAAAAAGTCATGCCTCTGCCTCCCGAGACAGGCAAAGGCAGAATAGTCTTGATGGCTCTGTGTCTGTGGCCTGGAAAGGTCACGCACACAAACGAGGAAGCTATTTTTGATGACTTGGCCTTGGAAAGATCAGCTTAGCTCTCTAGGAGCTATTTAAAACCTGCTCTGGATTCTGAGGGAGCACCAGATCTCCTGATTACGTGTTTACAAGCCAGTCCTCAAAGATCTGTGCGGCTCTCCACTCCACAGCCAGGACACCTAGTGCCTTCACCTTTACAGTGAAGTCTGGGTACTAAAGGGGAAACCTCCACAAACATTTCTGCATGTAATGAGGGCAAGTACCCCCATGTTAGAGACCAGCCAATAAGCTCCTTATTTAGTGTTATCAGCAGAATCCACATTAAATCTGGGTCCAAATCTTACACTTTTCCAACTTAGTCACAGCTCTTAGGATAAACCTGATGTACCGGAAATAAAGTATTTGAAGAAACATAAGATGCATTTTGAGGAGCCTGAGAAGATAGTGGTTAAGTTCATAGACTCCACAGCCAGACTGGCTATGACCTTTGGCAGTTTGCTTCATCTTCCTGTGCCTCGGTTTCCCCATTTTACAATAGGGTTAATGGTAATAAGCACCCCATAGATTTGTTGTGAGAATAGAATGAGTTTAATATTTGTAAAATGGTGAGAACAAGTCCCTGGAAGATTGTGAGCACATCAGGAGTATTAGTCATCATTAATGCAAAGAAAGAGATCCTATTCGCCATAAAGTCTTATTTCCCATTACCAAAAATAATTCAGTTACATCTTCTCTCTGAACAGGGAAAGCTGGCATTGCTCTTCTGTGACACCAACGATCTATTTCTTTTCTCTTGCTCTGGAATAAAGAAGTCCCTATCAATGGTGACGTAGTGGGTGTGCAGAGTTGTAACTGCAAATATTGGGTGTGCAAAAGTCTGTAAATAACTTATATTTCTCCACAACTGAAATTAATTTTACTCTCAAGCCCCAATTTGTATCTGTGGCACAAAATTAATTCTTGTCAATTCAAGGTAACTTAGTCACTTCCAGTTTAAAACTCAGCCTCTTATAAGAAGTCCTGTTTCTCTCCTTTTTTGTCCCCTTAACCCCAGATAAAGTCCCTGGGATTTTATAAGTTCCTGGGAGACTTTTCTCGTGTCTGTGGGAGAGGAATGCTGAGCTGACCTCTCTCAGGGGTGACTGCAATGAGTGAAGCTGGGCCACCTGACCTTGGGCATCGGCCTCTGTCTCTACTGCCTGCTGGATCTGTCCTCAGCTGGTATAATGTGGGATCTGGGCCTTGGCATGCGTCGTTCAGCCTGCAGACCCTGCTGCAGATGTCCATAACCCTAGGTCTGAGCTGCCCTTTCAGATCTTAATTCTTAACCAAAAGATTTGGGGGTCTGGGGTAGACTAGCACGTGCTCTCTTTGCTCAGACATGCCACACCGCCACTTCTACTGAAGCCGTCTTTTCTTGGTGCTACACTACATTAATCATCTATTACTACAGAGCATGTTACCCCAACACTTGCGGCTTAAAACAACAAACATATATTATCTCAGTTTCTGATGGTCAAGAATTCAGGAGCAACTTACTTGGGTGGTTGTGGCTCAGGGTCCCACATGAAGCTGTAGTCAAGACGTCAGGAGGGCTGCAGACATCCAAAAGTTTGGCTGGGGCTGGAGGATCCACTCCCGAGGTCACTCATGGCAGGAGTCACACACTGGCAGGAGGCCTCAGTCCTCACTGGCTGTTGGCCAGAGACCTCGGTTCCTCACCCTGTAGGCTTCTCCTGAAGACTCCTCAGGACGTGACAGCTAGCTGCCCCCAGAGTGAGTGATCCGAGAGAGAGAGCAAAGAAGAAGCCACATTGTCCTGGTGACCTAGCCTCAGAAGTCACATACCAATCTATTCATCACTTTGATGCAATGTGGAACAGCACTACGAAAGCACGTCAGCACCAGGAGGTGGAGTTCACTGGGCGACATCTTAGAGGTTGCCTCTCACATGAATATTGTCAGATTTCTCTCCCCCCAGAATTCCACGTGGGATGCAAGGCCTGTCATTCTTTCCGATCCCCAAACTCATCAGAGATGATGCTGGCTCTGGATTTTACTATCTGGGTTCTAATTCTGTTCAACACTCATTAACTGTGTGACTCTGGGCAATTCACTGACCATTTCAGCATCGAAGTCCTCATTATAAAATGGAGACGATAATTCCACCTACAATTAGACGTTGGGAGAATCATAAGCAATAACCCACATTAAGAACTTGGAACAGTCCAGCAAATAGTCATTGCTCGGTAAATATTATCACCATCGTCATCATCTTCATCATCATCATCATCAACACCACTTACAGAGATTTCAGAGAGGAAGGGAAGAGTGGACAAGAGGGGAGTAAAGACTTACATTTTATTTAAGTTCTCTGGTTCTTCTTCCCAAATTCTCCCCATACATCTTCCTCAAACCAAGGAGGAATATTTGCAGTTGCTGAGTTTCTGTTCTGGTTTTTGTTTTCTAATTTCCTTACCTTGTCAATTAAAACTGCTGTTTAATCTCTGTCTAACAGCCTCCCTAATGGTGATGGTATATTCTTCGCTTTAGGCCCAACGGCTTTGGCTCTTGGTACTTAAAGCCAAGATTTTGGAATTCAGAGAGCATTTTTCTCTCCCCAGCACCTGGCTCTTGGAAACTTCAATTCCCTGTTTTGAAACTCAAAGCCAATAACTAAAGGAACAGCTAATGCTCAGGGGACCAGGCACGATGGCAAGTGTTTTATACATGAACTCGTTCAGTCATCACATCAGCATAAGCATCACATAAGTATCCTTATTACCCTACTTAACAGATGCAACAGGTGTTTAATGGACCGAGTCCACAACCAGCAGAGCTGACCTTTGAACCCAGGCACTGTAGCTCCAGATTGCTCCTGACCACCTCCTCCCATCCCCCTTCAGTAATATGCTCTCGGTTTTTGCTAATAGGTTACATTCTCCTCTTCTTGTAGCACTGTATGCCAGCCTCAAGGACACTTCTCTTTAGCTTTCTATTTTGATACAATTTCAGACTTACAGAAAAGTTATGAAAATAATACAAAGAATTCCTTACAACTGTCACCCAAATTCCACAAACGTGAACATTTTAGCATTTTTGCTTTGTCATTCTCTCCTGCTCTCTGTCTCTTTCTGTCATGTCTCTTTATGTGTGGAGATTACAGATATATAAATATATCAAACTTCTTGAGAGGAAGTTGCAGACATAAAACCTTTCTGCCCTTAAATATTTCAGAGTGTATTTACTAAGAACAAAGATATTTCCCTTACAAGGTTTAGTACAATTATCAAAGTCAGGAAATTAGCAAAGGTATAACACCAGCAGCGGCATTCTGGTAAATGTTTAACAGCAAGCTCTGCAGGCTTAAGAAACTTTTTTTTAAAGGCCCTGGTTTGTCACACTTGCTACTTCCCGTGATATAAATACTCCCACCGCAGCCAATTTCAAGCTGCCAGCCTGATGTCACTAACTTAGAGTTGAGGAGATGCGCGCCACCAGCTCTTGTGAACCAGTACAAGCTGACTCCAGCACACCGCTGACAAAGAACACTCCAATTGGTGTCATGGCTGTAAAACTTACAAAGCATTAAGGAGAAAGAAAAAAATATATTTGTAATAATCAAAATATTTTCCTACTACTCTATTTATCCATGTCCAGTTAATATCCTCCCCAGTTTCATCAAGGTACTGTTGTCATCAAGTACCAGGAAGAGAAAGTGTTGCTTAACAGTCACAATTTTTGGGGACTGCCCGGTGGCCGAGTGGTTAAGTTTACGTGCTCCACTTCGGCAGCCCCAGGTTTCACCAAGTCGGATCCTGGGCGCAGACCTAGCACTGCTCATCAGGCCATGCTGAGGTGGCGTCCCACATAGCACAACCAGAAGAACCTACAACGAGAATATACAGCTATGTTCTAGGGGGCTATGGGGAGAGGAAGAAAAAGAAAGTCACAATTTTGTGTAAAAGACTAACATATTTTACTTGTAAAACAATGTTACACATGACTCGATGGTTGACGTGGCTTCCAAAGCAATTAAGGAAAGTTTGATGTCTAGAATTAAAGAGAGAATAATAATCTTGCTCTATGATTATTCTCATTTGTAATTTAAATAGCTGCCAGATATTGTGAATTTGAAGCTGAGACTGAATCTGCAAAAATGGGGATAAAAACAATGAATGTTAAGTCACAAGAATCAAATCTTGCCACATAATTATGGTATTTGAGCAGGAAATTGATATGAATCTTATTTTGAATTGAATACGCACACAAAATAACATAGTTTCTCTGAGGTATTGGAGAATTTTTTCAATGCACACAGGAAAAAATAGAGATAAATATCCCAATATATCAGACTCCCCTCGGGAACAAAATACTGGGAAAAAGTGTTGGTCAAAAGGCATCACCGTCATCTCCAAATCAGTATCAGTAGAAACATTCAGAAAAACTGAAAAGAATGTTTTATTTTATTGCAATTATTTCCTTTTAATTGAGCACAACTTACAAATTCAATAGAGAAAATACAGGAAGAAAGAATTGAATATGATCAACTCTTTTATTTAATGAAACAATCATGCAGAAATTTTAAAGAGATACATGTTGTTTAAAACAATATGAACCTACCATAGCCTAGGTATGAATTTAGGCACATTTACGTAGTACCTCAACTCAGAAATAAATGTATTTTCGCCATTATTGATTTAGCAGACATTTAATCTCTATTTGGAATTTGGGGCATCCTCACAAAACTGTTTTTTAATAGTTTCCCATTCTCGTAATTATTCGTCATCTACATCAGATAAAGAAGCATTTGATAGCAATTATAAACCAATGATTTTCATCAAAACAAAAAGAAATATAACTTAAAGAACACTCAAAGTAAATAAAACATATCCCACAGAGAAAATATTATAGATGGATAAAATGGAGATGTGACCGTTGGGATTAAAGTCAAAACGGATTAATAGTTTAGCTGTGAAAACCAATAAAAAGGCGTCTGCACATTTCTCTGATGGTAGAGAAAGCAGCATCTGGGCTAACAATCTAAAACAAGCTGAGCCACCTCTGAAGTTGTCAAATGAAACTGAGTACAAGGCGAGGATTTCAGAGGGTGTCTTTTTCAGGATTTTGATGAAACAGAAGGAGCACACCTGAGTCATCGAGCCCTGTGCATGTGTCAGGATCACGGCCACTTGCCAGCATGAGGTGCTCAGGAGGTTGTCTTCAGGGCAATCCAAGTAACCAAACCTCAACCTGGAAAAAGTTCATGTTATAAACCCAGAAAACATCACCCAGTTGTGCTATAGTCAGAATGTCCAAGTTATTGGTTTAATTTAAGAGATGCGTGGGAGCGGGATAAAAAGAGGTGCATTATCAACAATTCTCTCAGGCATTTCTGAGTTTTATTACTTTCTCTCCCCCAAAACACCTCCACTGCTGGTGGCAATGTTTCAGCCACTAATCTCAAACCACACCATTAAGGATTTATCCTCCTGTTGTTGAGTCCTTCTGCATTCAAGCATTTTCTCTTAATTTTTAAATACCAGTGTGAAGGGTAAACCTTTCACCTAATGCCTTTTGGTGTACTCAAAAACTCAGGCTAATGGAGAAAGAGGAATGGGCAGAAGATAACTAAACAGGGCACACGAGACAGATGTTAACCAATTCTCCCTTATAACTAAGGCTGGCTTTGCCGCTTTTAAAATGCAAATGTATGTCATGTAATAATCATAATTATAAAAACTCATCTTTATTAAATGTTTACTATGAGCCAGACGCTGTGCTAAGTGCTTTGCTGTCATCATTCATTTATTTATTCAATTACAAAGTGCCAAATACTATTCTTGGTATGTGGGTTATAGCAATGAAAAAAGCAGATAACATCCCCACTTTCCTGGAGTGTACACACCAGTGGGGAAGGCAGACAGACTGATGAACAATAGATCAGTAGAAGGTAAGAGCTATGCTGAAGAATAAAGCAAGGAAAAGGGCTGGCCCAGTGGCATAGTGGTTGAGTTTGCGCACTCTGCTTTGGTGTCCCGGGGTTCGAGGATTCGGACCCTGGGTGCAGACCTAGCACCTCCCAATAAGCCATGCTTTGGCAGCATCCTGTATGCAAAATAGAAGATGATTGGCACGGATGTTAGCTCAGGAACAATCTTCCTCAAACATAAAGAGGAAGACTGGGAGCAGACGTTAGTTCAGGGACAATCTTCACCAAAAAAATAAAATAAAGCAGGGAAAGATGGTTACACAGTGATGGCAACATCTCATTTAATAGTCACAACAAAGCTAAGAAGTACAAACGAGAAAACACAAGGCTCTGAGAGGTTAAGTAACCAGACCAAAGAGTAACCAAGTAGCAACCAAGTAACCAAGACAACTAACAAGTGGAAAAGGTGAACTTGAGCTGGAAACCATTGTGTGGCTCTCATGGTTATTTATATTTAATTACGTTCACTATGAGATGAAAGAATGGGACAAAGAAGAGCAAAGAAGAAAGGGAGGAAAAGTTGTGCACCTCTTAGAACTTCCAAAGGAGGGTAAATCATAGCGTACCATTGCCAGTCGTACAGACCTCCCTGGTGCCAGAGTGGGGTGCTTGTCCCTACGTGGTCTTTACCACGCCCTATTCACAATTCTGTTTATAACTGTTCCTTGGGCCATGAGCTGCTCACGCTCCAGGGGAGGAGGACATCACACACCATGCAGGGCCACACCAGGGTTGTGCTCAGGGGCAGAGAGAGCCAACAAGGTCTGTGGGCGTCAGGCTTTATAGGAACAAGTGAGTGAGATGGTTCCCAGTTCCCACTGGAGGGTGTGGTTGGCTTGTTGGAATAATTTCGCAGGCTGACCCAGAAGTAAAGCCCATTAGGTCGAGGACCAGGTGTGGTGGAGCTGGTCCAGCTGAGAGGGGAACTAGCCAGGTGGGGAGCCTCTCCTGCTAGGTAGGAGGCACATCTGCTGAGAGTAAGGGGACTCTCATTAAAACCCTTGGTGCTCAACAATGTCACAGCAGCACCTGAAAGTTTATGTCTTACCCCTCTATGCTATCGAGCTGACAAATTCCTGAGCATTCTCTCTAATACTCCATGCTTAGTTTTTGGAGTAAAACTAAGCGAGCCATCCTATTTTTGTCACAGAAATGAGTGATGGGAGAAACTAGTTCAATAGGGGAGACCAACCATGAGATTGAGTCACTCATAGTGAGTAACACTGAGTTAGAAAACTGATCTGCAGCCCAAGGTACTCACTCTTTACATTATTTTATGAGCACCAAAGCAGGGAGTGAATCTGTGGCAGAAACAATGTTACGTGTTCACCAAACCCATCTAATTTTCCTCCTGGGAACACATTTTGTCTGCATCTCCAAGCTCTTTTGCAACTACATCGCAGCCATGAAACTGAGTTTCAGCCAATGGAATGTGGGCAAAACTTACAAATGCCACTTCCAGATCCATACGGCATGCTCCATTTTCTCTTCCCTTTCCACAACGACCCTGGAAGCCTTATGTTGAAGATGGTGACCTTACACGATAAAAGGAGCTTAGTCCCTGAATGACTATGACCATTATGGTCCCCCACAATATCCTTATTGGACTAGGACGTAAGTAAACTATAACAAGCTTACTGTGTTGAATCTGCAAGGTTTGAGAATTCCCTGTTATAGCAGAGAGCTTACCCTAATAGATAACTCCAGGACAGAACATTAAGAGAACTTCAGATATGACAGCAGAGCCCAGGTATTGTTACAAATACTCCATACCTTTTCCTCTGAGTCATCCTTTCCTTTATCATGCCTTGTGCTATAGAAAACGTCTCTAAATCGTATTATAAAAAAGAAAGTCAACTCTTATTAGGCACAGTGGAAAGAGAACCAAGAATTAAATATGTTAGAGCAAAGATAAATTCTGAACTACATTACTCAAATGAGAATAAGGTGAAAAGAAATGGGAAGACAATCTACTATGTTAATAAATAAAACAAGAGCTAAAAACAAGACGATAAGAAAAGAACAGAAGGAGAAGCAATGCGAGATTATGAGAATTCAATGGAGGGGCAAACGGTCATTACAGATAAAGCAAATAAAATAGAAGCAGAAAGGACAGAAATGAAAATTGAATTACTGAGCTAGAGGAAAGGTTTGAGAAAATCACCAATAAAATCAATCACCAGATAAAAATATGGGGGGGTGGATATTGATATAATCAAATATAAACAAACAGATATGGGGCACGGAATGATTCAACAGAAGACGAGAGAGCTTAACAAACACCACAAAAAAGGCCTCCAGGGAGTTACCACCAACAAATAACCTCTAAATAAAGAGCAATTCGAGCAGACTGAACACACATAATCAACACCACCCAAGCTGGAGCTTAGCAAAACCATCATATTTTTCAAATAAAGTCAAACAGAAGAAAGAGAAAGAGAGGGACAGGAAAGGAAAAGTTAGAAAAAGAAGGCATTCTTCAGGCACCGGGTGGAAAAAAAAAAACCCTGAAAGGTAAAAGAACTGAGGTACAACACAATCTGAGCCAAAATACAGTGGAGAAAGATTTGAAGGAAATTTCTAAAGGAGAACACATACGGCCCAAGGAGATTATGCTCAGCCAAGATGTCAGAACGTCAAACAGAGCTTCTCCAATTTGAAAGAACTCCAGGAATTTGGGACTCACAGGTCTTACTGAGAGGAAAAAAAGACAGCAAAACAAAAATTACTGAACTCAGAAACGGAAAATCCTTGTAAAAGGAGAAGCGACGGCTTGAAATCCACCTAAATAGGGAATGAATACTAAACTAGTGTGGTCAAAAAAACAATAGCGTGTTTTTCACTTCTAGGTCCCCAGGGCCTAGAAAAGTATCTAGCATACAGTAGGCACCCAATAAAGATTATGAATTAATAAACATCTAGAAGTAGAATCAAAGAATATGCTTTAAACTTTTAAAAATCAAATGATGGCCAACACTGGTCTAAGAGTAGGCATTTTTAATAAAAGTAAACCAGGTCACATTTTATTCAGTATACTTTATAATGTTTCCACATCCAGATAAAACGCTTTAAACTGTATAAAAATTATTACCTGTTTACAATACACTCAGACTTCTTGAAAGTTAATTGTCATTATTCATACATAAATGCTTTCAGATTTTACTACTAGAAAAGTCGATCCTGGTTTTGTCTGGTTAACATGACCCTAGCACAGCCAGGTCATTGAAATTCATCATCTTCTACTCTTGGCATAATCTAAGAAGAGAGTTAAAACTGAAAACCATCAACAGAGTCTCACACAGCTTTCTCAAATCTCTTAAACCTTCACTCCAGAGGTAATGGTCATGTACTCAAAAGGAATTTGCTCTCAGTGTTTAGAGTAGATAAGTAAATGCAGTTTAGTGTTTTATTTAGGAAATCACTAATTTCCTGCTTCTCTAGTTCTCTCTGTTTTCCAAATTGCCTCGCCTTCCGTGGCCACGTTACTCCTGTTTAATACATGTTCTTCCTTTTGAGATTTTTGTGGTGCATATTCTTATTCTTTGCCCACTTTCTGTACTTAGCAGAGACTCTAAAACTCTGCTCTATCCAATTTTGATTGTTTTAAGGGTGTATTTTTGAACCGACTTTGCAATAAATACCTGTAAGAATATTAGGAATTGTTGATTTCTTTTGACATGTGTTTCTACTAATCTTCGGTACAGACTCTCTTAAGAGCATACATGCTTCCACACCCATGAGGATGATTATAGCTAAAACAAAACAAAACCAGGAAATAACAAGTGTTGATGAAGATATGGGAAAGTTGGAACCCTAGTGCATTACTGGTGAGAATTTTAGTGAAATGACGTAGCCACTGTGGAAAATGGTATGGCAAGTCCTCAAAAAGTTAAACGTAGAATTACCATATGATCCAGCAATTCCACTTCTGGGTATATACCCTAAAGAAGTGAAAGCAGGGACTTGAACTAATATTTCTACACCTGGGTTCATTGCAGCGTTATTCACAATAGCCAAGAGGTGGAAGTAACACAAGTTTTTTTCCATTGGCAGAATGAACGCATAAACTAAAGGTGGTATACACATGCAATGGAGAATTAGCCTTAAAAAGGAAGAAAATTCTAACATGTGCTGCTACACGGATGCGCCTTAAAGACATCATGAGGAGTAAAATAAACCAGACACAAAAGGACAAATGTTGTATGATTCCACTTATCTGAGGTGCCTAGAGTAGTCAAAGTCACAGAGACACAGAGTAGAAAAGTGATTGCCATGGGTTGGGGTAGAGGGAAATGGGAGTTAGTGTTAATGGGGACAGAGTTTCAATGTGGGAAGATGAAGACGTTCTGGAGATGGATAGCGGTGATGGTTGCACAACAATGGGAATGTACTTAATGTCACAGAACTGTACACTTAATAACGGTTAAAACAAAGTTTATGAACTTTGTTATGCATACTTTACCACAATAAAAAAAAAGAAATGAGAACAGTTACATAAATAAATAAGAGTAAACACTCTATTTCCAGTCCAGAACTGTGAAACACAAATTCTTCCAAAGGTTTGATAGAAGGTAGCCCCACTTATACGGTGCTTAGGGAAAGCCTGATGGAAACGGATTGCGAAAAAGAAATCAGAAACTGCAGTCAAACCTTTACTATGTGGTCTCGATCAGAGTATTTGGAATGAATTTCCATATCATCAAAAAATATGTAATCATATTTGCTAATAAAAGGCTTTCGTACACCAAAATACTTTTGGTTCTTCCTTTATGATAGATAATTGTGCATCTATATGTAACTATAATTGTATAAATTGTATAAGTACAGTTGTTCGGCACATATAGGACAAGAACAACAAACGACGTTCCCCAATAATTCAGTGGCACTTCAACTCTTGATGAATGAAAGATAAGTTTGTTTTTTTGTTAGTTATTTGTCATCAAACATAAATAAAGGACTTCCCCAAGGATCTGAAAATGTCATCAGAAGAAGACACCACAGTACTGGGGGAACTGTCATTAATTACATGTTCTGGAATCATCTGGGGTTCTTCAGCTTCCCTAAATAAGAGAGGCAAATCATGAAAAAATAAGTACCATTTATTAGTTATGATTCTGAAAAAGATATGCTTTGCAATGGTAAGGAAATAGGCGGTAACGTTATACACACAGATATATCACAGATTTTTCATTGTATTGCACATCTCATGAAACTGAAACCCAGTTTCAAATACTGTATCCTGTTGTCACACTATGAGTTCCAACTTCTGGTCTTAAAACTATGGTCAAAACAGACAATGAGAACAGGAAATTCTGATCTCTGCCTTCCTAGCAATGTGAGCTAAGGCAATTTTGTGGAACTCTCTAAGCCTCAATTTCCTTAAAGTGAAATGGGAGTAATGGTACCTACCTCGCAGTTGTTATAAGGCTTAGATATAATATAATTAGTGTCCCTGGAAAATATTAGGTATTTAATAAATCACTATTACTGTTAATAACACTAATAGCTGAAGGATTTGGTAGCAAGAGTGACATCTGTTTGCGTTATCTGTGCTCTCCTGGTAACTTCATGTTGTACTCATACACAATTAAACTTGTAAGAAGAAACAAAGCTTAGAACTGATGTTAATAGAGGATAATAAAATACCACTATCCTTGGAGCTCGAACCTCAGGGACAATAGAAGAAATGTTTTTTACGAATCTCAATACAAATTGCCTTTAAATTTTCCTTGTACAGGAAGCATTTTATTTCAAACTAAAAATGCCACCCAGGCCCACAGTGAACACTGACGTGTTTCCAGTTTCAGCTCTCCTTCAGATTCATTCCTACTGAGACAGCGGAGGCGGGGAAAGGACTGGAGGATGACTTGCCTGTGAATAACTTTCCCAAAACTGTCTTTCGGGAGAGCGAGGTCGACTTTCGTTCTACCCCACCTAGCAGTACAACAAGAGGAAACTGGCTCTGATTGCTGCCAGAAAGATTCGCTGTTAGAATGGAAGTTTTCTTCACTCTTCTCTCCCCTCAAATTACCATCTTATCATGGCTTTCTTTCATCACAGTGTCATAAAAATAACTTGCTTTTTCTACCACGTAATCCATGCCATGTGGCTTCCTTCTCCTTCCTTCTCAGAGGTCACTAGTAACTTCAAAACAGTCCAACAGTGTCCTCCTCCCACTTCAACCTCTTGAGTTTCTCCGCGGCACGTGGCTCATTTGACTAGCCCTTCCTTCACGAAACGAGATAAGTTCGCTCTGGACACAATTCTCTAGTGTCTTGAGTGGATCCTCTTCTGTCACCTGTCTCTTAAGAGTAGGCATTCCCTAGCCATAGGTCATCTTCCGTTTTGTGTCCTTCATTGCACACTTCCTTCAGTCATTTTAGCCATTTTCATGACATCATAACAGATCGAGCAGACTAGGACCCCTGTTTGGCAATTTTTAAAACATTGTAACATAGCGAATAGTAATACTGGGACTTGCTCATTCATCAGAATCTGAGGGTACTTTGTAATGGAAACCCTAGCACACTGGTACAATTCAGAACATTAAAACACAAGGTATTGATATTATTTCATTACAGAAAAAATTGTCTATGTGATAGAAGTTAGATATCTTATTTTTTCTTATCCCCTCCTTTTGATTAAGACTAAAAATTTACAATTGTAATAGCCAGCATGTGCTCCAAAAAAGAATTCTTTCTTTCCAGGAAAGATATTCAGTGAAAATAGTTAAAAGTTGGAAATATGGAAAGTCTTCTGCTACTGAATCTGCTCCACAGTCTGCTGACAAGAACTCCTAAATTCACGAGAGAAATGTCTGTCTGACGCAAAAACAGATGGTGCCAGAAAAGAAAGAAATCTGGAAAAGAACACTATGTGCGTGGAAAATAGCCACATTACACCATACATTGAACAAAGTAAAAAAGAGATTAAAAGTCAGATGTCAGGACAGAAGAATAAAGGAAAGAAGGAAGAAAGAGAAGGAGAAGAGAGTGAAGGGAAGGAAAAGGAGAAAAGGGAGGAGAAACGGAATTAAAAAGACAAAAGGAACAGGTGGCGGAGAGTGAGAGAAAAAGACTATTAAATCATTCGTCTTTATTTAATGTTACTAGTAAAAGCCCTTGGAGTTCATCCAGGTTCTAAGTGTTCATATGGCTTGATAACAATGTTTAGGAGAAAATGGCCAATATGCAAGAAAGTAATGTGTGAATGTTTGTAAAGTAACACATTTGGTTTGCTCAGTTTTTTGCAGTGGTCCTCATCACAGCGAGGCAGAGCGGCAAAGAAAACAGTAAATGAAGAGGCAGAAGGAGTTCTCAAATATGATGACTTCAAAAAATGGCAGTGCATAGAAAACCAGAGAGAAGCTTTTTCCGTCAATGATTGGACCCAGCAGTACTGTGCCTTCCAAGCACTTGTAAACATTGTTACCAAACACTGTTTAACTCTTGTTACTGCCTGATGACAACTCATGGCTGTCCCCTTCTCCAGTCTTGCCCTCAGCCAAACGAGAGACACCTTGCCTAGAAGAACGCTAATGAAGGAGACATTGACTACTATACGTTATCTGCTCGAGAGCTCCCCTGGGGGAGACCGAAGCCGGCCTCTAGGGGAGAGCACAGTTTTGCTTAGCTTTGTGTCCCCAGCCCTATCTTCCTTCCTTCCCCTTTTCCTGAGAATTTTCCTGCAATAAATCACTTCAGTAAGATCCCCAGTCTCATGCTTAGTTGTGTTCTAGGATGTGGTCTTAAGAAGCAGCCTCTAAGGATAAGGTTCTGGCGTTGGACCACGTGCCTGCTGAACGACAATGAGGATGCGTGTTGGGTAAGAAGTGAAGTGTTCAGTCACTGGCTTGCTGTAGCTGTGTGATTGTTCAGACTGTCAGCTCTGGTAAACTGTAAAGATGCGTAAGTGCATACAGCAGCTGGGGCTACGATTTCGGCATTTGAGAATTATTAGGGAAATAGCAGATGTAAAGATAGGAATGAGTTGCTAAGTGTCATTGATTATGGAAAAGAAAAAAACAACAGTCTCAGATTTATTAATCAACAACTTAAAGCAAAATGTGCAAGTCGGAGGACCTTTATGGCTGTCTTCAAACAGAATCTCGTCTCCTGTAGTGGAAACACTGAAGATCAGGCACAGAGTTTGATTGTAAAGTGGAAAACCACACTAATTTCTTTCTATCTTTTTCTGGAAGAATACATTCCCTGGGAAGCCTTATTTACTATCTTTGGTAAATGTAATTTTCAGGCTCTAGTTTTGGTAAGAGATTTATGGAATCCATGAACCTATGTCTGATCTGAGAGTCAAAACACTTAATCCCTAGAATTAGCAAAATACAGTCTTGCTCTGCAGCACCTTTGTCAGACTCTGTCTGAGAGACTGCATTCGTTCTCGGGCACGATATACTTCGAAAGTGTATAAAGTAGAGAAAACTGACTAGGTTGATAAAGCAGATCAAAATCAGACATTTTACAGAGAAATTTGGAATGATTGGCCTAGAGAAATCTGGACTGGGGGCATGGCAAGAGTTGCCTACAACTATTTAAATAAAAGAGTTATTAGGTCTCACTAATTTATTGCTGATTTGTGAAAGCTACAGGCGTTCACAGTGTTCTGAAGATAGAGAGTTCCCCGTCACTGGGACTATACAAGGTGGCATGCTATAGACACGGAAGCAGCCTCCTAACTCAGGATGCTTTCACTCTGTAACTCCTCTTGTTTGTTATTTAAATAGCTTCCACCTCTGAATCTGACTTTGAGTTAATGGGAGTAACTGTGCAGCCTGCATCATACAAATTAATTTTGGACTTAAAGTTAATAATCTATAAGGATATAATAGCTCTAAATATGCATCTTATTTGTAACTGCATAAAACCATAGTAATGCCTTCCTCAAGCATTTTAGAACACCAGGAAATGCACACAGGATGAAATACTTTAAGTTGCAAAATGATGGTACTAGAAATTTAAAAAGCCAACAGAGCAAATGAAGTTGTCCTCTTAACTTGAAATCAGGGCCCAAAACCATTTTCAGGAAAGAGAAAGATCTTATCTCCACTAACTTCTGTTAAGAGTGTAGGACAGATTTATTAAGAAGGGAAAGAGAACAGAAGGAATGGATGAGTGGGGGAGGCAGTTCTAATTTATCACGGTGGGAAAACAGAGGGTCTCCACCGGGAACAGAGGCCCCCTCTCTGGGCAGATGCAGCCTCTGCTGTGCGCTGGACCGCAAGCCCTGCTCTTCTGTACATCCTAAGAAGCAGCTCTGTGAACAAAGGTGCTTGATTTTCATTTTAACAGAAGAAAGCATTTTTAACTATAAGTTCTGTGCAGTTTCTAAAACATACCTGTTTCCATATGCTAGATGCTCTCTATCTAGGAATATGTAGACATGTGGTCTCACTCTTAAAAGAAAAAAAGTTTATAGAACTTTGACACTGATAGTTTTACCAAGGATTTACCTTTGTGTAGCATTTGGAGAATCCATTCCCAGACACCTCAGAGAGGGAAGCATTCAATGGTAATTTTAAATGTTGTGATTTTTTTTCCAAAAGAAATGGAATAAGATTGAAAGCACATTCAAGTTAATTATAATAAAAATTCCTCTAGAAAAAAGGAGAAAAGCATAGATTAAAATGTGTCTGTGGAGATTTGATCATTGGGTTCAAAGCAACCAGCAATTAGGGCTTTCTGGCCAATAGAATGACAACTTTTTTTTGTAATGCTATCTATAAAAATCCAGATACATTTTTATATTTATATATCTTCCTATAAAGATGTAGGAAACAGTAGATGAGTTAATGGGGAAAAAATGAGCTAATATTAAGTTGTTTGCTAAGACTGATATTCAGAAACATTAAAACTTATTTTTTAAAGGCTATTGGTCCCAAAATAAACATTTAAGAATTAGAGTGATTAAGAGCATCGCTCTTTCGGGAGGGGGCAGTAGGCTGGGCGTTCTGCCGACTGATAGTGTGTGAGAGTTCCTGCCCAGCTGATAGAAGTATCACTATGTTTCATCCAACAAATCTCAAGGCAGGAAAATGTCAATGATGAAAAACACAAGTAATATCTTTGTGTTTATTGTTATTCACAGTTGGAAACGATCAACACCAAATGGTGTAATCTCAGGCCTGCGAAGAGGTAGGGAGTGGAAAGGGAATTGGAAATTTGGCCAAAATAATTCTCCCTGAAGTCTGCCAGGAGAAACACAAATGTCTGCCACTACTCCCTCCTTTGATTCGGCGCTTCGAGAATCCTGCACTGAACTGTGCGGCTTGGGGAAAAACAGCGTAGGCAGACACGTCTGACGTATAATTTGAGAAAAGCAAGCCCTTTCCTCTACCCCAAAATATCTCCACAGCTAGTCTCGGATTTTGCACTCCATAATTAGATGTGCGTTCTTCCTGGGTCTTGAAGGGCTTTGGTGTTTGGTTATTTCATGCAACTGGAAAATATTCCTAGGAAGAATAAATGCATCAATTAACACTTTAGAGAGAATTAGTTACTAAATAAAGGAGTGAGAGATCTGAAGCAACACAAAAGAAGAAAAACACCCAGCAGGGTACACCTGAGACAGATTTGAAACATTTCTCTGTCAGCCCCAAGGCTTTGTAAATTTATGTGCAGAAGACTGTTAGTAACAATAAACAATGCTAATTGAACACATTCTATCTGGCAGTGTGCCTGCGGCCTCGCTTGAGTAGCAGATTTGAATTAACAATCAAAGGACTCTCATACCCTCCAAAGATGCTTCCTTTATTTCTCTAGAATTGAACACAAATTAGTCCATGAGAACCTACATCCATTAATGGAGGAAAAATATAAAGATGCCCAATCAAAGGAACTCCAGGCACTTCTGATTTTAAAAGACGTAGATGCAGAATTTAATCTCAGTTAGTGCAGACTTTATCCTCCCCCTTGATCTCATCTTTTCTCTGGGAGAGGTGTGAGATAAAAATGGCCCAACCCAACGCCTTCCTGTGGTGCTCAGAGGCCTTCACTGTGCAAGTACGGTTTCTCTAGCATGGTTGCAGGGTCTCAGATGGTTGTCTCTAATATAGACTTTCACTTTCCATTTTGAAACCTAAAGATAAGCAATTCTCTGCAATTCTGGGCTGAATTCTCCATCTCCAATCCATAGTGATTCTGAGGGTGGAAACCCAGAGATAAATCTCAAGAAATACCAGGAAGGAAGAATGTCTCTGTTAAATCTGCACAAAGATTCTTCTGCTACACAAGATCGATCTCACTTGAGCTCGTCCAAAGCTCAGTGGTTAGTGAAGGAAATGTCTGGGAGTTTCCTCAGGTGGGCCTGACAGTACAGCCTGAGATCTTTCTTTTCCCCATATACTGTCACTCAGAAGAACAGAAAGGCCACCCATCTACTATTAACGCTTCAATTTTTATTTCGATAAGTTCAATGATCTAACAAAGGTCTAGGGACACAGAAAAACAAAGAAAAGAGGGGAAGGAAAAACTCTCCCATGTGTTACCCTCGAGGAGAGACCCAAGATGATGCTAAAACTGGAAACTTTCCATGTGGGGAGACAATTCTCTAGGGATCTCTAGCATTTCTGCCCTTGTGAGTAGAGCCACTGATGTTATGGACTTCTTTCCAAGACTGTTTGTATTGCAAACAGTCTTGGAACATAGACATAATGCCTCCCTCTAGAGAAGTAGGGTTTGTTTCCCGTCAAATACAGTAAAGATAATGTCTCCCTCAGGGCAAAAGATGAGGAGCTTTGCTTGCAGTGCATTAAAAAAGATTCAGGTTTCCTGAGCTTGGGGTTTCTTAGCCGTGACACAAAATCTTGGTGCAGTATCTACCTGGGCCACTCCACTCCTCTTGTGATTTTGGAAATAAGAGGCACAGAAATGAGCATGAAGCTTATGCTGCTTTTTGGGCTGTAATAAAGTCATTTGTCTCTGTTCCAGGAGTCTCATGCCCTCTTCCAGCATCCATGAAACCAGCAGGCTAACCTGAAGGGCTGCAAGTAGGGTGAAAATCTCAGACCCTTCACAGGTCCTGACGCCCAAAATTCCTGTTCTTGCCTTAGTGTAGCACTCACTATAATGTTATTCTGTTTGGGCCTGTTAATATCTACCACAGGCTGTAAACTGAGAATAGTGCATCAGACAGCTTAGGCTAAGTTGTGGTGTGGTAACAAATGACCTCAAACCTTAGTGACTTTAAACCCTGGAGTACTGATAATTATTTAACAGCAAGCTCTGCAGGAATTAAAGCCCTGATTTGCAATGTGTGGTGATTTCTATAGTGTCAATAATCCCACCTTGCCAGTTTTAAGCTAGTAATGTGGCATCACCTAAGGCAGAATTGGGAGGCGATGACTATAATCATTTCCCACAGCCAGCACAAGCCAACTCCGGCACAACGCTAGATTTACAACGGAGGTTTATTTCTTGCTCATGGTATGTACGTGCTCTGTACGGCTCAGCTTCGACTCTGCACCAGGTTGTCTGTCATTCCGGGCTACAGGCCAAAACAGCTGCCCTTTTCTGGCACAGGCCAACTAGTGGCAGAGGGGAAAGAGTAAGAGTGGAGCCATAGGATGCTCTTAATGATTCTGTTCAGAACTGACATGAGTCACTGCTCACTTTTTACTGGTCAAAGCAGATCACTGGGCCAAACGTAAGGTCAGCGGGTTGGGAACTACACTCCTCTTGTCAAGACAGGCCCAGTAAGAGAGACAGCAAGTGTTCTGACACTAACACGGTCTACAATAACGTGGGCCATGTCTTGTTCCTCCTTAAGTACACACCACCCAACACAATGCTTTGCACATAGTCAGTGCTCAGTTAACGATAAGACTAAATAACCAGTTTGTGAGAGTCTTAATGACAACTATGGAAGGGTGGGCTGAGAGATTTGCTTTTATTATGACATGAACTTTGTTCTCCTTTTCCCCAATGACTTCTCAGAGGTTTACACAGCCCTCGCTGCAGAATGCAGTGTATCTAGGAGTTAAGACTATTAATGTCTTAGGGTCTTACATTCAACAAAAATATCTTGAACCCATACTTTGAGTCAAGCATTGTTTTAGATTTGGGAATAGAGAGAAATAGGAAGGAAACAAGATTCTTGCTCTCATTGGACTTAAAATCTATCAGGAGATATATCATAGGCAAATAAACAAATAGCATATACCATGCCATTCTGTGATAAGTTCTATGGAGAAAAATAGGTATTTAAGTAACATTTAGAACCCACAGCAAGAGTACAAAGGAAGGCTCAACTATATTGTTTTTAACTAGTAATTAAATCTTCATTTAGCAAAGTATACAAAGTCACACAGAATCATGACAAGCGTGAGTTGTGAATTTGATGAGGATAATTTTCCTGCTTGTTTTTATTGTTTTGGTCACTAATTAAATCTTCATTAAATAAAGAATTTGTAATGTGTTGTCATAAGTTTTATGTGGATCTTGCTTGACTCTCACTGTTTCTAGTTTTTAAAAATTTAAGGAGTCTGCTTTTTTTGTAGATTTTTCATTTTATTTTTCTTTTTAGGGCTCTATTTTGTATTTTAAAATTTCTATCATCCTTTCAACTTGTCCTTATTCTCAGTGATCTAAAAATATATGGGGGGCCGCCCCCTGGCTGAGCAGTTGAGTTTGTGCGTTCTGCTTCAGTGGGCCAGGATTTCATTGGTTCGGATCCTGGGCACAGACCTAGCACTGCTCATCAGGCCACACTGAGGTGGTGTCCCACATAGCACAGCCAGAAGGACCTACAACTAGAATATACAACTATGTGCTGGGGAGCTTTGGGGAGAAGAAGAAGAAGGAAGAAAGAAAGATTGGCAACAGATGTCAGCTCAGGTGCCAATCTTTGGGGGAAAAAAAGAATGAAGTATATATATATATAATTGTATTCAATGTGGTGATAATTTGAATATATATTTTATCAAAAATATAATAAAGTAAATATAAAAATTAAGATTTTCATTCATGTTTTCAAATATGTTCTATGTTTTCTAAAATATTTAGAATTATCTGTTAAAATCAAAGGGCAAAATTCAAATTAGGATTAGAGAATATCAAAAATTTAAATTAATATAAATAAAGGCAACACTGAATTTTATTTTTCAAAGTTTTAATTAAATATTATTAAAATTTTGTCAAAGGAAACTATTTGCAACTTTACATTTTATGCCTAACAGCCAATGTAAAGAATTGGTATTATGCTTTATTCGTTATGCTTATATCTACTTATATACAAATTTGAGTAAATATAAGTTGTTTAACATTGCAAAATCTTCCTCAGGCCCCACAAGCAATTTTTCAGAACACGAATTGGAAGAGAACAAAGATACAGGGCGCTATTTATGAAGAATATATTGTATTCATGCTGTTCGAGAGAATGGATTTGAGAAGTTAATTAGTTTGTCCTTTCTCTTGAGTTCTTCCACTGACTTTGAAGTCACATCAATCCCAGGTGTTGGCAACAACAAAATTCACAAGCATTCACAGGTTTTGCATATAGTTGTCTTTTGTTTTGAAGACACAGGTAAAAACTGTGGAAAGACCCTTTCCCGGGGCCTGTGCAGCGTGAGTTCCAGGGTGCACGTTAGGATGGGGCCGTCCTGGGCCAGTGCTAAGTGGCTCCTGACCAGCAATGTTATCCGAGTGTCCTTTAATATGTCTGCTTTTGTGTGTTTCTGTACTACTTGGGCACCTGTAAAATACGGAACCACATAGTGCCTTGTAGGCTGCGGTAAAGAGTTTAGATTTTATTTTAGATGGATAACCTTTGGGGAGTTTTAAGCAAAGGGGTGACCTGATCTTACATCAATTTCAGAATTACTTTTCTGAATGCCCTGGGCAGAATGGATTGTAGGAGAGCCAAAATGGAAACAGAGAGACCAGAATGAAGGCTCTAGCAATGGCCAGGTGGAAATGAAGATGGTTTAGACAACAGCGGTGGATGTGGTTAAAAGCAGCCCAATTCTGGAAACATTTCAAAGGCAAAGCCCAGGGCAATCACTCACTCGCGCCTCCACACTTCTAAGATTAATTCCCTTCACTTTGAAATGAGGCCATCTTTACAATTGGGTTTATAGAAAGATTAAATGTGATAATCGATGTAAAGTTATTCTCATGATACCTGGCATACAACGTTCATACAGTGAATACTAGCCATTAAATTGCTTTTAAAGCATTACCTGATAAAATCACTTTTCCCAAATATCCTGTTTCGTGCCTCTAAATGTTTGCACATTTATATTTCTACAATTAGGAACCCATTGACCCTCTTCCTTTCCTGTCAAAATCTTCCTGTCTATAGAGGCTTTGAAGAACAAAGGCTTTCTAGTCTCAAAGGAACAAAGATAAAATATTGAAAATAGTGGGAGATGGGTTGATGTTTGGGGAGACAGAAGGTCTTACTCTTCACAAGCAGTTGCCTGTTCCACTTATTCTGAAACTGACCATTAAGTACAGAATACTATTTCATTAGCAATTCATTCATTTTTTTAAATCTCACCTGTACACATGAATAGATGTCTAAAAATAAAAATTAATCTTCTTTTCAAGAGACTAGTACTAATGATCTTTGCCTGACTTCTCCAGGAATCTTCTGCTCTCTCTAATGAGAAAAGGTTTTGCGCTGAACTACAGAGAACTCATATTGAGCGGGGCTTATGTACAATACACACCAACACTCTGGAAAATTAGACCTCGACCACATTTTTATTATATGTTTTACAATCAGTTGAGTTGTAAATAATTCTCCATATTGAAGTTCTGAATATGTTCTTTGAGTATCACAGAGCTACAGTTGCGTTTTCAAACAGAGGACAAATTATGAAGTCCATTAACTCCTAAGACTGTATTCTTCATTTTGTTAGTCCTATCACCAATTCTGCAGTCCAAAGGGGATTTGCAAAGTGAAGAGAGTTTACCAAAGCGATTAAACTGGTGTGGTAATCAAAATGGTTGCCACAATAGTCATTATTGATACAGTCATAGTTGGAAAAGAGGGAATTTTAAACTTTGTGGCTAATAAAAGCAGCTGGCCCTTTGGGCCATCAGTTCCGTTCAGTTTTGTAAGAAAAATACATTAGTCAGAAAGGCTCTAAATTCTCAGGCAGAAACACAGAAAACAATGACCCATGTTATTGAGGAGACAACTCTAGCTCCTCTTAAGACAGACACAGCATCTGCAGAGAAAAAAAAAGATACATTTGAAAAGAATCATCAGTAATGCGTGCTTTAATCTATTTTTAAATGGTAGCAGGAAATTCTCCTCTGATAATGAAGAAGATTGACTTCCATGTTCCGTTGCATTTAATTGCATTAAATGCTCCTCCTTAAATGTGTATAAAAGCTTGTGCCTAACTCTATTAAAGCACTAATGCTGTTTCATAAATGTTGATTTTTATCCATCTCTTCTACTAGATTATGAACTACTTATTGAAATAAGAAACACTAAGAAATGTCCTAACAGGGATGTGAGTGGTTCCGTTCTGAACATGTTAAGTTTGGGATGCTTATGAGGTAGCAGTCTAGTTTACCACATAGATCTTCCAAGAATGGAACTCATTTATGTTTCCTTGCATGATATGCATTACCCATCTCAGATCATTTTATACAATAGGTGTTCAATAAATATCTGCTAATTAACTTCACCACTAATGCAAATCATACTGGATTTTAAAGCTGATTATTTCATTTTGCAAATTAATAGAATTCACTCTGACTTCTTGCTTTTAAAGAAAGAAGTTGTGTGTAAAGTCATCATATAAAGTAGATATCCTCTTAGTGTTTACAAAACTTTTGTTAATAGAATGCTATTTTCACTTTGATTACTCTGTCTAAAGAAATACGTATTTCACTGTTTACACTGTGTATAATACGTATTCAGATACATATGATATGTAATATACAACTTAGCATATATATCACAATGTCTAGAGAAATACATATTTCAAGGTTGGCAGCGCTCATGCTGCTAAATGCAGACACACTACATGTTGAGAACTGCTGGGCCAAGTGCATACTCATTCAAACAATTTTCTAAGAATGGAAAAGGAAATAGGGAGAGGAAGGGAGGCTGACTCAGTAGGAGGATGTTTGTTAATTAGTAAACATGTGCTGTACGCATATCGAGCCATGTGGCTGCTTTTCAAAAAAGCAAAGCACGTGGAGAAATTTCAGCTGTTTCCTGAAAACATGCTCACTTACACTTCCCTGGTAGAGGGTCTGTTACCTGTGAGAACTGAGGAGCTCGCTTATTGAGAAAAAGAGACAGAATGTGGCAGGAGGGGGAAGCAGGTGCTGGAGAGGCATCTCAGAAGCAGGCTGAAGTAAGAGAAAACGTTGGTGGCTGAGGGCTTGTTCGACGAAAACAAGTGGATAGCTTATTCTTCTTACAAGAAGGGCATAGGCACACTATTTTTTCTTAGAACATTTGCAGATTCAGAGTTGAGGACAGAATTTGGCTGTGGAGGGGGTGGGAGGTGAGTGACAGTTGTTGACCACAAATTAAGTTTTCCAAGTATATTTACAATGTAGACGCTTTGATCAAGGACTGTCAGGATCGCCTTGGCCCATGACCTTGTTGTCCAGGCCCTTGGCCCATGACCGTGTCACCAAGTTCTCGGACTTTTGTTTCTTTACTCAATAAATATTTACTGAGAACACACTAAGAGCCAAACATTGTTCAAGGTGCTAAGAACACAGCCATAAAAAAACTAAAAAAAGATTACAGTCCCTGCTCTAAAGGAATTTATATTTTACTGGGGAGAGACAGGCAAAAAGCAAATAATCAAATAAACAAGATTTTCAGATGGTGATAAGTACCATGGAGAAACTAAAGTAGGGTGACATAATAGATACTGACCGTGACATTCAGTAGAATGAAATCCTCCCCAAGGTGCCCGACTGGCTCCAATGGGGTCTGACCCATCAGAGCCCCCAGGGGGACCACGGACCATTTACAGTCCAAGTCTGTGCGGAGATGGCACATGAGTTCCCTATTGGACAACAGCTCTGAAGGCTCCCAATTGGTCCTAGACCTACACTGGCTACAGGAGGCTCTTTATGATCCAGAAGCAGGAACGTTGTCCAATAGCTCTGAGCTGCTCCAAAATTATAGGCTGCTTTCAGCAGATGACCTTTGACTAAAATAACTGCTCCCTGCAAGCATGCCCTGATTTATGATCCGCTTATTTCTCTTGGTGGCTTTCACACTGTCGAGATCAGATTCCATTTAGCCTTGAGCCTTACCTCCCTTCTCTACTGACGTAATTAGACTCTCCAGCTCACTTTCTGCAATGAGGCAAGCTTGCCTAATCCTATCCAGGGTCTAACTCTGTCTAGTTGTAACTCAGATGGAACATACTGCTGACATGCCTCACAGTGACGACATCCCAGCAGAACCTGGTCTTTGCTTCCCTGGGGCCAACACCAGGACTTTTGCCAACTTGCCTATTCTCACAAATGCTCCAGAAACGCCTTTTAAATCTATACTATCTAAAATATTTTCCCAACCTAAGTGAAGATGTTGTTATACTTTGAACACTTGGTGGTAAAAGGACTTGAATAAGATATCTAGACTCTAGGCCTGCTAGTTGGTGGTGAAAAGCTCTATCCATCAGTACCAAAAATGTCAACTCCTTAAGAGGTACACCCACAGGTACAAGAATTTGAACTAAGAGACATGAGAGTTTGACTTAGTAAGTAGGAGTGGTCACTGGAGCTGTAACACCGGTCAAGTCTGAGCCGAAATGGCCCCAGAGCAGGGCAGAGGCTCGTGTTAAGCTGAGATTATGCAAGAACAGAAACGAGGAGCCTTGTGAGAGAAGCCCGGCTGCATATAGGAGAATGAAATGCAGGTATAGGCGGACAGATGCAGAGAAGAGAAATGGTGCTGTCTGAAAGAAAAAAGGAGGAACAGTAGCTTGTCTGAAGACTTTCCCAGCACTTTGAGGCCTAGCGGTACCATCTGCGGTTGGATTAGGCGAGGTTCCCTCACAGCCTTCAAATAAACTCCCTCTTCACCTGGTCTGTTGGAAAGTCTTTCTCAGCAACTCAAGCAGGTGACTTTGGAGTGAGAAGCTACACAGCTATTTCAGGGTCCCTCAAACTCTTTGTTAGAGTGACCAGACCCCTGGCCTCATTAGTCTTGAGCAGGTTTTCTCACACTACCTGTGCCCATAGCTGTGTCTCCAGATGGTTGACATTTTTGGGTAGAGTTTCTTTCTGCTGACTCGCAGGCCTGGAGTGTAGAACTCTTATTCAGGATGCTTTACCACCAAGTGTTCAAAGCATAACCTCTTAACCTCAGATTCTCAGAAAGGGAATCTGATTGCCCCAACTGGGCTTCGGGTTGCTTTTCTCTGCATTAGTCGTCCAGTCAGCTGTGGCGAGCCCCTGAGGATGAGGATCTTAAGATTCTGTGCTACGAACATGAGAGCCATAGGTGTGGTGGGGGGGAAGAGTATCTTCCATGGAGGGCAAGGGGAGGAAGGCAGTAATTAGCACACAGGTCCAGCGAAGCTATAAATTCCAGTCACCATCCACAATTACCAGCGAGGCCGCACTTTCCAGGCCAATGGCCATAAAGAATATGTTTATATATTCTTTATGAAAACAATAAATTGTTTACAGTTTTTTTCTGCCTCATTAAACAAAATGAAACAACCATAATGAATACTTTTGAATTTATTCCAGTTCTTCATTATGAATCAATTACACTGTTCCCTAATACAGTCTCAAGAAAGCTTAGTTTAGGCACCACATCCACGAGGAAGCCTTCTCTGACTTTATCCCATCGACTTCACCAGAAGCCATCTTATATAATCCATGGAACCCCCTTATACTGCTTATGATATTTTACGGAAATTATCTGTTTATTTACATGATTCCGCTACTTCACGTGGTCACACATGCTCTGTTTCGCACGCACTCTGTTTTCCCCACTCTGGACTGGAGACCACATCTTATTCATCTTTTTATCACCAGGGTCAAGCAGAGCAGAGCAGGTGCCCAGCTCCTGCTGGACTGACGTGAATACAGTGACGCTATCAGAAGGTTCTGAAATATTAGGAACTGTTGGTTTCTACACTAAATTATTCCCAGTTTTTTCTGTTTTATATTATTTTAAAAAATTGCTTTATATTGCTTCTGGTTTTTTCCCTTCCAATTATATGATGCTACTCTATCAGGTTAACTATCTCTAGAAAGCTTTCTCCATCCCTTTTATCAATTCAGTGATTTTCAAACTTTTTTGATCACATATCTTGATCAGTAGAAAATATTTGAACCCATACTTCCACTGAATGAGGGAGAGCAAATTTGCGTATAAATTTACACATATTTATTTATAAATTACATATATGTATTGTTGTATTGATATTTTATGTACACTCGTAACCATAAGCAAAAAAATAGAAACTAAAAAGAAAGGTTAGAAAACCATAAAATAAATATTCTTAGACTAAAGTGGTATTTTATGTTTTTAAAAATACAAAAATTCTTTTGCTTTTTGTGAGGTCACCTTATTTTAATCTTGGTATAACATTTAGTGATACAATATTTTGAAGGTTTGAGTTCTAAGTTCAGTTGGTTCAATACTTAATTTCCATGACTATCATGGATGGGAAGAATACTTCAAAAAGATGTCAATACAAGTGGACAAAGTATATCATGGTCTTTAGTTATTAAAATATGATACTAATTTTTCGTTTCCAGATACCAATTATGCCAAACTTTTTGTTGAAAGTAAGATAGGAAATTCAGTTCACTTTGATGTCACCTTGATGTGGGCATTAGGTTAAAAAAAGTTAATAAAAGGATTCAAAACTCTTCATTTGGAAAATGTTTAGACATTCTATTTCAAAGGTTTTAAAGTTTGCAACTATAAGCATTCGTATAGGTGACATGTTTGCATCATTTTTCAGCCCACTCTCACCTACTTATAGAAATATTTTCAAACACCTTCTCGATATTACTGATTTTCCCAAAAATCATTTACTTTCTCATTCACTGTAAAAATGATACCCAAAGTTACAATGGATGGCCTTGTGCACCTCTGCAATTCACACACTGCACTTTGGAGTGACGGCTGTCATGTGTGGTTGAGTGAGAAAACATGCCAACCTCAGCCTGTCAATATCTTCAGCGCCAGAAAGTATCATTTATTGTTTGGTGTCATTTTCATTTTAAGTGTATCTGTCTTATCTCCTCAGCCAGATTACAAGCAACTTGAAGGCCTGGTATCCTTCTCACTCTTCTACTGTTCACATTCCCTCACACAGTATCTGTCTACAAGATCTACGACACGTGTATTTTCTCCTGCTAAATTGCTTTCACCTTCCCATGTGCTATTGTCTTGTTTGCTTGAATTGTTATTTCTGTAAGGACAGCAACCTTGCTTCATTCTTCTTTGGATTTCTCACATCTGCCACATAACTCACAAGGACTTTTTTTTTGAGGAAGATTAGCCCTAAGCCAACATTTGCTGCCAATCCTCCTCTTGTTGCTGAGGAAGACTGGCCCTGAGCTGACATCCTTGCTCATCTTCCTCTACTTTATATATGGGACGCCTGCCACAGCATGGCTTGACAAGCGGTGTGTAGGTCCACACCCGGGATCCAAATGGGTGAACCCCAGGCCACCAAGGTGGAGCATGTGTTCCACCACCGTGTTGGCCCCTTACGTGGACTTTTAATGAACGTTTTTTGACTAAGACCAGATAACCCAATAGATTTGGCTAATAACCTTCTTTTACCCAGAAATTAAGCCAACAAGCTACGGATCAGGGCTCTAATGGAATTTCAATGATAAAAGGCAAATTCTATGAGGAAACAAATATTCATTTATTCATTCATTCATTCAATCAAGTAATGTTTATAGTAAACTTTTTTGTGCCACACATTAATTATAAATGTGGCATAATGAAACAGAAAGCAGAGAATGTAAACTAAAAACCAGATAAAGTAAACATGTTATATAATCACCATGTATTAATCCACATTGAATAGAGGCTTTTACTCACTCTTATAGAACTATTTACTTTTATTTTGTAACTCCCAATGTGCATGTAAGTTATTCATTCAATATTGGTCTGTTTTTCTCATTGGACTATAAGCCCCGCTGGGGCCCAGAGCAGGTCTGCACAGTTACTGCTCTTCCCCTGGTGTGTAGTACAATACTGGTGCATAATTAAGCATTCTATAAGCATATGCTGAATGAAAAGATAGATGGATGTATCAGGAGAAAACAACACTGAGAACTGCATGTTTTTTAAAGTCCAAAAATAGGGATTATGCTGTACACTTTAATCCTATACAGGGCTGTATGTCAGTTATATCTCAATAAAACTGAAAGAAAAAAATAGGGAGAATTATAAATCAGAAGATTTAGCTATCCTTTATTGAAGACAATTTGAGAAAGACAAATTATTCAAGAAAATACATCTTTATGAGTACATTAAAAAGAACAATTTAAAAGACAAATTTCTATAGGACTTTGGCAAAGGCTGACAGTTTCGAGAATTCAGTAATTTGCTCAACAAACACGTATTGCATCTGTACAAAGTGTCAGGCACTGTGCTGGTGCTGAGATGCAGGAGAGAAGATGAACTTGGTCCCTGTCCACACGGAATTCACAGAAATCCAGAAGATACTCAAAGATTACTTTCGTGTAAAACAAAAACTCTATTATCAAAAATAATTGCACATTTGAAAACATAAGCAAATACCTAACAGGACTTTGATTATATTTTGGCAAGTATAACTCCCAGTCCCCCATTGTGTTCTGTGGTTTCCCATGTAATCATGCTGCTCCACATTCCATGTCATTGTTCATGCTATTGCTCCTTGCTGGAATCCTTTCTCAGCGAAGCGCTTCTTTTACTTGCCTAAATCTACTCATCCTTTAAATTCCTTAAACACAAACCTGGCCTGCCATCCCCACCCCCTCGACCACCATAAGCTTTGTGTGCATGAGCCTTCATTGTGCTTACCATAGAATATTGGAATCGTGATTTATTTGTCTGTCTCTTTTCTGAATTCTAAGTTCGTCTAGTGCAGAGGGTATTTTCACTGATTTTGTATTTATAATGCCTGGTACGTAAGAGGAGATCAATAAATGTTTGTTAACTTGAACTGGAGCCTCTGTGTTTTCTTTTTAAAAACCTATATTTGCCTAATATAAGAGCAAGGACTTCACCTGACAGCCTGTATTTCCAAGATTTCTTTAAAGGCATTCTAAAATCTATGAGTCATCAGGAAAGGGCATAACTGAAAGCATTCACCAGCCTAATTATTTTTTTTCTTCTTACCAACGACTTAAATCCAGGCAAGTATTTGAGGCAGAGAATGTCTTATCTTTACCATTCCAGTCAAATAAAATCCATTTACCTTCTTAACACTTCAAATATCAAAACACCGCACCATGAGCAAAGTCAGACATATTTTTTGACATGCCTAGTGCCTAAAACGCTACTACAGTGCCAGAGGGAAACATTCTCTGGTACCATTACTGTTCCTGGGGCAGTAAAGGAGTTTTTCCAGAGACAGAAGAAAACAAAAAGAGATATGAATATATGAAAATATCGACCATCTGTGAATATTATTGCTGACTTGGCACCTCAAATACACAGGGAGGTCTCCTCATTGATTAACCACTATTTCAGCATCTCGGTATTATCTATTGCCACAATAATGCTTTGTAACAAACCATCCCAAACACAGTTCCTTAAAATAATAAGCATTTATTTTGCTCACTACAGGTGAACAATTTTGAATGGTTTAGCTGGAATGTTCTTCTGGTCTCAGCTGGATTTCCTCCCCACTCTGAGGGCTAGCTGGCAGTCGGCTGATCTAGAATGCTCTAGCTGGGTTGTCTGGAACAGCACAGCTCTCTTCCACATGCCTCTCACATCCTTCCTGCAGGCTAGCCCAGGCATGTTCTCACATCACAGCAGAGGGGAATGGTGAGCCGGGCCAATCACACAAAAAAGCAGCAAAAAGCACATACACTTTCCAAGTCTCTTCTTACGTCATGCTGGCTAACATCCTATTACCAAAGCCAGTCACGTACCCAAGCCTAGACCCCGAGTTGGAGGGAACTTGAAGGTTATAGAACAAACATTATGGATTTACGGAGGCCATTTAGCGGGGTCATTAATACAACCAATCTTTGGACACCTGGATTCCTGAACTCACCACGATACTAAACTTTATAAACAAACCTGTTCAAGAGAAATTGTATAACATTTCCATATGGTGAATTCTGGATACTTCAGAAAGTAGAGTTCGCTAAGAAATGCACTACAGTGTTTAAAAGTTTTGAATTTTTATTTGGAATTTGGCACTCAGTTTCACAAAGCAATGGATTAACAAAACACAGATTCTCTATCTGAGATACACTCATCAAATACAAGGGTAAAGGAAAGTTATGCAACAATAGCACCTGTAAATTGCAAGTAATTTTGCCAAACCTAGCAAAGTATCACTGAGAAGGCAGATAATATAGAGGGCCCACCAGAGAAGTTAACAGGATGTAACAGAAAAAATTTAACCTACAAAGTTAGTATGCACATATTGCGTGCACATGCACGTGTGCACACATACACACACACACAGAAGAAAAACTATAGCTAAATCCTCCAAACGAAGAGTGGAAAATTAAATCTAGCAATATTTTTAAAAAATACTTGCATTAGTTGGGTCTTTTCAGGCAGCAAAAAAGCCATACGTAGGTAATTTCAGTTGATACAAAGGGACATATGAACAAACCGCCTCTCAACAGTCATATGGCCAGGTCTCCAGGGAAACTGGAATGCCAGTCAGGATGCTCAGGTGCGCAGTGTCTCCACAATTATAATAATCCAGCTGCGAGTCCTGTTCGTCCGATGACCCCTCAGCAGCAAGTGCCCGTTGCTCTCTACTCTAGCTTCTCCTCCATATTTGTGGCTAAACTTATCTTTACTTCTACCATGGCTGTTTCTATTTCACTGCCACTTCCACCTGGCTTTTTACTTTTACCTCACGGCTTCTGATCACTGCTTCTTTCTGTAAAGCCTCTTTGTTTCCATGCCATTCTGTTATCTGTATCTCTCTCTGAGTGTCTGACACTGCTATCATCTTCCAGGAGACTGTCCGCAGAGCCCTTATTCCAGGCCGTGTCATAAGCTACAGGCTGATTTTAAGATGAACACCTTTGGGTCAAGAACTCATCACTGTTCAACTATTGTCAAGTGTTGGTGCTACTGGGCAAAAAAAAAAAAAAAAAAAAAATTCCTCGGTTAGAGGTATAAGTATTACAAGCATTCTGAGGCCTCTCAGAAGGGGGTACCTAACTGTCAAGTGCTTTCAATAGACTGTGTAACATAAAAAACCACTATAAACAAGAAAAGAATAATCCAGGAATGCAAGGATAAATCTCTATGAGGAGACATATTAATACAATGCCAATGTTTGGTTTTTTTCAACTCTAAGCAATTCTCCACTTTTCAGTGGACGATGACTGGGTGTCCTACAATTTAACTCAATTCTGATACCATCTAACTGGAGATAGCATCAGATCCCATAGGTTAAGGGCTCAGTCCCCAGATGCTAGTAGCCAAGGCCAGGTTGTCGTCTGTGCTTCAGACCTACCAGCTATGGATCAGAGGTTGTCACAATCTCCTGTCTGGGTTTGATTAATTTGCTAAAGTGGCAAATATCAAAGAGTGGGCTAACCTCACCCACCAACTGGGTTAACTAGTACCCGTAGTGATTCAGCATGTGGTTAAAAACAAAGTAGTATTATAAATCAGTGGGGAAAGGAAGCACAAATTAAAGAAAGAAATTGCCTTTCCTTATAGGTTTACCTAGGGAAGGATGGAGTCTTACCTAAGAGTATAGTCAAGGGATCATCTGTGGAGAGTTATCCAGCTCAGCACCCATTGTATGTCAGGCTCTGTCTTAGGCACTGGAGACACAGCAGTGAACACAGGAGATAAAACAGCTGGTCTCAAAAACTTTCCACTCTAGAGGGTGCAGATGGAACTTTTTAAAGAGAGGGGTATACGTTTTAGTGATGGACTATTTTTGGTATGCTGAAAAGTATACTTCGAAAGCAGTATGAATGAAAAGAATTTTCATGGTCAGCAAAATGACAGGAAAAACTACCTCAAGGTACCAAGGGAGATGGCCTTGAAAATTATGGAGTAACTGGGGCCAGCCCAGTGGTGTAGTGGTTAGGTTGGATGCTTTGCTTTGGTGGCCTGGGGTTCTCAGGTTCAGGTCCTAGGCGTGGACTTAGCACCACTCATCAAACCACGCTGTGACAGTGTCCCACATAAAACAGAGGAAGATTGCCACAGATGTTAGCTCAGCGAAAATCTTCCTCAAGCAAAAAGAGAAAGATTGGCAAGAGATGTTAGCTCAGGATCAATCTTCTTCATCTTCAAAAAATAAATTATGGAGTAATTAATTCATGCTTTAGAGGAAGGGCCAGCAAACTTATTCTGTAAAGGGACAGATAATAAATATTTTAGGTGTTGTATACCACAGCATATGTTGCAACTACTCAGCTGTGCTGTTGTAGCTTAAAAGCTGCCACAGACAATACAAAAATGAATGGACATGGCTATCTTGGGATAAAACTTTATTTACAAAAACAGATGCAGTCTGCAGGCCACAGTTTACCAATTCCTCCTCTAGAGTCAGGCTCCTGTACTCAAACTTGGCTTCATCTGCTACTGGGTATGTGACCTTGTACAAATTACCCAATTCTCTAAGCTTCATACTTCATAAGAGGAAAATGAAATAATGCATATAAAGCGGTTTTTCATAATTCCCCAGTTCATTAAAAATTCTCAAAAATGTTAGACAATATTACCAAATCAATGTTTTTACAGTGTCCGATAATTAATTTTGTCCTTAATGAGTATGTTTGTATGTGTCTGCATGCATACAGGAAAACGTATGTTTGTGTGAACCTGATCTAACATCCACTTTGTGCACTGAAAAGATTAAAGAGTATGGAAATCACAATGGTGAAATGATCACCAAAAGTGGAGGTATTGGAGTTTTCATGGCCATAGTTGACAGAGGAACTTTGAGTACCACTCTCACCTCACCTTCAGAGACAATTCTATTGGACTTAGAGGACCAAAAACTAACATAGACAAAACTTCTGGGGCCCCCGCACATTGCTCTAGACTAAATAACTTATGTTTGGGAATTCTTCTGCTGCAGGAGTGGTGGCAGGGGGGGATTGAATGAATATTAAGGTGAAATTAAACCCCTGAATTGAAAAGACAGAAAATATAGTTTGTGAAGATAGCTGGATTTTGTGGAGCAGAGAATGGGAGAGGAGAAAGCAATATGAAGAAAAAGATCCAGAATCCTGCAAAGGGGTTCCAACGAGACTAATGTTAAACAGTAAGTGACACATGCAGAGGGTGAAACTCTTCCAGGCTGACAAAAAATGGACCAGTGAGCTGTAGAGTAAATGATTCTCAAAGCTCACAGAGAGCTTGGAGATGTCTGGGTTCTGGCCAGACAGATTCCAGGAGTCTTATTGAACACCCACCGTACAGTCTTCTGTAAATCAGCCCACCAAAAAAATCTTAAAAACAAGACTCAAAAGAATCTAGCTGATTATCAAGTAACTTAGCTAACAGAACAAAGTTTCAAAGTTTAGAATTCTTAAAAAAAAAAAAAAAGAAAGAAAACCTAGCACTCAGTAAGCTGATACTTACAATGTCCAATATGCAATAAAAAATTAATAGACATACAGAGAAGCATGAACATATTTCTCACACCAGAAGAATAATCTGTCAATAGAAACAAACTGGGAAATGATATAAATGATGGAATTAGCAGCAAAGAACGATAAAAGAGCTATTATAAAGATGTTCAAGTATTTAAAGGAAAATATGAATATAATGAAAAAGGAAAGAAAGAAATTTTTTAAAATACCAAATGTATAAGATGTTATTGAAAGAAATCAAAGAAAACATAAAGAATGGAAAGCTATTCCATGCACATGGATTGGAAGCATAAACATAGTTAAAATGTCCAGATTACCTAAAGCAATCTGCAGATTCAATGCAATCCCAATTAGAATTTCAATGACATTCTTCACAGAAATAGAACAAAGAATCCTAAACTTTTTATGGAACAACAAAAGACCCCAGATAGCCAAAGGAATCCTGAGAAAAGAGAACAAAGCTGGAGGTATCACATTCCCTGAATTCAAAATATACTACAAAGCTACAGTAATCAAAACAGCATAGTAGTGTCAGAAAAACAGACACAGGATTGAAAAGCCCAGAAATAAAACCACACATCTATGGACAGCTAATCTTCCACAAAGGAGCCAAAAACATATAATGGAGAAAGTCTCCTCAATAAATGGTGTTGGGAAAACTGGACAGCCACACGCAAAAGAATGAAAGTAGACAATTATCTTACACCATATGCAAAAATGAACTTAAAATGGATTAAAGACTGGAAGGTAACACCTGAAACCATAAAACTCCTAGAAGAAAATACAGGTAGTACACTCTTTGATGTCAGTGTTAGCAGCATCTTTTCGAATAACATGTCTACTTGGGCAAAGGAAACAAAAGAAAAAATAAACAAATGGGACTACATCAGACTAAAAAGCTTCTGCACGGCAAAGGAAACCAGGAACAAAATGAAAAGACAACCCACCAACTGGGAGAAAATATTTGCAAATTGTATATCTGACAAGGGGCTAACTTCCAAAATATATAAAGAACTCATACAACTCAAAACAAAAAAAATGAACAACCTGAACAAAAAATGGGCAGAGGATATGAACAGACATTTTTCCAAACAAGACACACAGATGGCCACCAGGCACATGAAAAGATGTTCAACATCACTAATGATTAGGGAAATGCAGATTAAAACTACAATGAGAGCAAGTAATCCTAACAGATATTAACAGGGAAATTTTGTAACAGTAAAGACTACATGACAATCTTAATGTGTACACACCTAATAATAGACCTAGAAAATACTTGAACCAACAGCTGACAGAAATGAAAGGATAAAAAAGGTGCATTCACAACCATAGTTAGAGATTGTAATATTCCTCTCAGAAATTGATAGAACAAGTAGACAAAATTCAGTAAAGCTATAGAAGGCTTGAAGAATACTATCATCCAACTTGACCTAATAACCATTTATAGAACAATCTTCAGTCTTCTGGACAACAACAGAACACACACGATTCATGTGCAAATGACAAATTCACCAAGAATGTCAGGGGATAAAACGAGTATCGATAATCTAAAAGGACAGAAATGTTAAAGTATGCTCTCTAACCATAATGGGATTAAATTAGAAAACCACAATAGAAAGATATATGGGAAATCCCCAAATATTTGGAAATTATACAACATATTTCCTAATAACTCATGGGTCAAAGAAGAAACCACAAGGAATACCAGAAAATATTTAGAACTAAATAAAAATAAAATATATCAAAATTTTGGGCATGCAGCTAAAGCAGTGCTCAGAAGGAAACTTATGCTCTAAATGCTTATATTAGAAAAGAAATAAGGTCCCCAGTATATAATATAAGCTTTCACCTTAAGGAGCTAGAAAAAGAAGAGTGAATAAACCTCTAGTAAGTAGAAATGTGGCAATAATAAAGACAAAGCTGAAATAAATGAAACAGAAGATGAACAGACAGTAAAATTAATGACCCCAAAGCTGCTTCTTTGAAGAGACCAATGAAACTGAAATAACATTAAATAAACTGATCAAGTGAAAAAGAGAGAAGACATAAAATACTAATATTAGAAATAAATGATGGGACATCACTACAGTCCTACAAATATTAAGGACTAATAAGTGAATATTATAAATAACTTTAGGCCTCTAAATCTGACAACTTAAATGAAATGGAAAAATATCTTGAAAGACACAAATTTCCAAAACTGGCACAAGAAGAAATAGAAAATTAAATTTACTTTTATCGACAAATGAAATTAAATTCATAATTTAAACTTTCTCAAGAAGAAAACTCCTGGCCTAGAAAATGTCACTGGTGAAATCTTTAAAACATTTAAGAAATAAATAATAAAAATCATACAAACTTTTCTCAGAAAATAGATAAAGAGGATATACTTCCAAGCTCATTTTATTGGGCCAGCCTTACCCTCATGACAAACCTAAAAAAAAAATTACAGGAAAATTATAGACCAGTTCCCCTAACAAACTTGGATTGCTTAAAATATTTAAAATTTAGCAAGTAGAACCCAGCAATATATAAAAAGTATAATACACCAGATCAAGTGTGGTTTATCTCAGCAACGTAAGATTGGTTTAACATTTGAAAATCAATCAATTAAATCCATCATATCAACAATCTAAAAAGGAAAAAAATATGTAAGATCATCTCAATAGATACCCCTTGAAAGTATTTGATAAAATTTAACACTCATTTGTGATAAAAACTCTCAGCAAATTGGGAAAAGAAAGGAACTTCCTCAACTTGGTGAAGGGCCTATACAAAAAAATCTAGACCTAACATCATATTTAATAGTGAAACATTGAATGATTTCCCTTAAAATCAGGAACAAGGCAAGGATGTCCCTTCTTACCACTTCTTTTCAGCATTGTACTGTATGTTTTAGTCAGTGGAATAAAGCGAGAAAAGGAAATATAAGCATACAGAATGGAAAGGAAAAAATAAAACTCTCTCTGTTTGGAGAGACAAGATTGTATACATGGAAACTCCCAAGAAATATACAAAGCACTACTAGAACTAATAAATTCATTAGCAAAGTCTCAGCACACGAGGCCAATATTTAAAAGTCAATTGTATTTAAATATACTATCAATGAACCATTAGAAAATGAAATTAAGAACACCATTTACAACAGCTTTAAAAGCATGGAATACTTAAGGATAAGTATATGCAACAGCAATACTATAAAAAAATACAAAACATTGCTAAGAGAAATTAGAGGAGACCTAAATACACTGAGATCTATACTATATTCATGGATTGGAAGACTAAATATAATTAATATGTCAGTTCTTCCTAAATTAATCTACGTATTCACGATCCCAATCAAACTCCTGGAAGTATTTTTTAAAAAGTGAAATTTAACTAGTTAATTCTAAAGTATATATGGAAATGCAAAGAGCCTAGAAGAGTCAAAATCATTTTGAAAAAGAAGAAGAAATTTGGAAGATTTATACTTCCTGATTTCATCACTTTCTGAAGTTTATAGTAATCAATGCAGTGTGATATTTGTGTAAGGATAGGCATACAGGGAAATTGAATGGACTATAGAATCCAAAAATAGACATTGAGTTTTCATTTTCACCAAAGTAGCCAAAGTGGGGAAAGGACTGTTTTCAACAAATGGTGTTGACACAACTGTATGTCCATTTAGAAAAAAAATCAACATTGACTCTCCTCATACCTTATGCAAAAATTAATTTGAAATGTATTATAGACTCAAATGTAAAAGCTGAAACTATAAATTTCAAGAATAAAACATATGAAAAAAATCTTCACTCTCTTGGAGTAGGTAAACTTTCTTAAATATAAAAAGAATGAGTCATAAAAAGCTTGAGTCACAAAACGATTGATACATTGAACTTCATCAAAATAAAAACTCCGTCCTTCAAAAGACACTATTAAGAAAATGAAATGTAAGTTTATCTGTTGCTGTGTAAAAAATTTCTCCACAACTTAGAGGCTGAAAATAACAATAAACACTCACTATCTGTCAAAATTTCTCTGGATCAGGAATATGTGAAATGCTTGGCTGACCAGTTCTGGCTGGGAGTCACATGCGATTGCAGT
Source organism: Equus caballus (assembly GCF_041296265.1). NCBI lineage: Eukaryota > Metazoa > Chordata > Mammalia > Perissodactyla > Equidae > Equus > Equus caballus. The sequence continues at coordinate 2,568,949 of NC_091692.1, read as the reverse complement.
CATGCAAAGGCTTGACAGAGGAGAGGGGATCCACTTCCACAGTGCCACCTAGGGCTGGCAAGTTGCTGCTGGCTATTATGGAAGCTGCACTGTCTTCTATGACCTAGCCTCAGAAGACACATATCATCACTTCCATAATTTCCTCTTGGAAAATCTGACCCGGGTCAGCTCTATAGGGGAGAAGACTCTAAAAGAGGATAGACACCAGGAGGCCAGGATCAATGGGGTCCATCCTGGAGGCTGACCACCTTGCTCACCACAGCAAGCAAATTGTTTCAAAAACAATTTGAAATGGACAAAAGATTTGAATAGACACTTCACAAAAGAAAATATACAAATGGTCCATAAGCACATGAAAAGATGCTCAACATCAGGGAAATACAAATTAAAACACAGTGACTTACCATATGCACTCACTAGAGTGGCTAAAATCAGAAAGGACTGACATTACTAAGTGTTGGAGAGGAAACAGAACAACTGGAACTCCCATATACTGTTGGTGGAAATGTAAGGGGTACAACCACTTTGGAGAGTAGATTGGCATTTTCTTACAAAGTTAAATATATACTTACCTTGTGACCCAGCAATTCTACTTCTAGGCATTGTTTACCCAATAAAAATGAAAATATATTTCAACACAAAGACTTTTGATGACACGTTCATAGAATCTTGAGTCATAATAACCCAAAACTGAAAACAAAGCAAATATCCATCAATAAGACAAAAATTTAAGAATTTTGGCAAATCCATACAATAACACAGCCGTCTACAACAAAAAAGAAGGCACTACTGCTACACACAACGATATGAATGAATCTCTAAAATGTGTTGAGCTAATGAAGCCAGACACAAAAAGGGACATATCGGATGATTCCATATATACCAAATCATTGAAAAAGTAAAATTATTCTCTAGTGACAGCAAGCAGATTGGTGGTTGCCTAGGACCAGGGTAAAACAAGGTAAAGCAGCATCCAAATGAGCAAAGGATATGAAGCAAACCCACCTTTTTCACACTTACATGTGTAAGAGGGAAAATTTAAGGTGCAGGGAAAACAGACAGGTTAGTGCAAGGTTCCTCACCTTCAGCACTATTGCCATTTTGGATCTGATAATTCTTTGTTGCTGCTGGTGTGTGTGTGTGTGTGTGTGCTGTCCTGTGCACTAAAGGATGGTTAGCAGTCTCTGGCTTCTACCCACAAGGTGCCCATGGAAATCTCTCCCCACTTGTGCCTGCCAATTGTGAAAAATGTTTCACGACATTGCCAAATGTCCCCTGGGATGCAAAATTGTCCCCAGCTGAGAACCACCAGGTTAGTACATTTGTTATCACTTGTTCTGTAACAAATTATCCCCCAAATTTAGTGGCTTAAAACAATGAACACTTATTACCTACCAGTTACTATGGGTCAGGCATTTGGGAGCGACTCAGCTGGGGGTTCTTGTTCAAGGTCTCTATTGAGGTTGCAGTCAAGATGTCTGCATCATCCCAAGGCCTGCTTCCAAGATGGCTCAGTCACATGGAGATTGGCAGAGGCTGCAGATTCTTGCTGGTTGTTGGCAGGATATTCAGCTCTTTGACACATGGGCGTCTGATAAAGCTACTTGATAATGTCTTCATGACATGGTAACTGCCTTCCCCAGAGCAAGTGATCTGAGAGGGGGTAGGGAGGAGCCACGATACCTTTTTAAGATGGCCACAGTGTCACTTCTGCTATATTGTATCCTTTAGGAGCAAGTCACTAAGTACAGCCCACATTCACTTGGAAGGGAATTAGTCTCCACTTTTTGAAGGAAGGAATATCGATGAATTTGTGGGCATACATATTTTAAAACCATCATACTTGGAGAAGGATTCTTTAGAAAATGAGCTGGGGAAGACCGTCAGCCATTTCGAGAAAATGAAAGGTAGATCATCACTCCAAAATAAATCCCAAAGGATTAAATTATTTAACGGAAAAGTCAAAATTACCAAACACGTAGTAAAAATAAAGGCAGATAATTGATATGATCTCAGGATGGGAAAGGACTTGTGAAGCAAAAAATAATAGAAGGAAACAAAAATGGAAAAGACCAATAGCTTTATCTAGGATCAATATCTACATCATATAAAGTGACTTTTTGTGAATACCCCAGTAAGAAAATGGACAATGAGCCAACAATAAGAAACCATATTTGCCCATATAAAAATACACCATGATGACTTTGGCACAGTGAAGAAGGACAATCGTATACTCTCATATACCTCTGTGGGAAAATTGAGACTAAAAGTTATAATGACGGTAACGTATTGATTATGTGCCATGTACTTCTAAGTATTTTATTTGTAACAACTTATTTACTTTTTGCTACAACATCATATGGCCGCGTTACACCAATTTTCTGGTTGAGGCACAGCCAGATTAAGGAATTTGGCCAAATCTCATAGCCTGTAGGTCGCAGCAGGGTTGACTTATCCAATTGTCACAGTGGGCACAGTGCCTCAGGCTCACCACAATTTCAGACGCCCATAAAATGTTTTAACTTCTTTTAAAATCAGAAGAAAAAAAATGAATGCTATGGTCAAAGAAAACATTTTACTATATAACATCAATATGCTGTCCTTAAACCAATGCAGTTATAAATATAATTTTTAATATTATTTTGTGGCAGAAGTGGCCACAAAGGTAAAAGCATCTAGGGCCCATGAAAATCAGAACGTGGCCCCAGGTGGCAGAACTGCGATTTGACCCCAGGCCATGTGACACTTGAGCCTATGTTCTTCCTGGAAGGCAGCTTGCCAACATGTTTCTAAAAGGCTAAAAGTGTTCATACCTTTGATTACTTTTCAGGACTTGAGGCAGTAAGGACATGGACAAGGATTTATGAAAAGATATTTATAATAGTGTTCATTTGAAACCAAAGAAATATTTAATAATAAAAGGTTGGTTCAATATTGGCTGTCAACTTTGGGGCCTAGGTGAATATTAGCAGCTTCTGAATGGAGCTGAACTGAGGAGGGAAACTGAGGACTCAGGAGAGCTGAAAGTGAGACATGGCAGAGATGGAAGCAGGAGGCCTGGAAGCGTTCTGCAGGTGGTGTGCAGACTTCTGCTGGGTACGCAGGTGTGACGGCTGAGAACGCGCTTGTAAGCGTGTTCTTGGATTTACTTTCAAAGGGTCTGGACCAGCAAAAAGCTAAGGAAAAGGTGAGAGGAACTCATTAAAGCAGAGATGAGCGCGCGCAATCAGGGGACTCTGAAGAGTTTGGCATAACAGGAGAGACAGAGCATGCAAGCATGAAAGGAGCCTTGAAGACCCTGTTAATCTTTGTCTTGAAAGTTCCGATGAGCCAGTGAAAGATTTTAAGCAGTGGAGCAACATGTTCAGATGCCTATTTTAGAATTATTGTGGATATAGTGTGCTTCAAATCCAGGTATGAAGTCAGAGGGTAGGAGCTGATGCAACGGAGAGGAGAATGTACATTCATTCAGTCAGAAGATATTTATTGAATCCTAAAAATATTCATGGAGGGTCAATGCTGCTCTTGATACAAAATTCTTTCAAAAGCTTAATTATGATGAAAGAAGAGAGAACTAGAACGAGGTTGTAAAATCATGGGAAAATTTAAGGCAGAAAAGTCTTAAAATGTGACTGTGCTGCAGAGTTGTACCCAATAGAAAGGACAAGGTTAAAGATGCGTCAAAGAGGCGGTCACAGGTGGGAGCAGACAGCGGAGACGTTTGCTTCAGAGAAAAGCGGGGACACCCAGCCTGCGAGACACAGGAAAGCTAGCAAACCTGGGTGTGGATATAGGCAATTTGTGGGGTTTGGATGAGATGGTTGGGCAAAAATTGTAGACATCCGTGCTTGATGGTCCTCATTCTCTCTCTGAAGTAGAAGCCCAGGTCCTCTGGAGAATAATGCGATCACCACTGACTTCTATTTGCAGGGGGGGGCTTCTTCTAAAAGTAGCACAGAACAAACAGCACTTCTCTGGACTAGTTGACCGGTTGTACAAACGGGGATAACAGACGCTTCCTTATGGGATTGCTGTCCGGATTAACCGCCCTGCCACATGTACCTGCTCAGTATTCGTTTCATCACTGCACTCACGTCGGGGTGGGGGCAGGGAACCTTCTGATCACTAATAAAAACGTGGACTGGAAGTCTTCTGGTACGAGCATCCCTAAAGGCCATGATTTGCTCTCGCAACGGGTCCTAAGTCAAACTCTCGAGGTCCAGCAGGGTTCATAACAGCCACCTTTTGCAGTAAAGCGATCCAGAAAGCAGCCGGCGCCCGAGGACCGTACCTGCGCTCGCGCACGGGGCCGCCCGGAACCGGGAGCCCAGGCGGCGGCAACCCCCAGCTCAGCCTCCCGCTCGGGGCGACGCTCCGCAAATCTCGGGGCGGCCCCGCCCCTGCCGCGCCCAGGCCCCGCCCCCCTCTCCCATTGGCTGGCCCCTCGACCGCTCCGAGGACCGGGAGGCGCGGAGTCTCCCCAAGGCAGCTTCGGGCGCCCTCGCTGCGCATGCTCGAGGGAAGCCGGATTCCGGTCCGGGGCCGGAGGCTGCGGGCCGCGCGCGCGGGGCGGGGCGGGGCTGTGGGCGGGGCGGTGGGCGGGCGGCGCGCTCCCGCTGAGGGGGCGTGGGGTCGGCACGGCGGGGCGGGGCTATGGGGCGGCGCGCTCCCGCGGAGGCGTGTGGGGCCGGCGCGGCGGGGCGGGGCTGTGGGCGGGGCGGGGAGGCGGGGCTGTGGGCGGCCGCGCGCTCCCGCGGCGGGGCTGTGGGCGGCGGCGCGCTCCCGCGGCGGGGCTGTGGGCGGGGCTGTGGGCGGCGGCGCGCTCCCGCGGCCGGGCCGTGAGGCGGGGCTGTGGGCGGCGGCGCACTCCCGCGGAGGCGTGTGGGGTCGGCGGCGCGGCGCGGCGGCGGGCGGGGCGGGGAGGCTGCGGCGGCGCGCGCGGCGTGCGGTCCCGAGCGGCGGAGGCGGCCTGGCGGCCGGGGCCGCGCTGCTGCGAGATGGCGACCGAGGGCGCGGAGGGCTGAGGGCCGCCGCCGGACGAGCGCCCCGCCGGGCCGACGGCTCCGCGCCGGTAAGGGCTCCGCGGGGGGCGGGCGGGACCCTGGGGACCCTCGGGCGGCCGCTCGGCGGGGCCGGGCGCTGGGGCCGGGCGGGAGGCGTCGCCGACTGCGGCGGCCCCGTGGACCCTCCCTGCCTGCCCGGGCGCCCGGCCGGCCGCGCGCCGTGTCGTCGCCGGCCCTGACGGCGCGCGGCTCCCGCCCCTCCACCTCTGTGACCCGGCGGGCCCCGTGACCTTGCAGTTTTTGCCAGTCCTTATCTCGTCGCTGACTTGCACCTTCTCCTTTTACCTTTTTTCTTCTTTTTTAAAGATTTCATTTTGTGGTTTGCTCGCCGCTCTTGCCACCTTGGCTGCTCGGTCTGCGCGCAGCCCTTTCTCTGCACGACCCGGAGCGGAGCTCCCTCTGCCCCCGTGATTGGAGGAAACCTTCCCTGCCGAGGGAGAGCCGCGTCTGCTTTGACATTTTTGCTCTTCCAGGGTAAAATGTTTTCCGGGGACTTGGTGTCGCTATCTTTTTCTATCTTGATAAGTTTTTATCTTTTTGTGGAGGCTAATGTGCAAAAAGGTTTGAGTTTCTGCTTTAAAATGCTGTTGGTAGTAGTAGTGGAAAAGAATTAAAGCCAAAGTTATCACTTCCCTCCCTTCGGTGTTTTTACCTGGAATTCCTAGGGTGCAGTTAGTTGCATGCAGATTTCTGCAGGAGTTCACGCTTATCTGTAAACGCACTTTCCGTGCGTCGCTAAATCTCTGTGTATTCTACAAGCAAAATGCACCTTTTTAAAAAAAGAAAGGCGTTCTTTTATTTATGTGACTTGTTTTTAGCCATAAAGTAGTACATTGTCTGTGGCTGGAAATTATCACTCTCCATAAGAAGTTAATATTTTTTCAAGCGAAAACTTAGTGGCCAAGTGTTGGGAGGTAGTCAAATTGAGAAGTGTAAAGTGCGTGGAATAGTTCTTTGGGACGTGGCTTATTGACATTTCCAGGTAGTTTTTCCCTTAAAATGCAAAGCTGTTCATAAGACCTACGACACCAGGGCTTTGAAAAGCGGTAACTTAAGAGTTACGTTTTTTTGGAAGCCTCCCATGATACAGGATGTCACTGAGGTTTTTGCCTCCAAAGAAATAGTAATCTTTGCTGTTTACCCTGTGAAGGCTGAAATTTCTTTTGCGACCTTGCACAATTGTTAAGCGGCTGCTGCATGACTGTGTGAGGTATTTTGGGGAATATAAAGATGAAGATGATAACAGTTTCTGCTGTCCCGGACTAGTTAGGCAGGCAGGACTGTACACAAATGCCTTGTTTGTCTTTTCGTATATAGTTAAGTTTCATCCAGAATTCACCCGCATCTTGTTTGGCAAGATGGGGTTAGTTCGTAGAGCTGGCTTCTGAAATCTTTGTTTTGAAGGATGACTGTGACTTTCTAAAAAAATTTTCTTTTATTGAGGTTGTTATAGTTTACGACTGACTTTTGATAGGCTGGGAAAGGTAATCCGAGCAGAGAGAAGGTGCTAAGAGCACAGAGTTCAAACATTCAGGGGGAAGCAGGTAATTATGTTGGATGGGACATAAGGTATTTGTATCAGTAGAAAGGATAAAGCTTGAAGTAAGAATTTGGTCTAGTTTATGATTTTTTTAATGCCAGGCTAATGACCTTGGTTGGGGGCTTACAGATGACTTTTGAGTTGGGAATGAAATGATTACAGCCTTGTTTTCAGAGGCTTAATCTGGCAGCAGTGGGTAGTGTGAATTGAAGTAGAGAGAACCTGGGGTAGGAAGACCTTGATTGCTGTGGTTGTAGGTAGTGAGGGTGTGAACTGTGGTGCTAATAAGAGGACTGGAAAGGAGGAAGGAAGTAGAGTAGACAGAATTTGATGAGAGAGGAAAAAAAAGAAAGGAAAAATAGCTGAGATTCTGATCCAGGTTGATTGGGAGAATAGTGGTACCATTTGGAACATCCATGGAAACTTTATCTTTGGCATGTGTGTGTTACTGTACAGCAGTGGTTCTCAGCTTTACTAACCCTTGAAACTAAAGAAATGTGCTGACCTGGAAAATTTCCGTATGCACCTGTGCTTTCTGGATATAATTTTAGGGGGATTCCATGGACCACCTGAAGCTCATCCGGGGAACCCATGGGGCAGTGGATTGGGCTGGGAGCTGCTCTCAGAATTACCGGGGGGCTTTTTAAAACAATAGAACCTTCAGATTCTTCCACTTATTGCTAAGAACCGCTACTGTAGAGACAGACTGTAAATACATCTAGAGACGGTATCCCCCTCCTTACACTTGTGTTGTGCTTTACACTTTACAGAGAATTTGGACTACCTTATGTTATTTGCTATTATATTGGAGAACAAACTAGCCCAAGAGGTTAAATGATTTGCCCTAAGTGTTTCAGTTAGCCAGCGGGTAAAGTGGAATCAAGAGTTGATTGGCAATGAGGGTTTTCCTTGTGGGAAGATGAATGCAACTGACTTACCATCAATTGGCTATAGTTACTGCCTTTAAATGATCTCGTCAGTAAGGACTAGTATCCTGGGAGAGTCCTTCTAGTTCTTAACATTTTGCGATTCAAGGGTCTTAGATTTTCATTGGACTGTCTCTACCCTTCTTGTTTTCCATGTGTGAGATTGCTGGTGAGGCTGAGGGGTGGATTGGGTGGATGGAGAGCAGACGGCAATATCAGAGCAGTCATTTACGTACTTACTTCCTTTGCTCAGTTTGGGTTGGCAGCGGAGGAGGGATGTGGAGTGAGATAAGAAGCTTCAAGAACTTTTCTCTTCTCTGTTCATGTTTGCCTTACTTAAGAGTACTCCATCCAGGAATCCTGTATCAAGTAAAAATGGACACTTTACAAAATAAATCAAGTGCGGGGTCCTGCCAGTGAACTTTTTCTTTGCGTTAAGAAACTCACTCTCCCTAGTATGGTTAAAGCCTAATTTGATTAGTAAACAGTTCACTTTTCTGCACCTGTAAGATTATCTTCCTGGTAGGGAACCAGAACAAGTTATTACTTGGTATCTTTTATAGCTCTAGAAACTGATTCCATGATGATGAGAAAGACTAGGGTCTTTTTTACTCTTTATAAAAATATCATGTAATTTATCAAGCAGTGGAAAAACAAATAAATTGGCCTTTATAGTGATGTTGAAGGACCTGGTTACTAATGCTTAGTGGAGGAAAAATGTCTAATGAAAGCACAGACATAGGTGATTTTTTACTCTGCTGGTGTTAAGAAGAGTGTCATGTATTAGTGTAGCATTTTACATTTTTTCATAGTGGCTCCATAGACTTTATCATTGGATTCTTTTGACAACTCAGCACTAGTGTGTCAGGAGATAATCATTGCTTTTTAGATGAATACACTGAGGCTCAAAGTTATAAAAAGTTAAATTTCCACAGTATATGGTTGGTAAGTGGCTAAAATTAGACCCAGAGCTAAACCCATATTTTTGTTCCTAGGTCAGTATTCTTTTCCCACTGACTTTTCATCGACAGTGGAAATTTAACTGAAGGCTGTATGTGAGGGGTTTAAATTTACCTGTTTGGAATCTGTGTTAAACTTCTGTACTATGTAGATCTGAACTTCTGTTTCCTCCTTTGTGTTAAAATGGTAATCTCATTGCAGTGGCTTTGGTAGGTGATATTGAAATTTGTAAGTATTTATCACAGAATGGTTATTCTTCCATCAGGGAAAAAACGGAAGTTGATTTTTTTTTGTCTGAGAAAGTACACTGGTGAAATGTATGTATTAATTTCCTTTTGAAAATGTGTTGATTTTAATTCAGCTGTTTTTACAGATGAAATTTGTTCTCTTTTTATAAAAGCCTAGTCTATGAAAATTTGTGTTTTGGGAGCGTATAAATCAGGATCTGACTTCCAAAAGTATATATTATGACATTTCTTGATTTTGCCATTACATAAAAAACTTTCTCATTTTAAAAAAAAGATTTACCATTAAGTTCTTAGTATACACTTCAAATTCATATGTTTAAACAACTTTTTTTGGAATATATTATGTAAAACCATATGTCAGATAATTCCTAAGTAATAAGGAAGGTTGACATTTGTCTTGACGTTCCTTAAACCTGTTGTTTGTTCACATATTAATGGAACACATATGGATGTACCCACCACGGGCCAGATACCGTGCCGGGTGCTGGGGCCCAGTGCTGGCAGGACAACGTGAGTGAGGCCTGTCTTCTTGGAGCTTGGAGTTTAGTGGAGTCGCTAACATCAGAAAGGGCGTAGACTGTTGTCTTCTGAGATTGTGTGAATATTTGAGAGTATAATTAATTACTCCTTTTCCCTGGATTTTGAACAGATTATACAAAAACACAGGGAACCAGGTGAGCATTGTTTTGGTTATTTATTGCTGTATACGAAACAACCTAAAGCTAGGTGACTTACAGCGACCGTGATGAGATGGGCTCACAGCTCTGCTGTCCTCTTGTTTGTTGTTGTGCTTGTGGTCGCTCTGATGGCTGCCTCAGCTGCAGCTCAGCTGTTGTGGGCCTTCTCTCTTTCTCTTACTCTCTCTTCCTCCATATAGTCTTTAGTTTCAGGGCTCCTTCCTCTCTGTGTGGCCCTTCCTCCTGGGGTGCGGGCCTTCTGTGGTGGCTTAGGGCTCACAAGTGTGCGAAAGCAGAAGCGACCAGGCCTTCTTAAGACATGGGCTTGAAACCAGCACGGCATCATTTCTGCCACATTCTGTTGGTTAAAGCAAGTCACAGGTCCAGCCCAGATTCAAGGGAAAGGGAGTAGACAAGTACGTGAATCCCAGGATTACACCAAAACAGGGCTTCTGGAGAACTGTTTTGGAAGCTGAGACTTAAGCTTCCTGGTACTTTTAGTACTTTTGAGTCTGGGCATGTCAGACGGAACGTCGAGTCGAAAGTGCAAATGATGGCATATTTGGCTTATTGCAGAGATGGAAATAGCCAGCACTGTCCTTGGGTAGAAAAGAAGAGAACGTTGTGCACCTCTGGGGTTGACCCAGTGTGCTGCCATAATGGGGCACGATCAACATGCTCTACTTGAGGGCTGTGGACCTCTGGGGTTGACCCAGTGTGCTGCCGTAGTGGGGCACGATCAACATGCTTTACTTGAGGGCTGTGGACCTCTGGGGTTGACCCAGTGTGCTGCCATAATGGGGCACAATCAACATGCTCTTCTTGAGGGCTGTGGAGTCTAAGAAGTGCAGAGGCCAGAGTACAGGCCGCTCTGCAGCGGTGAGGTACCCAGTTTCACAGATGGATCAGCAGACTTCGGTCGGCGCCCTGTGCAGAGGACGGGCCACGGGAGGCAGGGATCCGGCCCCTTAGCCCGCATGAGATTTAGGGTAGCAGGGGTCCTTGGCCAGTTCCTCTGGCCTTAACTGGCCTTAGAAATAGTATTTCCTATCTGTAGTGTCCTGAGATAGGTTGGGAGGAGCCACTCTTCCTTGGAGAGGAGTCCTGGTAGTGGAGAGAATGCCCCTTCCTCGTGGAGGCTGGAAGGGAAGTCCTCTCTCCTCAGGCAGTGGAGGGGCAAGGGGATGCGTGTCGTGGGAGCAGATGAGTCGTCGATTGCTAGCTGGGCTTCCCTCACTTCATCTTCATCACTTATCCTTCTCTCACTAGCAGTTTATCTTAGTCTCAGTACTATCTTTTTTTTTTAGTTCAAGTTATCTGCTAAGTAATGTTATGGCTAACTGTAAAATTGAAGAAAATGAGTGTCCCATTGTCATTACATTATAGCTTCTGAGTGGAATAATCAATATATTTTATTTAAAGAATTGAGGTGTAGATTTGGAGCATTTCTGAAGCATTTCATGTACACTCGGGCCCCTGCGTCCTGGTGCAAATCTCTGCAAATTTCTGAATCTAGTACGCTGGCTGGCGACGGGAGAAGGTGACCGAGTGTACTGAGAAACTCGATTTATATAAATAGGAAGGGCTAGGGTGCAAGGAGGGGGCAGATAGAATTACCTTCAGGTGTTTCTTTATGGCTCTCCTCCTTGCTCTAAATTACACAGGTAGTTTAAAAATGTACTAGCGTTAACAGAATTGTGGGTGTGATGGCTTTTTATTTAACTAAGGGAAACATGTTCTTTTGGTAACTGTTTAGTATACCCATAATTAGGGTTAAATGGGATGGGTGAAACACACTGTTGAGTCCTGACTTGAAGTAGGCTCCTCCACTCATGTACCAGCCCCAACTTGTTTGTGTTTAGTTAGTGTGGGGAGACTTAGTCAAATGAACTTGCTCTGTATAAATTAGGACATACTTTACCTTAGAAGTAAATACATTGGATCGCGCTGCTCTTACCGTGTAGGAATTGAGGCTTTCTGGCACGTGGGTAAGAGCCGCAGCTTCAAGTCAGGCCGAGCTGGCGTGTGTCGGTGCTGTTAATAGCAGTGTCGCTCAGCAGCTTCTGCAAAATGTGAAGCATATCTTCCTTCTGGGTTTTTGTAAGGATTGATTAAAGTAATGTTTGCAAAGCAGAAAGTGTGGTTCTTGGGACGTAAGCAGCCCTGAAATCACTTTTATTGCTCTGAATTCGTTGTTATTGATATGTTGAAAATTCAAACAAGTGGCTACCCATTTCTCAAAGACGTCTGTAGCTGAGTTTCGGCATGTGCAGGTGTGTACATCAAATCTCACCTCTTAACTTAAAGAATGGGTTGCCAAAAGGTGAAGAAGGCATTTGAGAAAGACGCTGACTCAGCACAGCTGGCCATGTATCAGCCGGCGATGGTTTGGCTGTGCAATCTGGGAACAGGAAACTGTTGACACCGTCATTACATGAAATGCAGTGTGGACCGGTGTTTGTCAGAGCACCATCTGTGCATCACAGTCATCTGGGATGTTTGCTGAGCATGTAGATCCTGAGCGCCCATCGAGATCTATGGTGTGCTTCTTGATGGTGGAGCTCAGGAATCTTCTTTGTCGTCTTTGTTCTTTTGGTGAGGAAGATTAAGCCTGAGCTAACGTTTGTTACCAATCCTCCTCTTTTTGCTGAGGAAGACTGGCCCTGAGGTAACATCCGTGCCCATCTTCCTCCACTTTATATGTAGGACACCAACCACAGTATGGCTTGACAGGCGGTGCCTAGGTCCACACCTGGGATCCGAACCGGCAAACCCCAGGCTGCTAAAGTGGAGTGCGCCAACTTAACCACTACATCACCAGGCCAGCCCCAGGAATCTTCGTTTTAACAAATGTCTCAGATGATTTTACACACATTGGTTTGAGAATTGGTAGAAGCCGCACTGGTAGTTTGGAGTTCTGGTGCTCTCTGAGACCGTTTCTTTAAGCTCTAGTGTTCAATAAATACACGTGTACAGTGTAAATACAAAGAGAGCTTAACATCTGAACCTTTCAGATGTTTAAAGAGGCTTAAGATGATTGCCAAGAGCTTGATGCAGACGAACTGTGGAAACCCGACCGGGTGACTGCAGCAGGCGTGGGCGGAGGAGCAGCCCGGGCAGCCTCTTCAGAGGGGCTCGTACTGCCCCAGGAGAAGAAACTCTCCTGAATGAAGATATTTCTTTTTAAAACATGCCTACCTAAACAGTTAGGGTGGGTATTGTGATTATGAGATAATCTGATTGCTTTGTCTAGCTAAAATAAGCTGCTCAAAAATGGACGTTTTGATTGAAGTGTGTCTAATTTGGAATTTGGTCTTTTGGGTAGAAAGTAAGTTGGGTGGGGGCTCCGATCTCTCTCTTGTGGGGAAAAGCCATTGCTTAGCTTAAGGCCGTTGACTTAGGAAGAAAGTCATGAGAAAGCTTTAAATTTAAGTCGATAAATTGAAAAAAACAAACCTTGGAACTTCTTTTCTCAGACTTTTGCTCATGGCAGTAGTGGTGACAGCCTGTATCTATCACTTAAACCCGCCTGTGTCCTGGGGCCTATCTGTATTGGAACAGCAGATCTTTAAATTGGGGCTGTTTATGGAAAAACTTAACCTATGTTTATATCAACCATATTTTTATCGTGTTAGTACATTTTGTGGTTTAAAGAAAAAAAAGCGAAACCCATGATTCTTTCTGAATTTGAGTGGAAAGGATTAGTTGGTATTTGTTTCAAGAGCCTATTGTTTTTGTGTTTGCTTTCACTGACTTTGGGACCAGTTCTTTGAGGAGAAAACAGCAATAAACTCATCTCTTTGTCTTGTGAGCTGTGAAATACAATGTCAGTGTTTAGATGTGAATTCTCAGCATGGAAAGTCTACATTATACTCTGGAATTTCATTGTTCTAGGTTAAAAGTTTTGGTAATTATAACTTGCTTTAAAACTTTCTTTGTGATTTAATTTTCCTGTAGTGTTTACTATTTAACAGTTTAGGCCTTAAAGTAAGACCAGCCTTTTGTCTGCTCAGTGACCTTGTTCAGGTTAACCTCAGATTAAGCCCTAGTTTTATCATGTGTAAACTGGGTGTTCATTTGTAAAGTGTAATGATAATACCTAATTCATAGATTTCTCAGTGTGGCTTAAACCTGACACTTAGTATTCAGTAAATAGTCGCTATGATGGGTTCCTCATACCTTGTCATTGATGTCAGATGTGTTTCAGAATTTGATTTTTTCTTCATTTTGGAAAGGTAATGAACTCCGTATACTACATTACATAAAAGCCCAGTGCAGTGTGGGGCGGCTCCCTGTCCTTCTCTCTTTGGCCGGTGTTTAAGTATGGTTAAATAAGGACAGTAAATAGCCACACATCTGGTCAGATTTTGCTGCCAAATGAGTACAGGTCACTTTAGTTTTTGCCACCAAATGAGTTAGGAAGGAACTTTAAATTTTTATAGCTATTTGAATTTGGGATTTGTGGATTAAGGGTAGCGTCTGTGTATTTTTACTGTATTTTAAACTTGAGAAGAATTACATTATTCTATAAATAAAGTTTTAGGTGCTTCATTGATCATCTCATTTTGGAAAGTTTCTGTGTATTTTGGATTCTACTGTTTTCCTCTAAGAGTGAGGATAGCTGATGACAGTTTATACTTAGCAACCTGCTTTAAAATTCTTAGGACGAGAGTTTGTAAATAGTAAACATTGTGTCTGATACTTGAGTAGCTTTAAAATATCTTGAAATTGTGTATTTCCAACAAAAAAAATTAGCAGTACTCTATTCCTCTCAAGTGCTTAACTGTAGTTTTGATCTGGTGCTTCCTGTAGATGTGGGGCTCTCTCTCATTTTGCAGCGTGGCTATGCGACTGAAGTGCCTTCCTCAACCTGCTGTCGTCCTCTGAGTGGTCGTGGAAGTGTGGTAGAAAAATACTGGAGTTTCTCTGCCTCAGAGAAATTGAGAAGGTGGTAATGGGAGGCTGTTAGGAAGTTAACACTTAATGGGCACCTTCTGTATTCCAGATTCCGGAAACAATTCTGGTTTCCGACAGTTGACGTTAACACTTCTTTTCCCCTTCGCAAAACTACACCAGTATCCTTAATTTACACCTAAGAAAACTGAGACTCAGAGGCTAAATGTACACAGATAGTACAGGTGAAGTTTGGAAGTAGGTTGGTCTGACCCTAAAAGCTGTTGTTTCTATTGCATTCCCCCAACATGCTCTTGCACTAGAAATTGGCACTTTGGAATTGAAGAGTTAGCAAATCTCCATGGCTGCTTGAATGCTGGTAAATTAGAATCCTTAACGTATTTAAAAATACTCAGGAAATGCTTAGGGGTGACTGACTTCGGGCCATGATAGCCTGGTGGCCAGCACAGTACGGGACAGTCCTAGCCTCGTCAGCAGGCCTGGGTTTGCCTGACATTCAGAAGTTTTGTGTAATCACCTCTCAGCGGTCAGCTTCAGCTCCAAGCTTTCATGGCTCTGCTTTCTGCTGCTTCATGAGATGTGGCACGTACTGTGTATCTGAAGAATACCAAAACATGTAAAACTTTTGGATTCAAAGGAAAAAGTCTAGTAAGCAAGTGTTATATTATTAAAATACCACACTTTGAAACAAGTGAGCAATTATTTATGGAAATGTTGTGTCATTTTGAAATATGAGATTTCACATAATCTAATTACATGAAGTTTGATCTTCCCAAGTGGGAAGAATGTTATGTTGCCCTGGATGTTTTTCCAGAACACATGGAAATGATTTATTAGACACAGTCCCGACAGCTTACCTCCTTCACTGTGACTGTTCTTATGCTTTTACACATTATCTTGTTAAAGATTCCTTGTTGTCTCTCAGCCTTTAGGAAGTCTTTTCAATGATTAGCTTAAAAGCCCCAGAGAGCCGCCCTCCTGTGAAGTTCTTCAGTGTTTAAGGGATAAAATAAGAGAGTAGAAACTTCAGGTTGCTGTAGAAAACTGTTTATTTTAAGGCATGGATTTAGCTCAGCGTTTCTTACTTTATATCTGTTTTTGCAGTGCAAATGTAGTTAAAAGAGCATTGGCTTTGAGCTCAAGAGATCTGGGTTCAAAATCCTGACTTCCACTAGTTTTGCGGCCCTGGGCAATTCGCTTAAATTCCTGAAGCCAATTTTTCCCACATCTGTTACTAGGAAGAATAATGACTCTGAAGGCTAATTGATGATGTTAGAGGTAGTTTTTTTGTAACATGACTGACAAATAATGGGAGCTCAATAAATAGTCCCTGTTCTTACTATTTTTGGAGTGAGAGACCTGATGCAGATTCCAGGTTTAAGAGCCACTGTGTTTCTGTGTCACTCAGACACCCCTTGTCAGGGCCAGGGTCCCAGCTAGTCATGGTCTGTCGCCTGACTCGTCCACCTAGGGAGTATTTACACAGCTCTTTTTACATATTAACTTGATTCTGTAAGTTTGGAACCCAAGTTTTCAGATGCTCAGTGTTGTTTGAATTTTGTTTTCATAATTGGCATTGTGCAGTACAGGAGTGGGAAACCTGTTTTCTGCTGATGTTCACTAAGGTGCGGGGAAAATTACCAAATGCAAAAATATTTTGCTTTCAGTTTTGGTAATGTGCCATTGTAAATATAGCGTTGCACATTATAAGAAATTGAGAAATTATAGCAAGTTAGAGAAGGACAAACTCGTTCTCAGTACTGGATAACCATTTTGGTGTAGTTTTCCTTTGTTGACATAAATTTTAGTATCAGTTTTTTAAAAACAGAAATAGAATCATCTCCCTAAATTAAGAATAGGAAAAATAAAGTTAGTCAACACATGGTAAGTAAAAATGCATTTCAGTTTTTTATGATGACCTGAGGAGGAAAGGGATGGAGCAGGGAGGGAAGGGAAGATTGGCGTGATAAAAGACACAAAAATGGTGCCCAAATCCTGTTTTTGTTTTGTTTTTAAGAGCCGTAAATGTTTAGCTTAAAAATTAGGATAGTTGCTGCTAAATTTGATGAATGTATTTCCTCCTCACTAATGTTTTCCGATTAACAAAGTACAAACATTTTTGATACCTGTTACTTGCCGTGGAGAGAAACTATTATTTTCATTTTTTGGAAAGTTGGTATAATGTGTTTATATTTTTTAAAAGTGGCATTTTATGGAGCAACATCACCCTCTTGTGGCCTTCTAGAATATTGTCAGAGTTATGTTTTCACAACTGTAAGCATGAATTGAAGTTGTTCCTTGATGCTGGCCAAGGGCTCAATCAGGTTTGTAATCAGCATTCTTACTGTAAATTGGGGGTGGGGAGTAGAAAATAAAATGACTTATGCACTAGGATTGCAGCTTTGTAAAAAAAAAAAGTGTATTGGAGGAAAATAATGGTATAAAAATGAAAGCAGTTGCAAGTTAGGTTGGTGCAA
This sequence comes from Equus caballus, assembly GCF_041296265.1. Lineage (NCBI taxonomy): Eukaryota > Metazoa > Chordata > Mammalia > Perissodactyla > Equidae > Equus > Equus caballus. The sequence continues at coordinate 2,552,144 of NC_091692.1, read as the reverse complement.
TTATGGATGATTCCTGCTGTTTCATGTTTTTATGAACTATGCAGTGTTTCTACAGAAGCACTTCTAAGCTAGAAAATCTCAATAGTTCTGGGCTCCGTTTCTTATTTAATCCGATTACCATGGCCCAGAGAAATTGAGATACCGTCTCATTCAGCCATTTAATGAGACCGCTTATTGTCCAGAACAGTGCTTTCTAAGCTGGTGACTCTTGGAGGAGTATTGTCTACATGAATTTTTGTACTTTTTTTCATTTTGATGAGAACTTTAAAGGGGAAAAAAGTCAATTCGAGAAGCATGGTAGTTCGTTTAAAAGAGCACCTAAAAACTAAGCAAGGCTGTTCGGCTTTAAGCCTGTGTTTACTTCCTTCTTTTTGAGGTTGAGTCATGCTAAGTCTCCTTCATGAGCAAGTATGTGTCAAATGCTCCTGGTGCCAGGCTTTGAGGGAGGCGTGTGGGTACAGTGGCGAGGGTTTGTCCTGCACTCTTGGAATTTACAGTTTAGTGAGAAAAATAAAGCTATTTTGATAAACACAAAAGTTTGAAATCTGGGATTCTGGATAAAAGCAGCTATAATTTATTGAGTGTTTACTATGTTCCAGGCACCATACAAGGTGCTTTTGGTGCTTTTTCTCAGGGTCAGCAATTTATTTTGGCATTTTGCTTTGATTTTGTGGGAGCAGTGCATATGCACCCAAACAGGTGTTTGTGGAGGCTCTGAAGCATCTCTGGAACAATAGGTTTCCTTGTACAGTACCAGTGGTTTGGCTATTATGGGTTGGGTTGGCTTTTGTGGCTTGGTTTTGATATCCTACCACCATTTATCACATTTCTGTGGGAAAATTTATACTGTGTCTTAAGCAGTCATCTTTCCCCCAGACTTTGAGAGTCCAATTGATGCATACTTTGGGGATTAGCATATGACTTCTGAATTATTTTGAATACTTAGGACTAGAGGGTGTCCAACTTTAATGAGCTGTTCTCCAGTTTGTATATTTTTGGACATTTGAGTATGTTTTTCCTCATTTACTAAGTCCAGAGAGCGTTTTAGGTAAATTTGTCCTTTACTTTTATATTGAGCCTTTACTGTGGGCTGTGGAGATGAAATCAGATGGGTAAGGTGGACAGGGACCTGGAGCTCAGAATGAGCAGGGCAAAGATGGAAGAGGGTATAGTTGGGTTATAGTCCCACCTGTATAGGAGTTTTTAAATAATATTTTAGGTTAAAGTTTCAGTTCTGTGCTATATAAGTACTTTTTTCTTTAACCTAAGCAATTCTACAGTAAGTGTTTTATTAACTGTGAGTCTTCATTTAACACACATTTTTGAGTATTTAGTAAGGGCTGAGCACTGGGCTAGGGGCTGGATATTTGATCTTCTGCCTTGGCCTGGCCTTCCGTGTGTCGTGGTTACTGCCAGCGTAGCCTCTGGTCTTCCATCCAAAGTCTCTGATTATTTATTACTTTTTTGGGAAGGAATTTGCATTCTGTATAGACAAGAAGACCCTGTAACTCTTGCTGGCTCTAGGTTTATATGAAACACATTTTGTTTGAAAGGGTGTGTAGTTAGTTTTGCTTTGGGTAGGTCATTGTAACTATTTCTCGTTAATCGGGGCAAGCGCCTTGATAAGAAGCAAGTTAAATGGCTCTGCTCATGTTTTGTGCTGTGGCTGGAACCTTGCTTGCTCCCAGAATGAAGAATTGACTTGATTAGAATTAACTAGAATGAGAAAAAGAATTGAGTTAAATAGTTTGACTAGCTATTGGACTTGAATTTCTGTGAATTGCGTGAATTTTATGTGGAGAGTGACGAGGTAGTAAATTGCAGGAAGTCAATGGGCAGCAGTTGGAAGGGTGTGTGCCGTAATAATTTGAGGAGGGCTAAGTTAAATTCAGCAGGACTTTTGACTACCACACTCAGGGGCAAACAGTAACAATGCAGATGTTTGTTGATTTGAGGAAGGGAAAAAAATTTAATTTTCTAACTGAAATCTTGATCTCTCTGGGTTCCCTTTTTTTTTTTTTTAAGGAAGATTAGCCCTGAGCTAACTACTGCCAATCCTCCTCTTTTTGCTGAGGAAGACTGGCCCTGAGCTAACATCCGTGCCCATCTTCCTCTACTTTATGGGGGAGAAGCGGGACGTGCTAACTTAACCACTCCACCACGGGGCCAGCCCCTGGGTTCCCTTTTTATTGCCAATTTTAACCATTTCCAAACTATGTGAACGCCTTGCTCTCGAAATTACTCTATGAGCAATCTACTGTATCAGTTGTATAATTAATACAAAATCGTGATGTGTATGGTACAGTTTAATGTAAGATTTTTTTGGCTTATTAGCTTGAAGTGGCAGCAGATACATATACTAAGGAGAGGCAAATTTTGAGATAAGTTAATTGTAAAGCAGATTTTCCATGTAATTGTTTGAAAGGAGTAACATTTAAAAATAAAAAAATACTGTTGAATATAAACTCATTGTACACAAGAAAGTGAGATAGGTCAAAAATAGGGAGAGAATGAATTTACAGAAGGATAGATGTGAGATAAATATGAAAAAGAAAAGTCAAGGAAAGAGGCCTAGATTTCTGTTGCTGGAAAAGTAGAGGTAAAAATTGGAGGATGAGCGAAAACAGAACCAAAAGGCCTGGGAAAAATTAATGTATTTACTTCTGGTTTAAAATCTGAAATTGGGTGGAAATAAATAATAAGAGTTTAGTATTAATACCAACTTAGGAAATTTGACATTTTGAAGATAAATACATTTTTCTCATGAAAAACGCTTCCTGTGTTCCTCCCGTAAAGTGCCACATCTTGTGCACTAAAAGGAACTTTCAAATTGAAAGTTCAGAAAGATGGAGGAGAGAAAGATGAGGTTATGAGATCCTGTGATTAGATTGGCTTTTGTAGATTAAAATAAACATCCAAACTATAGTCAGAGGTTAAAATGTACCCATGCATCCCCTTCCATATTGTCCTTTGTCTGTTAGATGTTGCAAATGCTCTTCAAGAAACTAGAATGGCACTGTTTAAGAGTGTTTTTCTTTTTCTCCCAGTAGCACTTGTAAATTATCAAGAGGGTGACATTCCTGTGTTTTGCATTTAAGAGGATTAAATTAGTGATATATTTTTTTTAAAGATTTAATTTTTCTTTTTTCTCTCAAAGCCCCCCAGTACGTAGTTGAGTATTTCTAGTTGTAGGTCCTTCTAGTTGTGGCATGTGGGATGCTGCCTCAGCGTGGCCTGATGAGTGGTGCTATGTCCGCGCCCAGGATTCGAATTGGTGAAACCCTGGGCCGCCGAAGTGGAGCTCTCGAACTTAACCACTTGGCCATGGGACCGGCCCCTAAATTAGTGATTTTTTACAGAGACGTCAGTGTGGACAAGTAAACTTTATAAGAAATCAGCTAGCATCTATCCTAAATAGTTAAAAGTATACATTGAGACCCTAGCACCAAGTTTATTTGAAGGTAGAGGGAAAGACAAAATGGTTGAGAGATCCTGGAAGGAAAAGGCCCATGGGAGATAGAATAGGAATAAAAATAATGTTAATGTTGCATTGTTAAAATTGGAAATGATTGCACTTAGCCTGTTTCCCTGAGATAAGTCCGTGGAAGTTTGAACCTGTGAGGTGCCATGCAGACATAGTGATGATTGCCGAACGGTGCCACTCGGACGAAGGAGGCCCTGAGTCAAGAGGACGGATGCTGAATGGAGAGCGCAGTGGGGAGAACCGTTTGCAGGTGGTGAGCAGACCAGAGCTCTTCAAGTCCAGGGGGCAGTCGTCTGTGCTGGGCGATGGGATGGAGATGGGCAAGATAAAAGGCCAGTGAGTTGTTGGCGTACATGCAGAGACCGGGGAGTGAGGATGATGGCGTGGTGGGATGGTGAGGAAGAACAGTGGGACTGAGTGTTAGGAAGCTATTCAGGAAGTTGGAAGTGTCTTTAGATCCTTGGGAGAGCACAGTGGTAATTATTGAGTGAGTTTGGTAAAAGTGAACGATTCTGAGGGCTAAGAGAGACCAGGTACTGAGAAAACTTCTTGTTCCTTCCTCTTCCCTGCTCCCAACATGTGGTCCCAGTGGTGTGATGTTCAGGCCTAGTGATGAGTTGTCCCTGTAAAATTGATTTTCCCTTCCTGAATATTTAGGTCTTACAGAAGTGTGAAATATAACAGAATAATGCTTTATTATAACGGGATTCCACTAGGAAAATCTTTTTGAGATACATCAAAAAAGCTGTCTATGCAGGTAGAGCCATTACGTTGTTAACTCAGGTTACCAAATGTCCTGATGTGCCCAGAACTGAGAAGTTTCCCAGGGAGCAGGACTAAAATCTGGATGGTCCTGGGCAAGTCAGGATGAGTTGGTCAGCCTCTTGTTTATTGTCCTATTTTATAAACTTATTGAAATGACCAGCAGTATCTTTTTATGAATGATCTCTCTATGTGGAAGTAATATCCTGTATTGTTTAAGATTAAATCTGCTATTACGTAGTTTATGTTTTTATGAAATACTTATTTTCTGCTTTAGAGTTGCTAAATCTTGGATATTTTAGGGCAAGGGAGGCTGGTCTTAATTCATCTGTCTTTATCTTCGCCACATTCATTGACTTTTACATTTTGTGCTGTTGATAAATAGCTTTGCCTAAATGCAGACTTTGTGGTCTTCCAGGTTCCACATTCAGGGGACTGAACTGGCACCTGTTATCTTGTTATTGATGTGCCTGTACCATTGTCTTGTTATTGAGATCTTTGCTGTGTATTAATACTGTCTTCAAAACGAGACTCAGTGTTGATGCTGGGACTTTTTCTTCTACCGTTTTTGTGTCCTTGCCACACCCACTTTACAGACTGGGTAAGCATGTTTATTAGTTGATCCAGGCAGATAGATATGTAACAGTATTTCTCTGGCTTTTCCAAGCCTTAACACTGTGCATAGTATGCAGAGTGGATCAGATCTGTTTTTGTTTTTTTAAAATGTTGCTTCTGACTTAAGAATGACTTCTTGAAGTAGGCAGGCAGTTGAGATATATCTTGTAAGCAAGGCTTTGATAGGTCTGTAACTTTGGAGGACTGGAAACATTGTTTATTGTCTACATCCAGGACTCTCCTTCTGTTCTTTGCAGTTGAATAATAGTGAACCTTTATAGAGTTCTGTGGCATTCTTAAAGGGTTGGGCTGGATGTAATCAGCTTACATAAAACTGACCGTGTCCTCTGGGCAGAGGTTATGACTTAAATTCATTTGGATGAATAACCAATTTGCTTGAAAGTTTGTGCAAACTCAGACTTTGTCTTTTGCCACAGTTGGTCGCACCGCTGTTAAGGGGCAGATTGGAAATGAAATAGAAATAGTCTGACTCCAGAGTGGCTCTTGAAAGGTTTGTGCCGCATCGTCTCCCGCCATTTGCTCCTCCTCTTCTACTCCCTCTGCTGGTCATGGCACCATCGCCTCCCCAGAGAGTGCGGTGGGAAGTTTCAGTTGTCCAGAATCCTCCTCCTTTCTAACCCTCCGCTATCCCATAATCATCTGGCCAAAGATCTCATGCATATCCTGAATTTTCCCTTCACACGACCAGTGCTCTGGTTCAGATTAAAGTCATTATTTTAAATCTAGCCCCACTGCTGCCAAAGTTATTCTAAAATGCACTTCTTGTTATTGAAACCTGTCAGTGTATATTAGTTGCCTTCAGGATAAACTTTCAACTACCGTGCTTGGTATATTTAGAATAACTCATAAACTTTTCCATAGGAGCCTGCACGGTTTAGATCGCCTGTTTGCCTGTTAGCCTCATCACCCTACACCATCCTCAATTCTGTTTTCCGGCCTTTCCAAGGTTCTCCGAATGCTCCCTGCCTGCCCTAGTTCTCTCTTGAAGGATTACACTCCAGGACCATTTATTCAAGGTTATCTTCCCTGTGAAGATCTTCCTGATTCCTGTAGGGTGGGTTACCCACTTTCTGGTGCCCCAGGTGTGCTGCTGTACATTCTGCATCTGTGGGAGGAGCTGTCACACTGAAAGCTGTCTATTTGTTTACAGGTTTTCCTCCTCGCTAGACTATGAGCGCCTTGGAAGAAGGAATCGTGTCTTACTCATCTTTATATCCTCAGTGTCTAGTACAGTTCCTGGTACATAGTAAGTGATTCCCTTTTTTTTTAATTAAAACTATGTTTAACAGTCAAACTCCATACGTGTTGACTGTTAATTATGCCCATGTCGACCGAGTAACACCCTGTCATAAAATATATGGCTGTAGACTTTAACACTCAGGAGGCTCGATTTCCCCATCTGAAAGATGGGAGCAGACCCCCTACTCAGACAGTGTTACTGTAATGCTCGGATTAAAGAATATGTATAACAAGGCTACCTTATATTTTAAATGCCACACCCTTCTGTGGTTAAAGGGAGCATGGGAACTAACTGTGTGTTGACAGTGATAATTTTTTCTCCCGTGTATCTTCCTTTTTCAGCAAGGTGGTCCCATTTTTGCACCGTCTGTGTCATGCGTTGTACTTTAGATTTGCGGTTACTGTTGCCAGAGGCCTACACTCCTGCCTCTGAGGGCCGGTGTCTGTACACAAAGGGAGGAATAGCTTGGTGGGAATCTGGGGAAGGAAAGATGGTCAAGCAGTAGACCGAACAGTCTTCTGCTTGGTTGTCTCTGTTTGCCAACCTGGGTAGTGTTTTAAACTTTAAAATTCTTAGCTCATCCTGTGCCTGTTTGTCTCCTTTGTTCTCAGCAGTTACCTTTCTGTCTAATTCGCTGGTAAAGTCCTTCGGTTTTTTTTCATCTACCTCCACCTGTGCTCAGGCCCCTCATTTACCGCCCAGAGGAAGGAGCGTCGTCTTCCTGGACGACTGGTTCTTGCACACCATCTGTGGGAACACTGTGCCTTTGCCTTCCTGTCCTTCCCGGGCTACACACGTAGTCCCTCACCATCCCACTTGATGGATTAGTGATCCCAGCGTTCCTGTATCTACTTCCTTGCCTTCTTGAAGTTTTTTAAAATTCTGTAATTTGAACATACTCAATAATATGTAACATATGGAAATTAATAATAAAAACAAACATTTGTGAACCACCCGCTCGACTTAAGAGCTCGGTCAGTACCCTCACAGTTAGAGCTACCTGTGAGCGCCTCTGCAACCCCATGTTGTTCTTTCCCCGACCTTTGTATGATCTGCTGTTCTAAATAGGTTTATTTTTTTAATCTCCTCCTCTTTTTCTAAAAAATAGTATCACAAATATATTTTTTTGTTTTAGGTTTCATAATTGTTCTGTTTGTAGGCTTTTTAAAGCTTGAACAAATGGTATTTTATTAGAGGAATATCTAATTTATGAATCTTTATATATTTCAAAGAAAATATTCAAGCATCATAAAAGAATACATAGGGGCTGGCCTGGTGGCTCAGTGATTAAGTTCCTGCACTCCTCTTAGGTGGCCTGGGGTTCACCAGTTCGGATTCCAGGTGTGGACCTGTGCACCACTTGACAAGCCATGCTGTGACAGGCGTCCCACATATAAAGTAGAGGAAGATGGGCATGGATGTTAGCTCAGGGCCAGTCTTCCTCAGCAAAAAGAGGAGAATTGGCAGCAGATGTTAGCTCAGGGCTAATCTTCCTCAAAAAAAAAAAAAAGAATACATAGAAAGATCTCAGTGTGCAAATTTAAAACAAGAAAAAAAGTCATGGAGACTTATATTCGGCCTGTCGATATTATTGTATGGCATAGAAAATAAAGCTCCTTATCCAGAGCATGGACATGTAGCAGAAACCTTTCCACACACTGGTGTCTTCAGTTTGTGCAGAAGTGTTTCCGTTAGACTCGGAGTGTGCTCCCTGGAGGCGTGACAACTTGTCATTCAGTTGTCCTTTGGCCTCAGCACTTCTTCAGGGGCTTCATTCCATTGTCGATTGTATATGCTTTTGAAACTTAGGATCCACGCTGCTCCGTGTTTCTGGATTTCTTTTTCAATCGTGGAATTATGGCGTTTTCAAGGGAAACGCGTAGGAAAGGATGAGGTCATAATAACCACTGCTGCATAATGCTCCATTGTGTGTGAGCCTAATTCATTTAACCATTTTTCTACCAGTGGACATTGCAGTATTTTTCCTGTTGTTGTTGTGAGGAATGCTTATACTTGGCACACAGGTACAGAAATTTTTACAGTGTGTATCTAGAATTGCTCATTGAATGACATGCAGATGTTCAGCTTTACATTGTAACACCAGCCGGTTTTCCAACAATTCTACCGATTTAAACACCTCCCAGCAGTGTACGACAGCCACAACTGTGCCACTTTTTCCCCATTATTTGGTACTCTCAAAATTCCTAGTTTTTACGATGTTTGTGAGTGTTAAAATAACATCTTCTGTGGTCTTAACTTGTATTTCTCTGCTGAATAATAAGATTCTGCGTCTTCTCACGTATTTATTTGCATTACAAGTTTCCTTGTTTGTAAAAGCCCTGCTCATGTTTTTTTTGCCCATTTCCCTACTCTGTTGTCTTTTTCTTATTTTTATAGAAGTTCTTACATAATTTAAATATTAATCTTTAATGAGTTTTACATTTTGCAAATATCTCTCAGTTTGTGCCGTGTCTTAGTTTTCAGAGTGATGTCTTACTGTGAACAGAAGTTCTGGATTTCCACATAGGCGAAATATTCTGTCTTTTCTTCTTTGGTTAGTATGCTTGTTTAAGAATTGCTTCCATTCTGGGAAGACACAAAACGATAGTTTTCTGCTGTAGTTTCTTCTAAAAATTTTCGAGTTTGCCTTTCCTATTTACATCACTAGTCCATCTTGAATTGATTTTGCATATGATGTGACGTGGGGATCCACTTTGATTTTTTCCACGTAAATTGTTTCAGGACCGTTTAATTGTCTCTGTTTTCTCACAGATTGCGTTGCCTACATCTGTCACCTGAGTGTGTCCTTACATGCCTTGGTCTGGTGGGGGCTCCCCGTTTTGTTTTATTTACCCTTCATTAGTCTTTTTTTTTTTTTAATTTTTCCTTTTTCTCCCCAAAGTCCCCCGATACATAGTTGTATATTTTTAGTTGTGGGTCCTTCTAGTTGTGGCATGTGGAATGCCACCTCAGGGTGGCCCAATGAGCGGTGCCATGTCCACGCCCAGGATCCGAACCAGCGAAACCCTGGGCCACCGAAGCAGAGTGGGAACTTAACCATTTGGCCACAGGGGTGGCCCTGCCCTTCATTAGTCTTGCCAGGCATTTGTTTGTTTTAGTGTTTCTGAGAACTCTGACTTTGTTGATCCTTTCTGTTATGTTTTTTCTACTTTATTAGTTTTTAATCTTTATTATCTCCTACTTTCTTTAGGTTTATTCTGTTATTCTCTTTCTAATTTAACAGATTGGTCTATTAACTCATTAATTTTCAACCTTTCTTCTGTTCTTAGTAAGTCTTTAAGGCTATAGATTTGCCTCTAAGTGTAACTTTTACTGTGTCCCACAAATTTTTGTCTGTAGTATTTTTTATCATCATTCAGTTCTTAGTATTTTTTTTGAAGAAATTTTCGGTATGGTTTCTTCTGACCCATGAAGTATTTAGAAGTGTTTTTTCTTCTGTCTGTATTTTTCAAATTTATCTTTCATTATTGATTTTTAACTTAATTGTTTTATGATCAGAGCTTGAGAACAACAGGATATATAGTCTCTGAAATTAAATGAGATTTTCATTTTCTCCTGGTGTGTATGTTGTTTCCTGTATGGCCCGTACATGCTTGAGAACAGTGTTTATTTTCTAATAGTTGGATATGAGGTTTTGTTCATGTTCATTAAATCCTGCTTGTTCATTATTGTGTTTTTATTTTTATTTTTTGGTCCATTTGACCCATGAACAATTGGAATGTGTTGAAATCACCCACGACAGTGGCCAATTTGTCAATTGCTGCCTGTAGTTCCAGCAGTCCTTTGAGGCTGTTTTCTTTTCCCAGGAGATGGTGAGTTTTTGTCCTGTCTGCATAGAGATTGGGTCTGCTCGGGAACATGGATGGAGAGACTAGTAGACGGCACAGAATGCAGGTCTGAGGTCTGCTCCGTGGGATCATCCCTGTTTTGATCTTCACCAGGAACCGAGAGAGCAGCATGCTCACAGTGCTGAACCTAAAGGCTGGGTTCTTTAGCTTTCTTTGGCTCAGTTGCAGACTTAGTCTTGCTCCTTTTTGCCATGTTTCCTTTCAGACTCCTTCCATTGGTCGTCGTTCCCTCTGTCTCTTGAACCATGCTGGAGTTCCCACTTTCACCTTTTGGGACATTTACCCATCGACTTTATTTTCCTCTTTTCTGCTTGATCCTTGCTGAGGTGGTTGAGCTGGGGCTGCATTCTGCCGTCACTTGCTCTGTGGGGGGTTTGCTGCTCTGTGTTAGAGCTCTGAGATCAGGCAGAAGGCTTAGCGCTTCACCCCAGCGTCCTCTTTCAGTGGAGGGGCCAGCACTACCATTAGTGGCCGCTCAGCTCTGGGAGGCTTAGAAGTTGGAGAGTGACAGTCTTCTGCCTTCCTGAGTATTTCATTTTCCGGAGACTTCTCCTTCTCTCTCTCCGTGCATCCTGGTCTGACTCATGATAGACGTGGCTGAGGTCCCAGTCTGAGATCACTCAGCTCCTGTCCTTGACTGTCCCTGTTCCTGAGTTTCTTCACTTTGCCAACCACATCTCTCCTGAGGCTGTCATTCTAGTTTCGGTTCATCTAGCTGATGCTGTGATTTCTCCTGTTCCTTCTCAAGCTGCCCTTCTACTTCTTGTTCTCTCACAGCTGAGTCAACAGGCCTTGCCCCTCCGAAGACAGAAGCTGCTTGGCTAGACTGGGAGGTACCAGCAGAGGTGTCGTCTTCATTAGAAGTACTCGGAGGCTTAGGTTGAGTTTGGGTCTTTGGGAGGGACCTCTATCATCACACCTTTAATCGTCTTGAGAGAAACTGTCTTTGGAGCTCTACAGCCAACTGTCTGTCATGTTGGTCTTCACAGTGGTCCCACTTCCTGTGTAGTCATCGTCCTTATAGTACCCACTACCACATACATTTCTGCACTGTTTATCCTGGAGTCATGGCCTCTGTCATAGTCTTAGTGGTCACAGCAATCCTGGCCTCCATAATGATCACAGTGTTTGCCTTCAGAGCTGTCATCACTCCTCTAGGCGGATAGCCATCAGAGCTTTCTGGCAGGACGATTCCTCCGGTCTGTATGTGCTTTGTCAGATCCTGATTTCTGTGTCAGCCAAAAGAACAGTCATCCCTGTCTTTATCCTGTGCTTGATCAGCGGCATCCACTGGAGTTCCATTACCCAGAGACTCTTTGTTGAGGTTCAGGGCACTTAGCAAACTCAGCACAACCGAAGCCTTCCAGGCTCTCTGGGCTGCTGAGTTATGTGGTAAACACACTGCACTGATACTCCGTCCTCTGAAGAGCTCCTTCATGGGGACTCCATCACGTCACAGGTCACTCCCTAGAAGGGCAGTGTGGGGTGGCAGTTTGAGAAGCTGGCTCTGGTCGGTTCTGGCTTTGGAGCAGCCTGTGGAGCAGTGGCAGGATGCAGAGGTCACTTGGAGGTGCCGGTACCTGTTGTCATCACTGCTGTGCCAGGTGATGCAAGTGTCTTCCAGGTCATCTGTTTTATCGGCCCAGCTGACTGGTTTAGGGCATAGATGCTTCCTCCAGCAGGGCTGCCGTCCTTCGTCAGGAAGGCTGTTAGCGAGAGTCTCCCCCTTCTCTTGTGCTGAGGCCGCTATGTTGTTGTGGGTTGGGAGGAGAGAACGAAAAGTTAGGCAGTTTTTTTTTAAAGCATGTATGTTCTGTCTACTTAGTGAATTGAACCTTGTATCGTTTTCCTTGTTACCCTTAATAATGCTATTGGTCTGCTATTGTAACTAATCCCAGCTTTCTGTTCATTTATATTTGTCTGATGTATCCTTTTCTGTATTTTTGCTTTCATCCTGTCAGGGTCTTTATTTTGTAGGTGTCTTATCTTCCTTTAGAATTCCGTCTACATGTATTATGATTGTGTCTTCTACATTTGGAGTCTCTTGCTTTGTTTTCTGATAGTCCTGGTTATTTGTATGTTTTTTTTTTCTTTCCTTTCAAGCCTTTTTTTGGATTGGTTGAGTCGTTTTCTTATTGTATTTTGTTCTTCTCTACTAGTTTGGAAATTATGCCCTCTTATTTGTCTTCTTTTGTGATTACTCTTGAAGTTCTGCTGGGAATACTGTCCAGTGTACAGTTCAGCCAGATGCTGATCCCTCTGCTGAACAGGGCGGGGACTGACTGCATTCACTGCCCTGCCCCTCCGCTCTGTGCCTCTGTTCCTTTGTCCCGTATTTTAGTGGTTTGTAGTGTTTTTGTGTAAACACCGTCATAAGGTGTTATTGTTACTTGATTCAGACGGTGTTTTGTAGACTCACTTGTGTGCTCAGCAGTCTCTTCAGCCCTCCCCCTTCCTGTGTCTCAGATCCTCCTCCTGTGCTCGTCTTACTCTTTGATGAAGCGCGTCCTTTAGGTTTTCCTGAAGCGGAGATCTGCTGTTGGGGAACTGTTGGATGGATCTGGGGTGTCCTAACGCCTTCTGCGATCCCCAGAGAGAGCCTTGGTGGTTGAATGCTTTCGTCTCAGTCTTTGTGGGTGCTTGTTCCCCTTGTGTGCCTCCATTGTGGCTGGTGAGAGTCCCGCTAGTGCTTTGCTCTCCTCCTTTGTCTGTACTCTCCTTCTCTCTGGCTGCTTTTCACCTGGTCTCTGGTGTTCTGCGCTTTCAGGGCTGTGTGTCTTAGTGTGAATTTCTTTATGTTTATCCTGCCTCTCTTATGTAGGCTGTGTTTCTTAAAATTGTGGATAAATGTCTTTCATTGGTTGCAGAAAATTAAGTTGTTTTCTCTCCTAGTATGACCCCCTTCTTCCTTCATTTTTCTGAGACTATGAGTAGAAATATATGTCAGATCTCAGTTTATCCTTCGTGTCTTAGAACCTCTCTTTGGTGTTTTCCATCTCTTTGTTTCAGCACTCCTTCTAAATGATTTTTGCAGATTTATATTCAAGTTTACTGAGGCTCTCAAGTTCTGCCTAATCTGAATGAACTGTGGACTTTAGTTAATAGGGATGTGTTGGTATTTGTTCATTAATTATGACCAGTGTGGCATACTAATGTAAGATGCTAATGATAGAGGAGACTGGGTGTGGGGTATATGAGAACTCGACTATCGTCACAGCTTTTCTGTAAATTTGGAACTATTCTAAAATAAAGAGTTTAAACAAATTCTGGCTGGTTCTTTTTCACATGTGCAGTGCCATTTTCATAGTCTCCTTTTGCTTGACTGTATTTTATTTTATCTTTTATTTCTAAAAGTAATTTTTAAAAGTTTATATGATAATCATAACATTTAAAGTACTTGGAGGGTTGGAAACTATTATTTTTGGTTTCTGCTGACTCAATCATGGTGGCTTGTTTTCTCATAAGTTTGATTTTTAAATTATAGGCTCATAGTTGGTTGCTCGTCATCTTGGGTGAACCCGGTGGCTTAAGTTGGGGTGCTTTCCTGAGAGCGTCTGTGTGTGCCTCAGCTGTGTGTTAGCAGTTCCTGCTGACTTGGGCCCCAGCTTGCTGGCAGAGTCTGGGCTCCCTGACCTCACAGCAGGCCCCCCGCTGTGTCTCTTGATCCCACTGCTGCCATCAGTGTGCACATCCAGGGCAACACTCTACCGAATTCTTTTGCTTACTACTCATCGTTCCCTTGTGTTATTTCAACTCACTTAAAAAAAGTTTGTTTTGTTGGTTTTTTTGGCTACTATTATGTGGAGTGGGGACAGGCTTGATAATTCCTCATACTTCTTGAGAACATCACAGTGTTTGAAAAGTACATTGGTTTTAATTTATCCAGGATCTGTTTGCATTAAAGCAGAAAGACCTTTTATAATATCTTGTATACCAGATTCCTGGAAATTGAAAACTTTCAATTTCCATTGGTTTTCTTCATTGTCCATTGATTATCTAAGGCTTCCATTTCCGTTGATTTTCTTATATGAACATGACAGCTACTGTACCTGCAGGTAGATGTGATCCTTGAGTCTGTTTTCTCATCTGCACAATGAGAGCGTTGGTCCAAGTGAGGTCTCAGACCTGGGAATATATGTTAATAGGGGTCAGTTAAGTCAAACAGTAAGCAACTATTTATCTTGTTGGTTTATGCACACGCGCACGCACACACACGCAGATACATAATACATGCAACTATAAACAGGTGAAGAGAGTATAATGATTTTTAGAGTATTGGGTCCTTGAATTTGGAGGAAGGATCTAAATGGAGCGTAGAAAAGACTACAAATAGGGAAAAACAAGATAAACATTAATAGTCATTAATATTTCTCAATCTTGCCCAGAATGTCTCACTTTATCTTTAGTAGGTTAAGGGTGGATAGAAGTTTAGCCTTAAGATATTGGTCATGTGGAAGAAAACTGAAGTAGCTCTGCTCTTTTATTTAAAAAGTGAAAAGGGGGTAGAGGAGTGAAGCAGAACTTGAAAAAAATTATCTATAAAAAGCAGCACGCAAGATTTACTGTGGACATGACAACTGAGGCAGTGTAAAAACCTCAACTAGGTCCTGTATTATTGATGAAGAGCGTTATTGGGACAATTGATGAAGTTATAGAATATGGACTGTGTATTGGATGGTAATAGACTAGTTAGATTCCTGAATTTGGTCATTGTACTGTTGTTATTTAAGAGAATATTTCTATTCTTAGGAAATACATACCTAAAAAGTTAAAGGGTAAAAGGGCAACCTACTCAGGTGGTTCAGATAACGAGTAAACGAACAAACAAATGAATAAAACGTATAATAATATTGTTATTCTATGTAACGTATAATAATAAAATAGATAAAAATTGCTTATCTGTTTATTTTATTTATGAATCAACACGTGACCCGGGATCATTTGCTCAAATTGACCCAGATATGGTTTATTGGCAGTATTCTTCTGTAATGCTTGTAGTACGAAGTCTTAATTTTGCATGGAGGACAACTGGGTGTATCAACATGTGATGGGTTGAAAATATTGTAGTAGATGTGGTTTCTTAGTTGATTCAACCAAATAGTTTTAGTCATATTGAAAATTACAATCTCTTGTCTAACACATGAATAAATTAAATTTTTTGTAGGTTTAAGCTGAATTTTGGGACATGGCCACTGCTTCACCAAGGTCTGATACTGGTAATAACCACAGTGGAAGGTTACAGTTACAGGTAACTGGTAAGTTATTTTCATAATAATTTAAAATAGTGATTCCCTGTTGAAGCTTTCTTTTTAATCCTAATTTAGCAGACTTGCTTCATACATATCTTGTCTTTTAGATTCATACTGTAGTGTGTTTGATGGCAACAGGCCTCTAAGGTAGATACTCTCTAAGAGTAGTTTATTTATTTAATAAATATTTTTTGAATAGATGCTAGATGCAGAAAAAATGTATCCTCTTTGGTAGTGGGAGAATTTGGGTATTGGAATAAGCATCATTGAGTTGGTCTTTAGATGATTATTAGGTTGGAGAAGGATGCTGAAGGCCGTCTTTCGTTCCTTTAGCCATCCATTCAATCCCTGGGCAGATATTTAAGTGGAATTACACAGATGAGAATACAGGCCTCAGTTCTCCAGGAGTTTATGTATAGTGGTGAAGCAGGTTTGTTTTGTATGGAAGCACCGTGCAGAGTGTTCATTGACTGGAGACAGTGAGCACTTCCAGGAAGGTGTCTGAGGTCTGCTTGGGGTTGGAGGCGGCGTGGACATAGGAGAGCAGGGTAAGAGAGGGGCTCACGGAGCGTGAGACTTTCACTCTTGCTGGAGGAATTGGAGTTCATCTCAGTTGGGTTGGCAGCGGACAGCGTTAGAAGGAGTGGGGACAGCCTTTGCAAAAGTGTGAAAGAGCCATGGCAAGGGGACTTCACACAGTTCAGTCTTGCACTTGCGTATGTGACTCAAGGGGAGTGGTCCTTAAGCTAGCTGTTTTACTTCTAGGAATTTATCTTGCAGATATTTATATTGTTTATATAATTACAAATAAAAGTTTATAAACTTATGTCGTTTATGTAATTATAAACAATATATAATTAAATATTCATATATATATTACTTATATGAACAGTGCAACTATCTGCAAGATAAACTCCAGAAGTTATATATATAGGAAGAGTTTGTACTCTCTCTCTATATAATTATATATAAAGAGAGTTGTTAATAGCAAAAGACTAGCGGTGGAATTTTAGGTAGACAATGAAATGAAATAAATGAGTATGTGTCCCAGTAGGAGCCAAGTTCTGAGATGATTTTGTTAAGTGGAGAGCGAGGTGTGGAACTGTGTATGGTATGCTGCTGTCTGGGTGTAGCCGAGGCGGGAGGTGCGTAAGCGGTTTTGTTCTTAGAACCTTGTAGACAATGCTGCCCTTGGAAGGGCGGGACCGTGGTGGGAGAAGGGGGGGATGGCGCTCAGTATTGTGAGGTCTTGTTTCTAGGAGTTTTCAGTGTTATTTTTACTTTATAGTACTTTAAAAAAATGTATTGGGAGAAATCTCTCATTAATTTGCATTTTAAAATATGACTTCACTGTTCTCTAAGTTACTTTACCTTTCGTTTGAATTTTAGAGTCTCCCTCCCTTTTCCTCTGCATTTTCTCCCCAGAAAAAATCCCTCAAAACCAATGTTAGTGTTTTCGTTTAGATCATTTAAAAATCATTTATTGGAGATAGTTGAAATATTTTAGTGCTGACACTTCCAGATCCAGGAGTATATCATGTCATTCCCTTCAGGTTTTTTATGTCCATCAGTAAAGTTTTATGGTTATCTTCAGGTGGATCCTGTACATTTCTTAAGTTTATTACTAGTTTCTTTTGGGGGGTATTATTGCGAGTGGGATTTTTAAATTCTCTTTCTCTACATACATACACAGATGTCTTCCTTTTTCTGATAGATTTTCAGTATTTATATAATCTTACAATAGAGGACATTCTGTGTGTAACACTGAAGGACACTCATTAAATGGAGAAATAGAGTTTATCCTATATATTCTACTAATTAGAATTCTTATTAATAAGGTTAATCAGATTAATCTAATTAGTAAGGTTGTAAGATCTCATTAATAAGGTTAATTTTAATTGATAAGGTTATCTTTTAGTTATTTAACATGATAGTGTTCTAGTTATTTGTATGCACATTTTTTGCCAGCATATTATAAATTCCTTGTGAGATAAAAAATTGTGTCTTTTAAAAGTCACTTTCTTTGCCAGCATCTAGTATTATTGAGGATTTCTCCAATTAAAGATATACAATGGATGTATTATGAATGTCTCTGTAATTAACTCAGAAGAGTTAATACTGTGCAGTCAGTAATAATAATAGAGTAATAGGCACTGTTGTTGCGTGCCCGGCATTCACTGGTGATACTAGTACTTTGCACGCCTTCACTCAGCAATTCTGAGAATCGGGTACTGCTGTTCTCCTGTGTTTCAGATGGGAAAATTGAGGGTTGGAGAGACTGATTGGCTGACTTAAGGTCAGATATCTAGTAAGTGGCAGAGTTCAAGTATTAACCCAGATATGGTCACCTCAGTGCTCTTGTTTGTTTTAAGACTATTTTGTTAGAACAGTGTTAGGTTCATGGCAAGATTGAGAGGAAGGCACAGAGATTTCCTGTATACCGATGCCCCAACACACGCATACCCTCCCCCGTTGTCAGGATCCCTCGACAGAGCGGTACGTTTGTTACAGTTGATGAACCTACACCGACACGTCCTGACTACCCGAGTCCCTAGTTCACGTTATGGTTCACTCTTGGCGTTGTAAGTTCTGTGGCGTTGGACAAATGTACGATGACATACACCCGTCATTATGGTATCACACAGTATTTCAGTATTTCACTGCCCTAGAAGCCCTCTGAGCTTCGCCTGTTCCTCCCTCAGCCCGTTCCCTAATCCCTGAGAACCACTGGTTTTTACTGTCGCAGTAGGTTTGCCTGTTCCACAGTGTTGTGTCGTTGGAATCGTGCAGTGTGTAGCCTTTTCAGATTGGCTTTTTTCATTTAGTAACATGCGTTTCGGTTTCCGCATATCTCTCCATGGCTCCATGGCTCATTTGTGTTTAGTTCTGAGTACTATTCCGTTGTCCAGATGAACCACAGCTTGTTCTCCATTCGCGCACTGAGGGCATCGTGGTTGCTTCCCAGTTTCGGCCGTTGTGAATACAGCTGCTGTGGGCATCCGTGTGTGGGTTTCTGTGTGGACATAAGTTTTCAGCTTTGGGTAAATACCAAGGAGTGCAGTTAATTGGATTGTATGGTAGGCCTCTGCTTAGTTTGTAAGAAACTGCCAAACTGTTTTCCAGAGTGGCTGTACCATTTGGTGTTCCCACTGGCAATGATTGAGGCTTCTCTTGCTGCACACCCTCACCAGCATTTGGCATTGTCAGTGTTCCAGATTTCGTCCACTCTGTTAGTTGTGTAATGGTATCTCGTCGTTTAATTTGCATTTCCCTGGTGGCATATGACGTGGAGTTTCTTTTCATGTGCTTATCTGCCATCTTTATATCTTTGATGGGGTGTCTGTTAAGGTCTTTGACCTGTTAAATCAGGTTGTTTTCTTATTGTTGAGTTTTAAGGGTTGTATATTTTCTCCCAATCTGTGGCTTGTCTTCTCATTCTCTTGACATTTCTTCTGCAGAGCAGAAATTTTTATTTTAATGAAGTGCATCTTAGTAGTTATTTCTTTCATGGATTGTGCCATTCATCTTCTATCTGAAAAGTCATTGCCACACCCAAGATCATTGGGGTTTCCTCTACTATTATCTTCTAGGAGTTTTATAGTTTTGTGTTTTACATTTAGGCCCCTGTGACAGTTTGAGTTCATTTTTGTGAAGGATGTAAGGTTTGTGTTTAGATTATTTTTTGCACGTGGATGTCCAGATGTTCCAGCACCATTTGTTGAAAAGACACCGTGTGTTTTCAACACCATCCAATACAGCCTCCCCTTCTTCCAGTGTGTAGAGAAGACCTGTGTGTACTGAGAAAGTGGCACTTTTATTTGGAGTGAAGAATCTTGATTGGAGGATTTCTTGGGAGAGAGAAGCCTGTGTCTTCTGTATCACTATAGAGGTGTTGAACTTAGAGCAGTTTGAAACAGAGAAGGATGGAAGTGAGTGTCACCAAAACCCTGATAATAGCTCTCTTCTTTTTGCTGAGGAAGATTCACCTGAGCCAACATCCATTGCCAGTCTTTTTGTGTGTGAACCACTGCCACAGCATGGCCACTGATGGACGAGTGGTGCCGGTCCGAGCCCGGGAACCAAGCCCTTCTGCCACAGTGGAGCGTGCCAAACTTAACCACTCTCCACCAGGGCTGGGCCCCGTTGGTAGCTCTTCAGGTGCAACATTGATCACTCTTCGATTGCCGTGTGTTGCCACTTCATAGAATAGCGTTCCCTTTGGATCCCCCTTGCTGTTCTTCAGATGCTGATTGAGGACTCCTGTTCAAGCCCTGTGCTTCTGCTGTAGTGCTTATCGCATTGCATTTCAGTGACTGACTTGTGTGACTGTTTACATATGTGCTATCCTCTTGCAATAGAGTGGGAGCCCGCAGTAGATTATTCACATGCGTATCCTTCACCTGTGGTGCAGGAGTCGGGGAGCCCGCAGTAGATTATTCATGTGCATATCCTTCACCTGTGGTGCAGGAGTCGGGGAGCCCGCAGTAGATTATTCATGTGCATATCCTTCACCTGTGGTGCAGGAGTCCGGGAACCTGCAGTAGATTATTCACGTGCGTATCCTTCACCTGTGGTGCAGGAGCAGCTGGAAGGCCCTGTGACCTTTCTCCTCCCAGGTCCATGGTGTTCATAGGGGATTGATTATCGAGGTGATTTCGATGAATTGTTCTTGCTGCTTGATAGTCAGTACTTTTCCGTGAAAGTATTTATTCCCCATTTGAATCAGTAGTTGGAAAAATTATTTAAAATCAAATGTTTAGCCTAAATTAAGTCTTCCTCCAAATCTTAGATCAATTAGATTTAAAACTGACTTTCTGTAAAGGGTGGTGATTAACTTCTGTAATGACATTTTGGTTTAAAAGATTTTATTTGGAAAAGCAAATACTTTATTTTTTTTGAAACCAACTTTCCAGGTAAACCATTTTTAAATTGCCCAAGTTTATTTAATTTCCAATGGGCAAGTTGTGAATGCTGCCTGGCAGAGGGGTTAATAGGTGTGTCGAATCTGAAGGCAGTTAGGCTTGATGCAGTTCAGTATTAAATTCAGATGGTTGGTGAGGATGTGGAGAAATCAGAACCCTTAGTTACTGCTGGTGGGAGTGTGAAATGATCCAGCCACTTTGGAAAACAGTCTGGCAGTCCTTCAACACAGTTACCATATGACCCAGCAATTCCATGCCTGGATATCTGCCCAAGTGAAATGGAAACCTATGTCCACACAAAAACGTGTGCCCTCATGTTCATAGCAGTGTGTGCACAACAGCCAAAAGGTTGAAACAGCCCAAATGTCTATCAGCTGATGAATGGATAAATAAAAAGTGCTATATCCATACAGTGGAATATTATTTGTCAATAAAAGGAGTGAAGTACTGATACAACGTGGATGAACTTTGGAAACATGCTAAGAGAAAGAAGCTAGTCTCAAAAAGACCGCATGTTGTATGACTCTGTTAGTCCGAAATGTTCAAAATAGGCAAATCTATAGAGACAGAGAGGAGATTAGTAGTTGCCTAAGCTGGGGGCAGGAGAGGGTTTGGGAGGGGTTCAGGAAATAGGAGGGTGACTGCTTGATGGAATGGGGTTTCTTTCTGGGTTGGTGAATACGTTTTAAAATTGATCGTGGCGATGGTTGCACAACTCTGAGTATATTAAAACCATCAAATTGTGTAGTTTCAATGGATGAATTATGTGGTATGTGAATTTTATTTCAATAAAACTGTTAAAAAACTTCAGGCAGTTCTCAGGCGTTATTAATTTTGTGTTGTTTTTTCATTCTGCCAATGAAAAGAAGTTGAGATGCACAAGAAGCATAGTTCTGTTTTTACTGATTTATTCGTACAAAATACTGCCTTTGGGCTACTTATATTCGCTAGTGATTATCATATTTCTGTTAGTTTCTAGTGCCAAACTAAAAAGAAAAAAGAATTGGTTTGGAACAGCAATATATACAGAAGTAGTTGTGGATGGAGAAATTAAGAAAACAGCAAAATCCAGTAGTTCTTCTAATCCAAAATGGGATGAACAGCTGACCGTGTAAGTCTCTCTTATAAAAATGGAAAATCTTCACAAAGGAGCGTACTTCTTGAAATGTTTTAAAAAGTATTTTGTAGGATGAGTGCTATTTTGTGGTAATGAGTGCTGTTATTTTCCAGTGTGAATAGACAGTTTAAAGTATGAAAAAGTTTTTAGTTAATTTCATTTGCTTTAGAGAGGAGGCCTAATATCCTTGCTTTTGCTTTATAAACTAAATTATTTCCATATAGCCAGATTTTTTCTTACTGTCTTGTAAAAATAAATAAGGCAAAAAATCAATCATCCTTAATTTTGTAATTTTTGAAATATAATGTAAGGAACTTTTGTATTATAATTAATGCCATCAGTTGTCTTATATCTTTAGAAATTTGTTCAAATTGAAATAGTGTTATTGCGAAGTCTCAGACTTATGATGTATCGCTGGTGTTTTAGTTTCCTAAGTACAAAAATTATCTAGTTATTAAAGTCCTAATGTATTGAAAGTAAATATTATTTTTATTTATAATTCACGTAGTATGCTATTTCATACAATAATTTTTCCTCAAGCTGAATTCATGGCTTTTAAAAAATTATTGAAGCAGATTATTTAATAGGAATTATGCCTTAGACTAATGGTGTGTACTCCTGTATTTTTGTTGTAATTTTACCCTTACAGAAATGTGACCCCACAGACTACGTTGGAGTTTCGAGTTTGGAGCCATCACACTTTGAAAGCAGACGCTTTATTAGGAAGAGCAACAATAGATTTGAAACAAGCTCTGTTAATACACAATAGAAAATGTAAGTTTTTGTTCCAATCTTTGTTTCTTTAAAAGTTTATTTTAGACACTTTGAAAGTATCCTGAAGTCCAAAAGCAAAAAATAGTTTTGTATTTACAAAGGAGAACTTCAGTTATTGCCTGTGACTGCTTTTAAGTTGTGGTGTTGTGTGAAATGGGAACCATTTACCGTGGCCGTTCCCCATCCTGCAGACTTACAGGATGACCCCAGGCATCCCTGGGTGCCCTGTTATCAGTGGTCATCAGTGATTTCTCATGTACTTACTCGTAGATACTTTAGATGCTTTACAACTTAAGGGGCTGCTCCGGGATCCAGTGATTGAAGTTCGTGTCCTCCGTTTCGGGGGCCCTAGGGTTCCTGGGTTCGGATCCCGGACGAGGATGTGCTCCACTCCCCATCCACGCTGTGGAGGCATCCCACATACTAAGTAGAGGAATCTTCCTCACACACACACACACACACACACGCTGTGGAGGCATCCCACATACTAAGTAGAGGAATCTTCCTCACACACACACACACACACACACACACACGCTGGGGAGGCATCCCACATACTAAGTAGAGGAATCTTCCTCACACACACACACACACACACACACACACACGCTGTGGAGGCATCCCACATACAAAGTAGAGGAATCTTCCTCACACACACACACACACACACACACACACACACGCTGTGGAGGCATCCCACATACAAAGTAGAGGAATCTTCCTCACACACACACACACACACACACACACACACACACGCTGGGGAGGCATCCCACATACAAAGTAGAGGAATCTTCCTCACACACACACACACACACACACACACACACACGCTGTGGAGGCATCCCACATACAAAGTAGAGGAATCTTCCTCACACACACACACACACACACACACGCTGTGGAGGCATCCCACATACACAGTAGAGGAGGACTGGCACAGATGTTAGCGCAGGGGGAATCTTCCTCACACACACACACACACACACACACACACACACACGCTGTGGAGGCATCCCACATACAAAGTAGAGGAAGATTGGCACAGATGTTAGCGCAGGGGGAATCTTCCTCACACACACACACACACACACACACACACACACGCTGTGGAGGCATCCCACATACAAAGTAGAGGAAGATTGGCACAGATGTTAGCGCAGGGGGAATCTTCCTCACACACACACACACACACACGCTGTGGAGGCATCCCACATACAAAGTAGAGGAAGATTGGCACAGATGTTAGCACAGGGTGAATCTTCCTCACACACACACACACACACGCTGTGGAGGCATCCCACATACAAAGTAGAGGAAGATTGGCACAGATGTTAGCACAGGGGGAATCTTCCTCACACACACACACACACACACACACACACACACACGCTGTGGAGGCATCCCACATACAAAGTAAAGGAAGATTGGCACAGATGTTAGCGCAGGGGGAATCTTCCTCACACACACACACACACACACACACACGCTGTGGAGGCATCCCACATACAAAGTAGAGGAAGATTGGCACAGATGTTAGCACAGGGTGAATCTTCCTCTCACACACACACACACACACACACATGCAAAACTTGAAATAATGATTGTTATCTGAGCCTACTAGTTGGTTAATAACAGTTATGTTTGTACAAAATAAATTCTACCTCTTAAATTTTCTTTTTTCATTTTGTAACTAGTTCATTGTAGACAACCTGGAGAATACAGAAAATCACAAAAGAATATAACAATTATCTGTAATTCTACTATGCAAGGGTAACCACCCCTAATAATTTGGTCTCTTGTCTTTTTCTTGTTCATAGACAAAACCACATTTGTTTTCTTCTTTGCATCTACTGGCTTATCCCCTGCTTTTTTGCTTTTTTTATATAACACTATAATATAATTTTTCCATGTTATCGAATTTTTGGATTCTTAGGATAGTTTAAGCTTCAATTATTTGTAAAGTTCCTATCACTGTATTCAAAAATTTGAGTTTATGTTCTAATTCTGGTGAGAGAGTTCATTGCTTTTATCAAATTCTTGAAACACTGTGTGACCCAAAGAAGATTAAAAACCAGAGTTCTAGTTTATGATTCTTAAGGACCATGCAATGTTTTTTCACACGATAATTTATTTAACAAGTCTATTCTTTGACATTTAGGTAGTTTCTAATAGTTCACTCAAGTGCCCTTATTCAAATATATAAATCTTTGTATTCATCTTAATTCCTTAGAAATTTTCTCATTAATTCCTAAAAGTAGATTTTGGGTTAAGGCTTAAAATGCTAATATTTAAAATAAGTTGACTTTTTTTAAGGATTTTTCTGTTTTTAACAAAAAAGAAAATCCACGTATAATTTGAAAATCAGTTTTTGATGTAGTTTTTAAACATAAGGAGTTATGAGTCAGGCAAATGTAAAAGCCATACTAATTTTTATGTATTCTGATTTAAAAAGATATTCTCTTGAAGCCTGGAAAGTTTGATTCTCTGCTATGCCTTGGCTTTTTTTTTGGTTGTGCAAACCGTCTTGGTTATAGAAATAAGTAGTCGGTTTTGTAAGCATACAGCACCTTGCCTGGTCTGATGGTGCTGGATTTGTACTTTTTTCCTGGCTATACGGTATCATTGGTGTAGATACGTAATACCTCAGTTAACCCATATTATTTTGGAATTGAATATTTTGTTTCACCTATTTATATGCTGTTTCTGCACTGAAATAAGCAATTGCATAGAACTTCTTTTTTAGTACTCATAATTATTTCTCTTAATCTCATAGCTCAGAGATAATTTTGTCTGCATGTATCTGTGTATAACAATTGGGATCATACTCTGCTTAGTTCTCTTAATGTTATATAACGTGCATTTCCCTGTATAATTCAGTGGTATTCTTTGAAACCTGATTTTTAGTAGTTTTACAATATTTTGCCATATACTATAATTTTTTAAAACCATGCTCCTATTGTTGCCATTTAGGTTGTTTTCCATTGTTATTACAGACTGTACTGAACCTTCATAGAAGATTATAATTATCCTCTATACAAAGATTGTAATACTTACCTGCCAAAGTGATTGTGGTAGGAAGGTTGTAATGTCAACGTACTTTGAAATGAAACTCTTATAAAATGTGTAAACTTAAAGTTACGTCTTAGGATTTAGTTGAGCCGAATATGCTCGGAGGAAAAATAAAGTTTTATAAAATTCATATATTTCTGATGTGCGTGGCTTCAGAGATCGTCGTGGTAGCATCTTCTATGCCCTGGGCAGGCAGGTGGTTTTTTGGACAGTTGAAAGGTGTGTTAGTCTGCCAGGGCTGTCATACCCAAACGCCACAGATGGAGTGGTTTGAACAGCAGAAATGTACTTTCTCACAATTCTGGAACTGGAAGCTTGAGGCCAAGGTGTTGGCAGAGTCGATGTCTTCTGAGGACTCTCCTTGGCTTGCAGGTGGGCGTCTTTCCTTGTGCCTTCACAGGCCCTGCCCTCTGTGCCTGTCTGTGTCCAGATCTCCTCTTCTTGTAAGGATGCCGGTCGTGTTGGATTAGGGACCCCCTAATGACCCCATTTCACTTAACTACCTCTTTAAAGATCCCATTTCCAGAGAGGGTCGCCTTCCGAGGCACCAGGGGTTAAGACTTCAATACATGCATTTTTTAGGAGGAATTTAGGGGGACACAACTTAGCCCATAACAAAAGGTAAGTAGATTAATTTAAAAAATTAAACCTCGTGATAGAATCATAGTGCTTTAATGATGGAAGAAACTATGGGCGTGAATCCCAGTCACTCATTTCATTCATTGAATAACTTAATCTAAGTGACTTTCTCATGAGTACAGTTACTTGCAGAGTTATGACTAGAACACAGGTTTTCTGATTCTTAGCTGCTTAATTTTGATTAGAAGTAATAGAAAATTAATACAGTTCAAGACAGCCTTGTAGAATTTAAAAATACTTTGATAATTGATAAAATTCTTGGTTGCCTTTCATTTAACCTCTGGACTCTGGATTTAGTCAGGTGTCAGTTGAATGAACTCTGGTTAAATTTTGGGGGTGTTGTGGTATTTACTTTTAAAAGAAGCAAAGAAATAAAAACTGTTTAAGAACAACACAATAGCCCAACTAAAACATGACTACCTGGTGATGAATAAAGATACTCGGTACTAAAAACGTTCCTTGTCTCCACTGTCAGGTAAGAATTCACTCACTGGTCTGGGCAGAAAGGTTGCTAATGAAAGGGTATTATGTTTTGGAGCTGTGCCGTATCCAGGAAATGTTTGATAACCAGCACCTTAAATGAGTAGAATCTGGGCGCCTTTATCGAAGGCTGCAGTGGAGGGGTGGTCTAGGCGTGTGGCCCTGTTCCACCGCTGTTTCCAGAGAAGAGGGTTTTTTTTGTTTTTTTTTGTTTTTTAAAGATTTTATTATTTCCTTTTTCTCCCCAAAGCCCCCCAGTACATAGTTGTATATTCTTCGTTGTGGGTTCTTCTGGTTGTGGCATGTGGGACGCCGCCTCAGCGTGGTCTGATGAGCAGTGCCATGTCCGCGCCCAGGATTCGAACCAACGAAACACTGGGCCGCCTGCAGTGGAGCGCGCGAACTTAACCACTCGGCCACGGGGCCAGCCCCCCAGAGAAGAGGTTTTTAAGGGATGAAGTGGGAGTGGACTCTCCTGAGAGGAAACAAAAGTAGACTGAGTCTTTAGGTCTTGTGACAATGAAAGAAGAGAACAACACTGAAAGCTGGTCTGGCTTTTAAGGAGCCCTGCATCTAGAATGCCTCAACAGTTCCAGTATGGTTTCCGGCAAGACACTTTGAGAAACAGTTTCTGATGGGAATAGTGGACAAGATAAAGACCTTAAAGGCAGATTCCAATATAGAGGAGGTAACTGGGACCACAGGAAATATTTGTGGGGGCCATGATAGTCTAGGGTCGTTTTAGGGATGAGGGGGCGTGGTTGGTCCTAGTGGAAAATGTTGTAAGGATTTGAGATGACTCTGTGAGAACTGGAAATCACAAAGACAGTGGCATTAATGAGCCGCTTGAAAGTAGAGACTGTCTTATTCATCTGTGTTGCTCAGTGCTTTGCTCAGTAGACAGCTAGAGGTTTAAAAAAATTTTAGAGAAGAAACTCACTTATTCAAATAAGTCTTACTGTAGAGTCTTACTGTGTATAAAACTTAGGGCAGTCTTGGGCCACGCAGTGTGCACAGACACACAGTCACATGCCCATAACTCTGTTACCCCCACAGTTCCTGAATTAACTTTCTTGGGACCCTCCTTGTCACACTAGTTTGAAAGCTGCTTGGCTAAAAGAACAAATCCAGCTCCTGGTTTTAACACCTTCGAGAGTCTTAATTCCGTCTTCATTTCTGCTTCTGGCTCGCTGTTGTCTGACTGCTCTGTCGGCTCGTCTCCTCCTTGTCTTCTGAGTATGCTCTGCTGCTGCTTTCAGGAGAGCAGTCTCTTCATCGCTAATCACTTCCTTAGTGTTTTCAATTGATTGTTTAGTG
This sequence comes from Equus caballus, assembly GCF_041296265.1. Lineage (NCBI taxonomy): Eukaryota > Metazoa > Chordata > Mammalia > Perissodactyla > Equidae > Equus > Equus caballus. The sequence continues at coordinate 2,524,583 of NC_091692.1, read as the reverse complement.
CGTCTGTATATTTAATTCTGTAACATACATGGAATTATTATAGATAATGGTGTGAAAAGGACATCTAAGTTAATTCCCTCCTGTTGCTACCCAGTTTTTTCATATTTTAATTTTTCTTATCACACGGGTGGATGTGGCCTGCTAACATTCTGTGTTCCACTTAGCAGGCAGGCCCTCCTCCTTTTTCTGTCTTGACAGTGATGCAGGCTCTGTAGCTTTCCTGTTTTCCCAGAAGTTGCATTTTTTACCTTTTCTTGTGGGGAAGATTGGCCCTGAGCTAATGTCTTGCCAATCCTCTTTTTTCGTTTGTTTTGCTTGAGGAATATTTCGCTGAGCTGACATCTCTGCCAATCTTCCTGTTTTATGTGGGATGCTGCCACAGCACGGCTTGTTGAGTGCTGCTGGGTCTGTACCTGGGATCCGAACCTGTGACCCCTGGGCTGCTGAAGCGTCATGTGCAAACTTAACCACTACGCCACAAGGCCAGCCACATATTTTACCTGTCATATCTTCTGACAACTTGACAAAAATTAGAAGCCCATAAAATTAATTGTGTTCTTTACATTGTTAGATTTAGGACTTTTCTTCATTAAATGAACATTTATTGAGTTTAAGGAAGAAACATGTAAAGAAGACAGTTTCTGATCACTTGTCTACATCCACCATAATACGAATTCAGCAGTCTCCCATATCAAAATGAATTTTGCAGTGGCCGAGGTCATTGTTCCTCTTCAAATTTATGAGGCTAATTTCTTTCTGTACTCAAGGCCCTGGCATTTTATTCTCATAAATTCATGTTTTTACATATCCATTCTCCTGATTCGTTTGGGGTGAGTTTGGAGTATTCATTCAACTAGCTGTTTCTTCTGTTTTTGAAGATGTTTACTTCTTCAGCCTTCGTGATGTAATATGAGTTGTTGTGGCCGTCCATAGCCTTGAATAAAAGCCACAACTAGCCCACCGTAAAATCACCTGTACTTTCCCAGGAAAAGTCCAACTGCAGCTTTCCGGGGAGGTCCACCACTTCTTCACATTTTAACCCTAGTGAGCCTTCAAGCCCTTAAGCTTCATTTGTTTTGTGGAGTAAGCCTGGGTGGATGGTGTCCAGAGCTTGTGCTCATGCAGTCCTCTATGTGTTGTCTCACAACTTTTGTGGATTTAAGCCTCATTTGCACCTCAGTTAACCTTCAGTGGTGTGTTAAGATCATTTGAATGCCATTCTAAATTGTGGAAGTTATTTGGTTGGCTCTGCAGAGGTGTGTGGTATTTTCAGCTTGCTTTTCTTTATGTCACCAGTGTTAGATACTGATATCTGAGGTAGATTTTTTCCTCTCCACCCCACACTTTCTTAAGTTGCAAAGGAAACATCCCTCTGTTGTCAAAGAAACGAAGCTGGACACTAGTTAAAGTGGTCAGGACAGATTTTAATCAATAATATCCTATTGCAATAAGGAAGAGGGTCCGTCTTGAACTGAACTCAACTTCCGATTGTACAGAGGTGTCCTGGCCTTTCAAAGGGAGAGTGGGAGAGGGGGGCAAGCAGATGCTAGATACCTCAGGGAAGGGGAGAATTAAAAAGGGTTGATCAGTGTAAATGTGGTTAGGCCAGCTTTGCTGGTCAGAATTCCATTTCCCACAGAGGCTGGGAGACCCCATACTTCTTCATGGTGGTATTTCAGAGGAATGTCTTTCAGGGCCTTGAGGAAGACACTCCTGAGTTGTAGAAGATACATACACATCTCAGAGGGAAAGCAGGAGTCACCATTGTAAGCCCTTCTTAGTAACACTCTCAGAAAGGGTGGTCAGGGGCCATCCCAGGTGTTGGCTGGAACGTAGTAAATTCTTTTAGCAGCCTTGAGCTTTCTCAGGCAGGCTCTTTGAGGGGGGCTAGCATGATCCCAGGGGTGCAGCCTTGAGCTGTTAGAAACTAGGTTAGTGTTTGCTCAAGTCTTTGAATGTTTGGGGATGGGGGTGTGGATGAAATCATTCATGCTGAGTTTGCAGTGTTTATGGGCCAAGGTTGAGACCTCGTCGAGAAGACGCTCAGAGGAGGCTGACTAGAGTTTAGTTAAGGAGAGAATCTTTGTCACTCTATTCATGGGTGAAAGGAAGTATAGCCGATTCCCACATTGGAGTGTATACAGAGCGTCATTTTTTATTTCAATTTTGCCACTGACGGAGCCACTTTAAACATTATAGAGAAGAGTCACATGGCTGCCATTTGAACCCTGGGAATTTCACTGAGTTTTGAATGATGTTAGTTGAACCAAGTACTTGTTACCGAACCAGGTTTGTTTTTGCCTGTTGCCCAGAAAGCCATACATTGAGATGACAAGATTGCGGCAGAGAGAGGGTTTAATCACAAGGCAGCCACGTGAGGAAATGGTAGGACGAGTCTCAAATCTGCCTCCCTGAAGATGGGGACTCGGATATTTATGGGATGGGGGAAGGTGGTCTGAAATATGGAGAGAGGTGACTGGAGGTGAGGACAGGTGAGGTCACTGATGAGCTGCGCAAGCGTAGTCAGACTCCACGCCTCTTCATAGGACACATGTTCACAAAATGGCGGCGTTAGCATGATCTGAGCCTCGAGTTTTTAGCTTCTTGACATGAAAAGATTGCTTATTGGACATTGGCGCGGCCCAGTTAATGAGCTGGTGGTCTCAACCAGCCTGAAGTGGACAAGGGATTCTAATTCCTGAAAAACAGCTCACACCTCTGTTACCATGGCGACCCAGGCTCCAGGGAGATTTTACCTACAGGAACCTAGAGGGAGTCAGAGAGCATATTGCCTAAGCAGCCAGTTGACAATGGGTGTGTTAAACAGCTGAAAGCTGTAATCAGTAATTGCAGAAAGAAAAAAATCCTTTAGTTCCTTGCTGCTTAATCATTAATGGCTAACTGTTTACTGGTTTCAAACTTAACTTTTGTCAAGCAGAACATCTTGAAATCCATTAAGTTCGCTTCAAATTGACTTATGTCCAAAATGGTTTACAGTGAACAAAATGGTAGGGGAACATAGCAGAGAAGAGTGTCATTTATGATAGAGGACAGAGCATAGTAAAGCTTAATTCTATTTAAAAATTTGCTTTAGCCTTATTTACGTAGCTAATACTAGTTATTTGTCTAGTTTACCTAAGTCTTAAGTTCTCCTTTTTAAATCCACATACTGTCAGTACAAAGATATTTTAAAGCTGAGGTTTTGAACAAACGGTATTTTTATGTCTGTGATATAAGTGCATCTCTGTTCTTCAGAAAGATTTTTAGGATTGAAATTACTGAGTGAGGGGCAATGAGCAGCTTTAAGTGTCCAGATGCGTGTCGCTGTCCAGTTGCCTTCCTGAAAGGTTATTCTAGTCTGTATCCACAATCTGGAGTGTGAGAGTGCCCATTTGGAACTGTTTGCCACCCTAATAGATAAAAAGGGGGAGTTTTTCTTATCACAGCATTTATTTGATCATTACTGAAGTCAGATGTTTGTTGGTCATTCATATTTCGTGATTTGTGATTGTCTTATATTCTTTGTACATTTTTCTGTGGTTTGTTTCTTTTATTTTCACTGATTTTTAAGAGCTCTTTGTTCTCCCAGTTGTTTGCCTCTTTTATTTTTATCCTCAGTTTTGATTTATAGAAGTTTAGTTTTTTTTGTCATTAAAGTTTATTCATCTTCCATTGTTTTTAATGCTCAGAGAATCCTTTCTAATCCCTATGTTTGATGATTATCTATTTTCTGATAATTGCCTATTTTCTTCTTGCACATTTATTACTTTATTTTTACTGTAATTTCTTTTGCGAATTCTGAAATTTATCACATGATAGGAGATGGAACTTGGTGAGTTATTGCACCTTGACTCATAGTATGATATAATGGAAAGACTTAGGAATTAGAAAACCTGGTTATTCTTAGACTCTTGCTTACAAGCTTTGTAACCTAATGCACTTATTTTTTTCCTAAAATTCCACTGTAATCATATTTATGTGTGTGTTGCCAGCCTCCAGAATGGCCCCCAGGCATTCCTTCCTTCTGGCATCCCCTCCCACACTGAATCGGGAACGGTCTGTGTGACAAATAGAACATGGCAGGAGTAATGGTGTTTGACCTCCAAGACTTGACCCTAGAAGACATTTCAGCTTTTGCCTTGCTCTCTCGGATTCCTCACTCAAGGGGAAACGAGTTACCTTTGTGAAGACTCAGGAAGCCCTGTAGAGAGGCGCAGGTGGAGTGGGGAGGCCGCCTCTCAGCAGTCAGCACCGGCTTGCCAGCGCCACTTAAGCAGATTTTCCAGCCCCTCCCGAATTCCCAGCCCACAGAAACTATGCACAGTAATAAGTGGTTATTGTTATTTTAAGTGACTAAGTTGTAGGATAATTTGTTACGTAGCAGTAGATAATGCAGTGTTCAAGCAATTTTTTAAAATAGCTTTGTGAGCCAGCCCTGATGGCCTAGTCATTCAAGTTCGACACTCACAGCTCGGCAGGCCTAGTTTGGTTCCTGGTCACGTAACCACACCACCCACCTGTCAGTAGCCATGCTGTGGTGGCAGCTCACATAGAAGAACCAGAAGGATTTACAACTAGAATATACAACCAACCACGCACTGAGGCTTTGAGGAGAAAAAAAAGAGGAAGATTGGTGACAGATGTCAGCTCAGGGCCAGTGTTTCCCTGTAAAAAAAAAAAGGTAAAAATAAAAAATAAATATAAAAATAAAAAAAGCTTTAGAATGTGACTCTGAGCTAAATCTAAATCTGTGAAACACCTTAAAAACCGAGATTTTTGAAGATCTTTTGTTTTCTCTGGGGACAGAGTGTATATTTTCGACAAATCCGTGATTATAGGATAAATTATCTAGTTACATACCTAGTTCCTCAGAGACTCAGATTGTTCTGTTGCCCTATTAGAACTAAGGGAGAATGTCTGGGAGGTAGGAAAAATCAGCTTCTGCCTTAAGTTCCCTGAGGACAGCACTGTCTTCACAATTTATTGTGACTGTTTATTGAGTACCCCCTTCTGTCAGGTGCTGAGGATGTATGACTGAATGGAGGGACAGGGACTCTGCGCTGTTGGGGACCAGTTTAGTTAGGAAGGCAGACCCCTGCCCCCCGAGAAACAAATCCTGGTAGTCAGTCCATTGAAGGAAATAAGCGGAGAGATGCTGGGGAGGTGGCTTCAGGCTGGTCAGGGTTCCTCCTGCTGTCTCAGATTGCAGGCCTGGCACACACTGGGCGCCCAGGTGTTGAATGGATGGCTGCGTCTGAGTTAGTCTGTCTACACTGTAATTAGGATAATGCTCTCGTTCCCTGCCCCCACATACATGCGCTTGTGGATGGGAGTTAGTTATGTGATAATCCTTCCAATTTTATGATTCAAAAATGTTATAGCCCAGCCTTCCATGTTTAGCACTGGGAAAGACTTAATGGTGCGAACAGCCTCCCACTTCAGCACAGTTATGTCCACAAGTTTTTGTGGCATTGATGAGTTTTGCAAAGAGGCAGGGGTGGTCTCTAAGGCCTTCCTTCTTGCAAAACAAACAAACAAGGCAAAGAAAACCTTATGAACTGCGGTTAGAATAGTGAATTGCCACTCGAGGATACTGAGCTTTTGCTAACAGCCAGATAGGGGAGCTGAGCTTGTCCAGTAGTGTGGACTCTTGGAGGAGGTGCCCTCAACCCACTGGCAGAGTTAGAAACAGACCCTGACTGTGCTGAAGCCCAGAGATTACCCTTAGACTAGAATCAGAGCATGAACTCACCATCAAAGATTCCAGATTACAGGAACAAGCCATCGTAAGCAAGGGTTGGCTGATGTTTTCTGTAAGGGGCCAGATAGGAAATATTTAGGCTTTGCAGGCTGTAGTCTGTTGCACATGTTCCACTCTGCCATTGTGGCAGGACAGCAGTCATAGAAAAATATGTGAACGAATGAGCATGGCTGTGTTTAATTACAAGCTAATTTACAAAAACGAGTTGACAGGGCAGATTTGGCCTGTAGATCCTAGTGTGCTGACCCCTGGAATACAGGTTGCAGTAGATAACTTTAAGACAGAACAGCCGTTAAGTCTGAACAGTGATGAAAAGTAAAAATCTACAGAACCACAGTATCCCAAGAGAAAGTCGTTCCTAGACACATGACACCCGAGACGAAAAAGCAGCTGTGGGGAAAACCATGTGATTCGCAAAGATTTATAGCTTAGAATTGCAGAATTGGCAGGACTAGCAGAAGACAGTGGGAAAATATTTTCAAAGAGTTGGGAGAAGATTGTTATCAATGCCCAGCAAATCTTTTGAGGATGAGAATACAAACATTTGCAGATTAAAAAATGAGAGAATTTACCAACTAAGAGACCTACACTAAAGGGGTTGTGAAAGGCTATGATTTAAGAAGCTACTCAAACAGCTAGATATTTTAGGAATGAGAGCCAAGTCTCCAAATTCCAGATACTTTAAATGGAGAGAGATAAGAATGAAATAGAATGGTGGTCAGTATACTCTTCACATATAGATTATTAGAATCTAGATAAAGATGAAATTAATGCTTTTGTACTTTTATGGGGGTGTTTTTTGTACTTTTGTATTTCCCCTAGTTTCTTTGTTTTTATTAATGTCGTTTTTGTGATGTTGAGTCAAATTGAAGCTTTTGGTGCTGCAAATGGTTGGGGTGGTAATTCTGTAAGAGCTTCTCTTATAACATGGTTCTTAAATTTTTTGCAAAGGATTCTGTCCAGCACTTAGTAGTTTCAGATTTTTTTGTCTTATCTTTTCTGTACTTGGATAATTAGTCAATGTCCTATGCTGGACATTTAGTAAATGGAAAAAAAAAAACTAACCAATTTGTTAAATATAGGAAAGACGAAAGTCAAAGACTTTAAGAAGTGAAGTGTTCCATGATTTCAAAAGAAATCACTGCAGAAGGCCAGTGAAGATCAGATGGAAAAATTGGCCTTATTTTGGATAATAAAGGGATCACTGTTAACTTGTAATATATATTCTGTAGGGGAGAAGAAGCTGGAGCGAGGTGACCTGGAGTTTAAGTGAGAACTAGGTGGCCTAATAACAGGAGGGAAATGTTTGGTTTTATATAAAAAGAAATGGTTAACTATTGTCACAGTACTTACCGTTTATTGAGCTCTTAACTGTGTGTCAGCTGTGGTGCCAAGAGCTTTCTGTCTGGTTTTGCGTTTGGACCTTGTGGCAGTCCCTTTAGTCCGATGCTCTTTCCCCGTTTTGTAATGAGGAAACTGAGGCCTCGAGGTGTTTGCCCGCTTCCTCGAAGTGCAGCAGAAGCAGCAGAGCTCGAGTGAGTGACCAGGCCACCTGACTCAACCACAAGTCTCCTTATGTGGTCATGAAAAGCAAGTTTGGGCAATTGCTGCATTGTTATCAGATATATTTGTATGTTCTCTGAGGGTTTTACTGTGCAAAGGAGCAATTAAAGATGATGGTGAAAGCGTGTGGAGGGGGAGAGGTGTTGTTCCACGTGGTGTGAAAGGGTGTGACCTTGGGGTAGGAGAGAAGGGTCTGCTGGTAAAAAGGGAGGTAACTCCTTCCATGTGTAGACATCGAGTCCTGAATTAGAGTAGTTCTTCGTACGCAGTGTGGATTTCTAAAGCATTGTTCTATGTGGCAAAATCTTTTAAATTTGGGTTTTTTTCCCCTTAGTGGAAAGAGTGAAAGAACAATTAAAACTTTCCTTGGAAAACAAGAACGGCATAGTGCAAACTGGTGAATTAACAGTTGTGCTTGACGGATTGGTGACTGAGCAAGAAAATCTAACAAACTGCAGACCATCTCCACCCAGTAAGTGAACTTCATGTCTTTTTAAAATTTGAAGGAAAAAAATCAGCAGGAAGTATATAAAAACTTAGTTTCTTGCTTTCTTGTTGTTCAGTAGAAATACAGCAAAATGGTGATGCCTTACATGAAAATGAAGAGCCTTTGGCGAGTTCAACTACCAGGTAAAATACTTTGTTTTAGTATTTGTGGCAAAGTAATGTAACATTTCCCATATGTGAAGTTTTTAATTTTAACCTTAGTTTGCCATAGAATTTAAAAGCTCATATCTAAACACGTCATTTGGTTGAATTCTTCCAAAAGTAGTTTTTAAAAAAATGAACAGCTTTATGGAGATATAATAAATACACCATAAAATTCACCCTTAGGAAGTATACTTTTCAGTATTTTTTAATATAATCACAGAGTTGTGTAGCCATCACCGCTGTCTGATTTCAGAACATTCTCATCACACTCAAGAAGAAGCTGTACCCATGAGCAGCAGCCTCTCCCCATTCCGTTCTCCTCCCAGCTCCTGGCAGCCATGAATCTGCCTTGTCTTTGTGGATTTGCCTGTTCTGAGCATTTCATATAAATGGAATCATACAATCTGTGGCCTTTTGCTACTGGTTCATCCATGTTGCAGTATATGTCAGTACTTCATTCTTTTTTCTTGGAAGTGGCCTTTCAAAATCTGTATTTAGGCATATTTTTTCAGTAAATAGCGTCAGACAGTGTGGGAAGATGGGTATCTTACTGCTGTCTGAACTGGCAGTTCCTGTGGATCACTACAAGAGAGATCCTCCATAGATTGTGGCCATCCCTCAGAACTCATCCTGTCATTTCAGAGACTCCCTCGTATTCGTGTTTAATGACAACAGAGGCTTTCTAGTTGAATAATTTAAGTTGGAATAAAAGCGTGTAATAGATCAAGTATAATGGAATGAACACCTGAAGATATAAAAAAAAATTACTCTAAAGTTGACTTGTTGCATTTGAAAAAGCATACTAGTATATGACAGAGTGTGACCTTTATTTTAATCTGCAGTTACTAGTTACTAGTATCCTTACTTCTAAATTACCACTAAATGATTGTCATCAGAGCGCTTAAACAGATAAGTATGTCTTCTAAATATATATTTGGCTTAAATAAATTCACTTAGTATCCATAGTATAATTTGCATTGAGAAAACTGAGGACTGAAAGAGTACAATCAGATTGAATGTCTTAGCACATACACGTATGTGTCTTTTTGTGATTTTTGAAATACATGTTTAGATGGGTAGAGGAGCTTGAATCACTGCCGGTCTGAAACCCGTTGTTGTTTATTACCTAACAACCCATTTGAGTCAGAGATTCGCTCTCAGCACTGGGGGAACCAGATGGGGTCTTTGGCCTGGGCCGTGGGTTCTTGCTGAGTGCCTGGGGGTGCTTGCTCAGATGCTTACGGAGTGCCCGTCCGGTGCCAGAGACTGGCCCAAGCACTAGAGTATCAGCCCTGTTCCCAGGAAGTTTTCGCTCTGGCGGGATAAAGGCAGATGGTAAACAAGTGAGGAAATAAATGAGCTGATTAGAGAGCGATGAGAACTAAGAAGTCACTGAAACAGGGCACGGGGACAGGAATGGAAGGGAGCCTGTTTTCAAGAGAGATGTCAGGGCATCATTTCTGAGGAAGTGCCATTCGAGCCAAAATTGAAAGGCCCTAAACGAACCCTCCACGCAGAGTTCTGAGTGCAGAGCACGTACGGCTGCAGAGGCGCCGAGTGTCTTTCTAGTTAGTTTAATGCCCTACTAATTCTTCTCACTCTAGAATATAGTAGTTAACCATTTTTTGATAATCCTGTAGACATTATAATTTTACTGCCTGTGTATAATAGTTTGTAATAAACATTTGAGGTCTTTTCGGCATGTTTTTCACATTCGGTAAAATTGATCCAGTGTATTGGCTGCAAGGTGAGCCAGGTGGAGCTTGGAGAGAAATCGAGCAGACGGAGAGATTGGGGGGCTGATTTTGAAAAGCTTGGTTGTCTGTGGTAAGAAATCTCGATCTTATTCCAAATATAGTGGATTTTAAGCAGGAAGGGGACATGATCTGATTTATACTTTTTAAAAAACATTAAGGCTGCTTTGTGGAGGACAGCAGCTACAGGATGGCCGTGTGTTTGGAGAAGCTCCTGGTCACTACATGGTACTGCCTGACTCTATCCACTGCCAATAAGACTTAAGTTACAGTTTTTATTAATTTATTTGCAGTTGACTTATACACTATAAATTCTTTTAACTCTGGGATATTATATTTAGCTTTTTCAGACCATGCATTCATTATTTTAATGCTGAGTATATAATAATTTGTAATCAATATCTGAAGACTTTTTCAGCTTATTTTCCAGTATTTGGTGAACTGACAGTAGTTCAAAGTTGATTTTTGTAAGTTTGATGAGCTTTTTGAAAAAAAATTCAGAGCATTTTAAAATAGAAGTAAATATTCTTAGACTTAAATATTTAAAAAGTACAGTTTGATCATTATTTTGAAGGACTGAATTCATTTTGACTTAGTATATTTGTGTATTTCAGTGTGTGTTTATCTGCCAGTGTGGGTATGCTTAGAAGTGAAAGTGATTTAAAACTTTAATAAAAGCATGTTGTGTCTTTGTTCATTACTCTATCTCATTACTTTGCTTGATGGTTAAGAACTCAGTAAATATTTCTTAGGAAACTTCTGTTGAAAAGTAAGTCATTGATGTAAGGCATCTTTTTCTTAAAGGTTGGCTGTTGAAGGTACTAATGGAATAGATATTCATGCACCTGCAAACACTCTAGTCCAGAACTCCTGCTGTTCGTACGTAGTTAATGGAGACAGCACGCCTTCATCCCCATCTCAGGTTGCTGCCAGGCCCAAGAATACACCAGCTCCAAAACCACTCACCCCTGAGCCTGCCGATGACACTGGTAATGGTAAGCTTGGCTGTCTGGGACACGCTGTTTAACTGAAAACTAGATTAAATTGTGTGCATCTGTGCCTGCACTTCTCTTAGTGTGCAGTCTTTCTTAATCTTCAGTTCTGTTATAGGAATTTAAAAATTACAATGCCTGAAAGTTTTTCTAATAATTTGAATTTTCCTAAATTATTTATAAAGATATTCCAAAAATATACTAAGGATAACAACACATTTCACTAAGCAAGTACTTACATGATAGCTAGATTCTTAAGGCTTTGTGCTACAAAAAATACTATTTAATTCATAATATGGAATATATTCTAAAATTCGTTGATTTATTAGTAATGAATGGTTCCTTTAACCTGTCTTTCAATATACAAATATTTATTTCTCAGCATGTAACTTAGTAGGAAAAGGTGCCGTGAGCTGATAAAATTCTCAGAAAGTTTTATATTTTCTAAGAGAGCTGTTCTGTTATAGAAGGAATGCCTAAGGGAGATTTCCTCTATAATCCTGGTTTTCAATGGACTCAGCTGTAAAATGCATAAAGTATTTTTTGTTTAATCTTAAGTATTAACTCTTTCAAATGAATCTCTGGAAACGCAAACATCTCACTTGCTTAAGATTACTACATGTGTGTTGGGGCTGGAGTTGGAATCCTGGTCTTTTGATTCTGGAATCCATTTTCTTTCTTGTGCTTGTCTATTTATGAGAAAGTATTTGAAAGTAAAAACATTTAAAGAAGCAATTTAGTGGGGCTGGCCCAGTGGCACAGGGGTTAAGTTCACGTGCTCTGCTTCTGGGGCCTGGGGTTCGCCGGTTCGGATCCCTGGTGCAGAACTACACACCCCTTGTCAAGCCAGAAAAAAAAAATAGAGGAGGATTGGCAGCGGATGTTAGCTCAGAGCTAATCTTCCTCAAAAAAAAAAAAGCAATTTAGTAATTAAGTGAAAATAGATGGATTCATAGGTAAGACAATTGTGTGTTTACACCCAAGGTTGGGGGATATTTAACATGTGTTATCCTCAGAGTTTTTATAAACATGGGAACTGACATATGAATGGTTTTTGGGGGGTTTTTTTTGGTGAGGAAGATTGGCTCTGAGCTAACATCTGTGCCAGTCCTCTCTGTTTTGTCTGTGGGACACAGCCACAGCATGGCTTCATGAATGGTGTGTAGGTCCGCACCTGGGATCCAAACCCATGAATCCTTGGCTGCCCAAGTGGAGTGTGCGAACTTAACCGCTAACACCACCAGACTGGTCCCATGAATGGCTTTTTAATAATTTAAATTTGTTTGTTAATGCTACCTTTTTTTAAAAAAAAGATGGACTTAAAGATCCTAAGTACTCAAAATATGTAGAACTTTTTAGTTATTAAGGTGGCTGGAAAATGAACACAAGATCAGTGCATATAACCAGGGTGAAATTAGTGAGTAAAGTGCGTTTATTTTCTGATTCTGGTTCTTTCTGGTATGAGCATTTGTCTCAGACTTCTGTTAGCAAAATAGAAAAGGGACATTAGATTATTCAGAATTGTCTCTAAGAACTGAGCAAATTAAAACAGCTGATACTCCATCTTTTATGGATTTATATGAAATGACATAATCTGAACAACATTCTTAAGAATTCCAAGAAAGTTAACACAATAGTGAGTTTCACAGAACTCTACCTTAAATTATCTATCCTAAATTTTACAGTTTTAAAAATCAGTCTGAGGAAGTACCAATAGGAAGGACCAATAATTTATTTTTTAAAAGTATCAACACCTAGAAAAATGGTTTATCTGAGTACCAGAGTTCTTCACAATAAAACATGAATCCAGTGCTTTTTGGCCACATGGGTTTTTAAGTTATCAGATATTTACCTATATCAGAAAACATGAAGAAAAAATCCTAGTTATCCACCTGTAAAATAATTTACATTTTAAAACAGTGTACTTTCTCTGCCAACTGTTCAAAGAGGTTGTAAAAAATAAAGACAATACCCTTATGTGACCAAATGAAGGAGTTGATTTGCTGTATGAGATTATCATTGGATTCAGAGTGATAGATGCCGTTTCCTTCTTTCTGGAAGTGAGTAGATAGCAGGGCAGTGATTTAAGTCCACTGCTGATTCATGCAAAGTCTCAGCATGTCGAATGCTCGTTTTACAAAGGCGTGTCCCCCCATTTCATTCTCGTCACTGCCCTCCATTAAAGTCTGTGGACTTTGGAGATTTAGCTCTGCTTCCCGGAATATTTAGCTGTTTGAGTAGGTTGGTGGAAGGATCTCTTGACCACCAGTTAGTTGCACGTTTTGGCGTTGGGCGTATTCACACATTGATGCAGAAGGCGAAGGACTTACCGAGGCCCCTTGCTGTGGAGTCTCTTAGTTCCGCTCTGTAGCTTGTCGAATACCTTATAGACTCTTTGCATTGGGAGTAAATTCACTTCCCCCATTCTTACCTATCCTTACCTGAAATTTCAAGGTGAAAGACATCATATATGTGAGGAACTAGAAATGAAGGCTCCACCGTAAATAATTCTCATGACGTTCACTCTTACGGCAAGGAAACCTAAGACAGTCAGAATAACGGCCAGTGTTCGTGCTGTCTGTGTTCTGAACGCTGCATCTCCACGTGCGGAAGCGACTCTCACAGTCACTCCTTGAGACAGATCTGGTATTTTTCTCAGCAAGGAACTGAGGCACAGACAGATTGCAGCTCGGAGGTCGAAGAGCTGTGGTTGCCGTCAGCTGTGTGGCTCTAGACTCCGCCCTCTGCTCTCCTGTTCACGATGATGTGGTGATTTTTACAGCGTCTGAGCACTGTACTGTCCGTCTGTTATAATGGGACAGGCTTCGAATGGCATTCCCCCAACCAACCTAGTGATTGTGTTTGCACCTTCTCTCACTATTGTTGGTGACATGTGACAAAACAATTCGGCCGTTGTCATTCCATTGGCCGGTTTACAAAGGCTTCCGGAATCTGATATCCGGTCTGTTGGTAGCAACCACTTAGCCGATGTCTTGTGTGGTCTGCCATCCCTCAGTAGGAGGATGAATTCAGGTATCTTTTCAAAGGATGGGGTAATCTGCTTTAAGGTGTTGGTATAAAAATGATATTCCTGTTTTGAATTAAGCACTTTAAAAATCAGTTTTCATTGTTGAAGTGGTTGTGTGGGGACGGGAGTGTGCATATTCTGTGTATAAGACATTACACACTCCTAACCCCTTACCTGCCATTCTAAAATCCTAAAATCTTTAAAACCAAAAGTTGGGGTTTTTTGTAAACTCATCTGATGGCGAAATGACTAGAACTGACTTAAGGTATTTATGGTTTATCATGCTTAATCTGCCTCTACATTTTGCTACAGAACTGTTACTGTGTTTAATTACGATGTGTAGCCTCCAGACACACTCGGGCATTAGTTAAGATACGATATATGTGCTATATGACCTTTCTAAATTCCAAAAAGTGAGCGAATTCTGGAGCACATTTCAGGTGGGGGGGTGTGGGCCTGTGCTAGGCGGTTTGAGACAGACGGCTGCTTGTCACCAGAGATGGTATTGTACACGAGGCGCCCCTGCCCACACCCTGTTCTGTTGAGTCTTGGTTAAGGGGCTCCATCAGGTAACTCGGTAACTTTAGTTACTGTGACTATCGGCAGTTATTTTAAGCTAAAATAGGAGGCAGTCATCACTAAAAAGATTAGGTTTGGTTTCTAACAGGGCTGCGTTCAGATCCCAGCTCTAGCACTTGATGTGGTAACTGTGTGTCCTTGGACAAATTGAACATCCTCAAAATTTAGCTCCTCCATGTATAGAAAGAGAATAATGCTCAGTTAACTACCTTTTAGGATTGTTTTGAAGGTTAAGTGAAATAATAAATCTAAAACGTCTACCACAGTCTTTGGACAGTGATAGGTATTTAAGAAAAATATGATTGTCTTCTCCACTTCTTCCCCCGTACTCCTAACTTCTAGTGTGAAATAACTTTTTTCTAATACATAATTGTTGTTTTGTTATTAAAATAGATTAGAGCTCAGTATGATAAGTTTCAGGCAGAACTGATTTCATAAGTTTATTAGAATTTGGTTTTTAGCTTTTTATTTTTCAGTAATTACATATTCACAGAAAGTTGCAAAGAAAGGTACAAGGAGGTCCCATGCATCCTTCGCAGCCTCTGCCAGTGTTAATATAACTGTAATACAATATCACAATCAAGAAATTGGCGCTGACACCATCCACAGAGCCTGTTCACGTTTTCCCTGTTCCACCGGCTCTGTGTGTGCGCGGGTTTGTCCCACGTGGCTTCAGGTGGCCCCCACGGCGATCAAGATGCAGAAGTGTGCATGTCCGGAGGCTCCCTCGCGCTCTCCCCCTTTCTGGCACACCCACTGCCAAGTGTGACCTCACTTTAAAGAAAGTGTGTATATGTGAGCAGTTTCTCATGTCAGACTTTTAAAAACGAATAAAATACTCCAGTTATTTCCACCTTTTTCTGCTTTATTTGAATGAACTGTTAGAGCAAGGATACATTTGTGTTGTTACGAGATGTACCTATCTTAAAGTCCACGGGAAACTTACTTCTCAAGGATTAACCAGGAAATTAGGGAGATCTGTCTTGTTATCAAAAGTCATAATGGCTGAAAGTACAGATTGTGGTGCCTTGATTAAGAAACCAAGTGAGTGGGTGTGGTCTTACATCTGTAGAGGAGGAAGTGCTTTGCACAAGCGTCCACCATCATACCTGCCACATGAGATTCTAATTATTTGCTTACATCTAATTCCCCCTCTTCTTTCACGAGCAAGGAGCCTATGACCCCCCCTCCTCCCTTCCCTTTCCCCTTTGTCTTTGTTGTCAGTTTGTCCATTTAGTCATCCCTATGTTGTCTGTTAACAGATGTTTATTTTGCAGCTACCATAGGCTGGACGCTGCCTGGTGGCTGGCTGCATACACATCAGTGTTTCTCACTTCGGCAGTGTTGACGTTTGGGGCCAGATAATTCTTTGCTGTGAGGGCTCCCCTGGACGTTGTAGGATTACAGCAGCATTCCTCACCTGTGCCCACTAGATGCCAGCAGTATCCTCTCTTTCCCCAGTTGTGACAGACACGTCTTGAGACGTTTCTAAATGTCTTTTGCAGGGCCGCATGTTTGTCCCCAGTTGAGAACCACTGGTATACATGAATGGTGATCCCTCCCATCAAAGAAATGCCCCCTCCCCGCTCGGAAGCTCCCATTAGTAACACCTTGCACCACTCTGGTGCCTTTGTTACAGTTAACGAGCAGTGTAACTGTTAGGATTAGCTGAAGTGCGTGGTTCACATCGGGGTTCCCTCTGTGTCATGGGGTTCTGTGAATTTAGGGCGTGCGCTGTCATGTATCCACCACTCCAGTATCCTGCAGAATTGTCTCACGGCTCTGCTGGTCCCTGTGCTCCCCCTCCGTGCCCTCCCTGTCTTCCTGCCAGCCCTGGATCTTCTCACTGCCCTGTGGTTTGGCCTTTTTCAGAATGTCCTACAGTTGGAATCGTGCAGTATGTTGCCATTCCAGACTGGCTTTTTCACGTAGCGATGTTGAGGATTCCACTGTATGGATGTACCACAGTTAATCTGTTCACCTGGAGAAGCATCATCGTTGCTTCCAGTTTTTGGCGGTTATGAATAAAGCTGATATGAGTCTCCCTGTGCAGGTTTTTGTGTGGACATAAGTTTTCAGCTCAGCTGGATTGAGGACCATGACTGCTGCATTGTGATGAGTGTGGTTATTTTTGTAAGAAACTGCCAAACTGTCTTCCCGAGTGGCTGTGCCCTTCTTCCTGTGCGTCCTTACCAGTATTTGCATTTTGAGGAGAGTTTTTTATTTTTTAAACAATACTGAATTTTCCCGTCCTGATATATTTTGTCTCTCTCCATTTTTTCTGTTTTGAAATGTTTCTTAGTAATATTTTTTAGTTTTCTTCAGATAAGTCTTGAGTGTAATCTTGATGTTGAACTTGTATCTGGTCATTGTGCTGAAATGTTTTGGTTAAATTGATTAATTGGTTCTAAGGGTTTTTCAGTTGATTCTCTCTCTCTCTCTCTTTTTTTGGTGAGGAAGATTGGCCCTGAGCTAACATCTATTGCCAGTCTTCCTCTTTTTGCTTGAGGAAGATTGTTGCTGAGCTAACATCTGTGCCCATCTTCCTCTGTCTTGTATGTGGGTCAGCGCCACAGCAGGGCTTGATGAGCAGTGTGTAGGTCTGCGCTTGGGATCTGAACCCACGAACCCTGGGCTGCCAAAGCCAAGTGTGTGAACTTAACCACCATGCCACCAATCTGGCCCCTCAGTTGATTGTTTTGTGGATTCTAAATCAATAATCTTATCTTCTCTAAATGAGTTTTGCCGTTTTATTTCCCATATGTCTCACTCTTCTTATCTTAGTGCAAACTGTCAGTTGTAGTCAGCAGTTTTGAATTGCAGTGGTGATTATGATCTTCCTTGTTTCCTTCCTGAGTTTAATTTGTTCCTGATCTTAATGTAAGTTCTTCTGTTTTCCTATTAACATATAAAGTTTATTATAGGTTTCTGATGAATAATCTAGATTATGCATGAATTTTCCTTGATTGCTCTTATCACGTGTTTTACCAAGATTTTGTTGGATGTTTTTTGGTGTGTATTGAAAATAATCATGTGGCTTTTATCTTTTACTATGTTAACATTTAACATCAGTTTCCTAATGAAATTTCCTAATAGTGAACCATCTTTGAATTTATTCAGTTTCAGCTTTATGGTTACATTACCCTCACAGAATAAGTTAAGAAACTTTGTTTTTATTTTTCTCCCCTAATGTAACACTTTAACATGCGAATGATGTGTCCATTGAAGGCTTCATAGAATTTTCTCAAAAAAACTAACTGAGCCTGTTGCCTTTTGGGGGAACAGTATTAGATCTCGCCTCACCTTTTCCATTTCACCCCGATTGGTCTTTTCACTTTTTTTTCTCTTGAGTTAGTTTAGTTAATATATTTCGAACATATTGGTATAAAGGTATACATGGTATTCCTAACATTACTCATATTAAATATATTTCTTTATAAAACTTGGCAAGGTATATCTTAGGTCTTATGGTTTCTTCAACTTTGTTGATAAGAATTCATCTGAAGCATTTTAAAAATACAGACTCCCAGACCCTTCCCGTGAGGTTCCCCTGGAGGTTCGGTAAGTCTAGGTGGGGACCCAGATTTATGCTTTCAGCAAGATCCCACCTGATTCCCATTAGCTGAGTCAGGAAATTCTTACCTGTTTTATTAGTCTTTTCATTCCTTTCATTCCTTTCCTTCTACCGCCATCTCCATCCCCAGCTCTGGAATTGAGTGCTAAGGCGTTTTTTGCCATTCTTTCTTATATCCTTGGATATTTCTTTGGCCATGTCGAAAGCAATTTGATATAAGTGTTTTCGTTGCCGTTGATTTTCCTGAAGTTTGTAATTTCATGGTTATTTTCCTCTTTAACTCAGTGATTGTTGTTTTTTTAAAGTCTTCTAAACAGATTCATTGTGGGTGGGAGAGAACTATCATTTTTATGGATATATAAGAATCAGTTTTCTCACCAGTAAGAAGGGAATGATGCTGCTATCTGCCTCATGGCATTGTTCTATGAGGATTAAATAAAATAATCCTTAAAAAGTGTTCAACAGATTCTGCCAGACTTTTAGTAAACATTTCAGTAAGTTGTGTTTTGTTTTGTTGATTCTAGTTTTATTGAATTATAGGCAGAATGAATCCTTCTGAATGTAGAATTGGGGATTTTCCTTTTGTTCTTTACGTATGTCAGTTTTCCTAAAAATTCTTAGAGTATTTGGATGGAATATGCACACAGTAGAAACTGAAAACTACGTCTCTAACTGTGTGATTTAAATCAAGTGTACTGTTGATGCTATTAAGTCCTTCATTTACTTTGTTAATGTTTCCACCAAGGCTTTGTCTGTTATCTGCCTAGTTTTGAGGGAGGTGTGTTCACTTCTTCCTCTGTGATTTGTCTTTAATTTATTGATTCAACAAGTATTTATCGTTTTCATATGCCAGGCATTTTGTCGCTGTTGGGAATGCAAATTGAACAATTCTGACAAAGTTTTTGCACTCTGAACTTAATGAAAAAGAAGTAAAAGCAAATAAAATGATTTAAGAACATGAGAAGCAAGACAGAACAGTGTAACGTGTGGCCTAGGGTGAGGGCAGGCGGGCACAGCGTTAGATATGTTGTGGAGACGCCTGCCCGGCTAGAGAGCGTGGATTCTGGGTGAGCAGAAGCCAGGCGGGCGTGTCCTGAGGGCCGGGACAGAGAGCACGCATCCTGAAGTGGGAAGGGGTCTGCGCCATGCAAGGGGCAGAGGACGACCCCTGTGGGGTCAGGAGCAGCTGTGGATCAGACAGTGTGGGTTTTGGTCCTGGGCCGTGGCAGTCTGGCATTTATTCTGGTGGTAGTGGGAATCCACTGGTGTGTTTTATTAGAGGAGTGAAAAGGTCTGTTCTGTGTTGAGAAAGATTTCCTGGGCTGCTCTTTGGAGCTGGATTGCAGTCAGACGGGAGAGAAGCAGGCAGCCCGGTCGCAGCTGCTGTAGGGCTGTGAGTGCGCAGGGCGCCCAGGCGGTGGCATGAAGGTGGAGCGGAGCCCAGAGCACGTGCCGTTGACTTGCTGTGGGAGGGAAGGCTTTGCGTCCAGCAACTGGATGGTGCTATTTAATAATAATTTCCTTCCTCCGTTTCCACCTGTTTGTGTTTCACGTGCTCTGTTTTAGTGTGCACAAAGGTTTACGACGGTTTCTTGTTGGGTTATCTTTTTTCAGATATTCCTCTTTTCCCATTTAGTGTCATTTTGTTTTGAAAAGACTGCTGATAATCTTTTCTTTTGTGGAAATTGATTTCCACGCTACTGAAGAGTGAAAACTAAATGAGATCATTCTTGTAAGTGAGCATCATAGAGGTGACACCACAATTCAGTTCTCTGCACGTTCTCTTCTCATCCTCCCTGTTGTCGAACGGTGTTGGGTACAGGGCAGCTGTGCATTTTATTTCTTGTATTTCGTTACTGCTTCTCTCCCCCTAAGCCCTTCTCTCCCCTGTGTGTGGTACAGAACTTCGTTGATTCTGCTGTTCTTTTGCACTTACTATTGGATTCCTTTAACAGTACACTCTTCTCTCCTTTCTGGTTTGTCTTTTCTTTCTTTAAAAATCTGCCTGAAGATTCCTTTACTCTAAATTATATCTCCATTATGTCTCCATCCCGCATTCATTTAGAACTTTGATGTGCAATCTTCTAATAGGTTTTGATCAATAATCTATTCTCTTTTCAGTTTTAATTTGACTGACTTTTATAGTGACGCGTAGTTGAAATGAATCCATCACATTTAAAATGAAAATTAAGAAAGTTGTATCACCAGATCCCAGTACTGGGTTATTTCTCCAGAAAGTGTAGAATGAGTTCCTGGATCTTTTTTGCGGTCCTCTGTACTGCTGTCTTCAGAGTTAACGCCACTGTTTCCCACTGTTGGCAGGAGTTCTTTTAATGTTAGCTACTATTTGCATACAAAAAGGGAGATTGAAAGGGATCATTGTTAAAGTTTTTCTGTAACCCATGCAGACTTTCAGAATTAATAATTTAGAAGAAAAACATTTGTTATACTAACATTGGTTTCTTTTTCTTTAAGGTTATTGGGGTGTGTGTGTATTCTTAAGTTTTCATTATTTACATGTTTATCTCTAAAATGTGAACAACAAAAAACATAGTGTCATTTTATTTTCATCAGTACCTGGTACGTCACTCAGTGGGAATTCGGCTCTGAGCAAGTGTAACTGGTGAATGGATTGGTTGCTCTGTCATTCTTTGATAGATTACCTTATTGATGTTCCCGTTTCAGTTAACGGAGCATCATCCTCATCTGCACCCGCCGATGATGCGTCTGCCCCGGCTCCTGCAGTCGCGTCTGAAGAAGCCGCCCTGTCCTCACCTTGCACTAGTACTGCTGTTGAAGATCCTTCGGTCCCAGAGATACCGACCTCCTCAGAAAACAATGAATGTATTCTTTCTACCAGTGCAGCCTTTGGGTCTGAAGCTAGGAGTACATCAGACTCTGCCCCCTCTCATTCTGGGAACGGTTCTGCTTTTGAAGCAGCCAAACTGAGACAGCCAGACGGGTGTGTGGAACCTGTGCGGCAGCAGCCCGGGAGTGCCGGCACGGAAAGCTTGCCATCAGGGTAGGTTAAATAGACTTTTTTAGATGTTTGACTTAGCATTTAAGCAGCAACTGTTTGATAGTATATGACTGTGGAATGCATATATAAAATTTTTCCCTTGTTCATTAATTTAAAATCTAAGTTGGAATAAGATTCATACTATTTGTTTATTTGCTGCAAAGCCAAGTACTTTTTAAAACTAGGAACAATTGCTCATCTAGTTGAAGTATGTGCAATATGGAGGGAAAAGAAAAAACCTGATGTTAATTTGCAAGACCCCCTTGATTTGGTTCTTGGTTTATTTTTACTTTTAGATAAGAGTGACCGTGACACTCTGCATAAAAACTTGAGTTCTCTGGCTTCCTTCATGGTCTCCTCGGGCCCCAAACTTGAGAACAAGTAGCCATCGTTTTCCTCAGTTAATGCTGAGTGCTGGGGGGGCGTCGCCTGACTCGGCCGATTGGCTGTTACAAACTCAGGTTTTCACTGCTGCTCAGTAACTCTTAATCTCCTTTAAATTCCCGGCTGCAATTATTCAGGCCTCGTGATGTCCCTCACAGGGTGTTCTGTGTGTGTAGCCCATTTGGTCATCTCTCCCTTATTTACTTAACAGTTTTTTTGACTCTTTTCTAGGCTTTGGTGATGCTAATTTTAATTAATGATTCATTGTCTCTGCCTTCAGGAAGCATATTTCGTGGCTCAGATTTGTAAACATTTATGCCATATAATTTGGAAATGCTGTAATGAAAATATGGACACAGTCCTTTCTAACACAGCTTACAGCAGTTAGTGTCCGCTCCCGTAGCTGCTGCACCTGCGTTCTAGAGGCCTCCGCATGCCACCCTCATTCTCTCAGGGCAGCCACCGTGTGCCAGCCCCCTTCTCACTTTCTGAGCTGTTTTCCTCGGTGCTCTTCCGTGGCGCATCTGATTCTGCCCACTGCCTGCCTGTGGTTTCACCTTTGGTCCTCTCCTGCCTGCGCTTTTGCTGGTGGGTCTGGCACACTCCTGTCACTGTTAAATCTCTGCGTCCAGGCCAGACCTTTCTCTGAGCTTACTTTCAGCTACTTACTGGAATCTCCACTTCTTTTTTCTGCAAGCATTTCGGACCCTATGTTATCTTCCCTTCCCTCTCGGAAATCTCTCATGGTCCCCTTCTCTCATATCTTTGGCAGCTGAGTCACTTATCGGAGTCTCTCAGGTGTCTGCCAATGTGACACAGACATAGAAGAAGGGGTTCTTCACCGTGAAGAACCTCACGGTGTAATGAGGGGTACAGATGAGTCAGTCAGTGACGTGCAGTACGATTAGAGCTCTGTTAGAGGTAAGTTTAGGATGTGTGGGAGGAAACATGGAGAGGGAGGTCAGTGCTATTCATTACTTTCAGAAGAGCTGACCCTTCTGTGGATTTCTGAAAGAGGAGCTGTCGTCAGTGCTGTTGAGTTGTTTTTCACTCTTAGCGCCCTGTGGACAGCAGAGCGGACCCTGCCCAGTGTTTCTGTGCCATCCTCTTGCCTTCCGGTGCTGGATCAAACAATGCTCTCCTGCTATTCACAGGGTGTTCATGGCCACTTGTTTTGGAAGTGGGCGGCCAGGTCCTTCCTAGTCTGTCTTAGTCTGGAAGCTCCACTGAAACCTGTCTAGACCTGCTGGTGTTTGAAACACTAGTGGCAGAGCTTTCAGCATCCTGGCAACCTGCAGCTGCCACAGCATGACCACTGACAGATGGGTGGTGGTTCCCTGAGCCAGCGGGAGGTGAAACTGGGCTACTCGCGGAGAGCGCCGGATCTGAATCTAGACCACCAGGGCGGGCCAAGAGGGGGCAGGGGTTAGCATGGCACTAACGGAGGTGCAGGTGGTCAGCGGATTTATTCTCATCGCACCAGCTGTGTGTTGCTCTCACATCCATGAAGATGAGTACACTGAACGCAGGAAGTAGCCTTTTGTTACAGCTCGAGTTCAGCATCAAGGGAGCAGGGTCCGTAGTACTGAAGAGTGAACGGTCCTGTGAAGAACTTTGTATGCCTGTTATGGGTTTGAGAATTTTTCTCCTGAAAATCATGGTTAAGCGTTAAAGAATTTTAAGCAGGGGAGTGGCATGGAGATATTTGCGTTTTATTAAGATCTTTTTAACAGTGGTATAGACAGATCAGGAGTTAGGGAGACAAGTTAGGTTAGCAGCCTGGCTGTTTTACAAATGAGGGAAGCAGGCATTCCAATTTAAAAGGACAAGTGCATACACTTAATTCTGTGGGGGCCGAATGAATGCTTCAGCATGCCTGTCGCCACCATATGTGATTTTTGCATTTGGAGAATTTTGTCGTAATCTAGATGAGTGATTTTCAGATTGCAGGTTGCATCCCATTAATAAATTAGGACCAGCATTTGAACACATAATGAAATAGATCAGTACAGATTAGAACAGAAAATACTGAGGTGTGTTAGATGTGGTACGAGTAAGCATTGTTTCCAGAAAGGTTGTTCTTCTGGGGAGTGTGTGTGTGTAAGTATAAAGTCTGTAAATACATAGCAGTCTAGTGCACACAGAGCTGTTTATGTAGAATGTACTTCTTACCCTGTGAGCTGTGGTCAGAAAGTTTGGAAGCTACTAACCCAGGTGAGAATCTGCGTAGCTGCCCCAAGGATGGTGCTGGTCTCCCAGGGCCCTGTGCAGGTGGCCGTGGGGATGTGCCGTGTGCAGGAGCGAGAAGAGGAAGGTGGACCAGGCTGGTTCTTCTGGCCCAGGCAGGACTCGACTTTAGTGACTGAGGCAGCAGCTTTCCAATCTACATCCTCTTCCCTCAGAACTCTGTCTTAGTTCCTGTGTTTACCTGCTTTGGTAATTTGCTCAGTTTGTTAGCTAACTGCCCAGTAGAATCGCGGGTGTTAGACTGTTCTGGAGGAAGTGTGTTCCAGCCTGGGGATGCCGTCTGTGTGTCACGTCAAATGTGCTCTCCCCGGGGCTGGCCCCGTGGCTGAGTGGTTAAGTTCTCGTGCTCCGCTGCAGGTGGCCCAGTGTTTTGTTGGTTCGAATCCTGGGCTCGGACATGGCACTGTTCATCAAACCACGCTGAGGCAGAGTCCCACATGCCACAGCTAGAAGGACCCACAACGAAGAATATACAACTATGTACTAGGGGGCTTTGGGGAGAAAAAGGAAAAAAATAAAATCTTTAAAAAAAAAAAAATGTGCTCTCCCCCAGAGGCCTCTGTAGGGAATGTCAGTCCTCAGAGGGCTGCATGACTCACACTCAGGTCTCTGCTCGAATGTTCTTACTGCCAAAAGGGGTCTTCTGCTCGCCACAAGGCAAGCCAGCAGTTGAGAGGCAAGGTGGCAGGAGAGAAAGGGTTTGATGACAGCTTGCTGGCACGGGGGAGACGGGGCACTAGAGTCACCTTACGGAACACAGACCACAGGCGGTTACAGAGGGGCTGGTCTCCGGGTGGGACAGACGTCTGGCCCCAGTTCCTGGTAGTATTTTGTTTTACTGGATAGGCACCAGAGACCGGAGAAACACCCTATACCCTGGTTCAGTTAGAGATAGTAAGAGCAAAATCTTTAACGTGTGTAGTAAAGATTACTGTTTACGTGAGTGGCGCCAACAAAGTTACCTCATTCCAGAGGCCTTTTCCGATTCCTCTGTCCAAGTCAGGCCCCTCTGCCCCCATCCCTTAACCTTGCCTTACTTTTTCCCAACCTTTTACTATGAAAATGTACAGACGGGTAGAAAGTGCCCATCTGTATACCTACCACTGGATTCTACAATTGACATGTTCTCTACCTGCTTTGTTGCGTGTCTCTTCGTCTCTCTATCCATCTCATTTTTAAATGCAGTTCAGTAAGTTGCAGATTTCAGTACACTTTTGCCTCTTAACACTTCAGCTTGTATATCATTACAGCTTAGTATTTGTTTAAAGGTTTTTAGGTGAAGTTTACATAGAAAGAAATGCTCAAGTCTTAAGTGTACCATTTTCATGACTTTTTTTAATTGAGATATAATTGGCATTGCATTAGTTTCAGGTGTATAGCAACATGATTTGCTATTTGTATATAGTGTGAAATGATCACCATTTGACGAGTTTTGATGAATGGATACATCCGGATAACTCGAACCCTTGTCAAGTTACAGAACCTTACCATCGCCCTAAAAACTTCTCTCCAGCCCCTTTTTTCAGTCAGTCCCTGTCCTTACTTTTAGAGACGCAATCACTGTTCCAATACTTTTCCACTATAGATTAGTTTTCCCTCTGCTAGTACTTAATATAAATGGAATCAGTATCAACTCTTTTTTTTGGTAAGGAAGATTGGCCCTGAGCTACCATCTGTTTCTAATCTTCCTCTTTTTGCTTGAGGAAGATTGTTGCTGAGCTAACATCCCTGCCTGTGTTCCTCTATTTTGTCTGGGGGATGCTGCCACAGCATGGCTTGCTGAATGGTGTGTGCATCTGCACTTGGGACCCAAACCCAGGAACACTGGGCTGGCCTTAGCATCAACTCTTTAGAGTAGAGTTTTTTTATAGTTTATACTAAATAATGTCTTATTTTTCTTTCTAACACTTAAATCACCATATGACATATATCTGTTTATGTGTTATTGTCGGTTTTCTCTCCCCTAAAGAAGGACTTTATTTTGTCCATTTCTGTATTCCTCGTGCCTAAAACTGTGCCTGCCATGTAGCAGGTACTCAATAAATACTTTTTAAATAAGTGAATTAGTGCTTGATTAAATAGCTGAATGAGTGAGCAATTGGGCAAAGGACCTGGCTTGAAAATGCCTCTGGAAGAAACAGTTAACAAGGTCAAAAGCTTCTGAAAAATTCAAGTAAGATAAGAACTGAAAGGCACCCATTGAAGCTAACAACAAAGAGAGGATTTGCTGTTGGCCTTTGACAAAGTGGTTGCTACGAGATGGAGTGAATGGAGGGGTGGAAGTGTGATAAAAACTCTTTTGAAGAGTGAGAACTAATGAGTAGAACTTGTTCCCTGTGAGCACGCAGGGAAAGCCGAGTGTTGGGTAGAAGTGGCCAGAAAAGACAGAGGAGCGAGGCCACTCTCTGTCTTGGGAGATGGGAGAGGCTCCCTGGGGCTGGGAGTCCATGGAGGCAGGGCGAGCCGTGCAGGGGGAGGGAACTGCTGGATGGGGTTACGAGAAGGCCAGTCTGCTGCCCACCCCATGGTCTGAGTTTGAAACAGTCATTATCCGGTCAGTAACTGTTCTGTTCTTTGTATTGTAATGTGTTTCACAAAATTCTTCCACATTTCCTTTTGTTTTAAATAAGGTCTTTGTTCAGTAGTAGATTTTTAAAAAATTTATGTATAGCCTTAGTGAGACAGGCAGACTGTCTGAATACAAGAAAGGAGAGTGTTATGGTTGAAGGTGAAATGTGGCAGTTACCTTCTCTATGAAATTCAAGGATTCTGCCAAGAAGTTTCATAGGCAGCCAGGTAATTAGTGCCTATTTCAGGGTATTCATGCGTTTCCACTACTGGGATCATCTAGTCTCTGGCCATTTCCAACCCGCTGCTTTGATAGGACCCGTAGGTACGGCTCTAGTGGGCTATCAAACTGAGTCGCCCGCGCTGTCCCCCTTTGCCCTCCGTACCACCTCCCCGACTCCTCTCGCCAGCACCTTCCTCCCTCATTGCTGCCTGCGGCCCGCTCTGACCACTGCCTACACAGTGAGGACTCACTCTTGGCAGCTGCAGGCCCCAGGAGGGAAAATCTCACTCTGAGAGTAACACATCCGCAAGTTCCCTCCTCTGGGACCAGCTCCCAGGGGAGGAGGGAAAGGCCTGGGATCCTGGAGTCCCGGGATGGATCGTGAAATTGACCAGGCTCCTCCCCTGTGCACCAGGGGTTCTGTGTCCCGAGAATGTTGTCAGCAGAGGACAGCTGGGCACCCCCCACCCCCAGGAAAACTGGTGGGGAGTGACAGGAATTCTCTCTCCCCTTATGTAAGTACCTATATGATAATCTCGACTTTGCCTCTTGGCCCAAAAGTCCTAAAATATTTACTATCTGGCACTTTCCAGTAGAAGTTAGTTTATCCTTGGTCTAGTGCATAGAATGTATAAAATTATAAAAAAGATATCCAAAAGTAGTTCTCAATAATGTTCTGTGTAGCAGGCAGTTTAGTTTGAGAAAGATAAATCTGTTTAGAGCAAGAACACTAAAATCTGGAAGTGATCCCCTGTTCTGGAAAAATTAAGGCCCAGTGGCTAGCATTATGCTTCGTGCTTACTGAATATTGTTGCATTTCAACTAGAGATATTTGCAGTTAACTTAGGGTGAAATTAGAAAAGGGCTTCATGGCCCATTAAATGGATGGAGCACTTGGTTATGTTTATTTTTTTTCCCCTAAGCTTAAAATTTGCTTCTGATCACAAAACTAAGACATGACCAAATAAAATATTTAAATCGTTCAGAAATATTTGTTCCAGTGCCCCAGCTCCCCACCAGGGAGCTCCTCTGGTCAGGCTTCCTTCCAGGCGCTTGGGGGCCGGGTGCCAGGACTCTGCTGCTGTGGGGCGTGGGTCTCGGCAGGGTGAGCATGTGGCCTTGTCATGATGTCAGGCAGGGACAGGCTCTCTGAGAAGGACGAGGTGAAGAGGGCACAGAGCGGCTACATCAGTTACTATTTTGCATACACTTGTAGAATTATTGTAAGAAAATGGGATTGCACTCTACCTACTGTTTTTCAGTTGCTTTTTAAAACCTGGTCGTATTTCTGCATCAGTATGAGCAGATTCACACATTCACTGAATACTTAATCAGTAAGTGTTCATCAAGCGCCTCTTCTCTGCAGGCTCTGTGCTTGTGCTCCTAGTGCTCACGTGAGCTCTGCGGACCGAGGCCCCGCCTCTGAATATGTGGGTCCACCTCAGTTCCTTGGAGTGATTTCGTAGCATTTCCCTGCGTGTTAATTGTTTCTGTGTAACAAATTACCCCAAACTTTAGCAGGTGAAAACAGCAAACGTGTACTCTTACCCAGTTCCTGAGCATCGGGTAGTGGCTGAGCTGCGTGCTTCCGTGCGAGGTCTCTCATGAGGTCACAGCTGTCTGGAGGGTGACTAAGTGGAGCTGACTTGGCAAACCCAAGAGAGCTGAGTTCTGGCCTGTCGGTGGGAAAAGCCCGGCCTGCGCATTGGCGCTTCCGAGTGGCTCGGGAACGGGCAGCATCAGCTACCCTTGGAAGTGGCGGTGAAGATGGCACTGTAAACAGCAAGACGCCTGAAACTCACCTTGAGAGATGAGTCCCTAATTCTCCTCCAAGCGGCCAGGACTGCCACCCCGCCCGGGGGCTTCTTCCCGGAGCCGTCTGCACTCGGCAACGCTGGCCAGGCATGTTAGAGGGTGGGGCACTGTATGAAACCGGGGACGCAGGTGAACCATTATGAGATTAACAAGTGAATTTTCAAACCCACGTCCTTCTTTCCTGCCCAAATCACAGGACGTGACCTTTTCACCCAGGAGATTGGAAGTGTCTTCTCCCAAAGACCCCCAGAAGAGACTCACAGTACTGATGTCTATTTCTACGGCCCCCTTCAGTTGATCCCACAATCCGCAGGCCCCACCCAGGCAGCGTTGTCGTCTCCTCCTCATTAGACCTCTGAGGGACGCCTCTCACTGTGCAAGACGGAGACCAAAGCAAACAGCCTAGACAGCGCAGCTTGAAGGAAATAGACTGTTTTAGTATTCTCAGAGGGATACACGTGGCTATGACACGTGAACCAAGAAGGAGGAATTGTGAATACAGAATCCTCAAAGAACCAAATGCTCTTGGAAGTCTACTGCAGTGGAAGACTTGGCTGATAAAGAAATTTCTCTGGAAGTAGAACCAAAAGATAAATTTATAAAATGAGAGAAGTAGAAAATTAGAGGACCAGTTCAGAAGATCTGATAAGAAAAGTTCCAGAAAGAGAAAATGGGAGGAAATCCTTAACAAAATAACCAAGGAAAAAAATTTGTTTTCCCACAAATATGAAGGACATGAATTTTCTTATTGAAAGGGCTCACCAAAACTCAGGATAATAAGTGAAAATAAATCTATATTAAGACACCTCATTGTGAGAATTTTAGTACATTGGAACCCAAGAAAAAAATCCTAAACGTTTCCAGAGATTAAAAAAAGGGAAAACAGATCTCATTCTCATCAGAATAGCATTAGACTTCTCAGAATCAACACAAGAGGCTAGAAGAGAGTGAGCAGTGCCTTGAATGCTGAGGGAAATGAATACAACCTAGAATTCTGCCTCCAGCCATGCTGTTGAGTGTGTGTGCAGAATGAATCCGTCTTCAGACATCCTCGGGGTCTGAGAGCTTACTTCCCATGTAGTGTTTCTTAGGAAGCTACCAGGACTCGTTCCTCCACAACTAAGTCGTGAAAGTGAAGACCTGGGGTCCGGGAATTAGGGGTCTGAAGGAAGAGGAGTGAGTGGCGTTGCCAGCACCATCGTGAAGGGAGAGCCCCAGGTGGTAGGCCCGCAGCCAGCCAGTGTAGACTGAGCAAGTCAGAAGGCAGGTGTGGTTGATAAAATACCTAATAAGCTTAAGCATTTTGAGAGATTTATGCAACTTGAAAAGTATCTGGAGTTAATGGTAAGTACATAGAAGACGGGAAGAAAGGAGACAATTAAAAACAGAAGTGTGTTGTGTTCCATGGCTCAGCCGTTAGGAGGGTTTATGTAGTCATAATAAGAACCATAAGGGAGGATGCAGCATGTGTGTGTGTGGAGGGAGGGTAAGTGTTACGGAGAGTGTGTGTGTATGTGCGCGTGCGTGCGTGCGCGCGCACAGGAAAGGAACTCAGCTTCATCTTCACAGCGAGAAGGCAGTACAGCTTGTTTGAGATTGGATAACAAGTACTGAAGTGAGCTTGTTAGTAAGTAAAAGAATTGGCTACAGCAGTTGAAAGTGTTGCCTTTGGTGAGTGGAAAATTAGGTTAAGAAGTAGGCAGTGTTTTTGTAATGAGCCTTTTGGACTGTATGACTTTCAGCTGTGAGATGTGTGTAATTATAGAACTCAAGGTAGATGTTAAGCAATGTGAAAGTATATATAATTTTGATAAAAATTAAAGCTAAATTAAAAATAGTAAAAGATGGAAATGTTGCTATAGAATAGCAATAAAAATTCAAGGGCTGATGGTAGGAATGAGTATGTAAGTTTTGTAGTACAGGATAGCGTGAGTGTTCCAGTACAGGCTTTTATAGCACAGACACTTTGGAGTAGATAAGTTTAATAACTTACGTGATGCTGAGTCAGTTGTGAACCTGGGCGTCTGTGTTGTTCGTGATTACTACTTCAGCATTGTGTGACTTAGGTTTGTTACATGTGGCCTCAACAACAATTGGTATTTTTTTCTGCTTGCCATTTTAAGTATGGTTGTGTACTCCTGGTATAGCAAATAGCTTTAGTATGTATGCTCATTGTATAGGAAAGTTAATTAATAATTAAAGTCTTCTCTAAAGAGAAATCAAATTAAATTGAGTCCCTGTGTTTAAGGGAAAGGAAAATATTTCCCATTTATTTTACTTTCAAATTGAAAACAGGAATGTTAAACTCAGAAATACCAGGTTTTCACTTTTTATGTTTAAAATTTTTCTTCTGTACCAAGTTAAGGAAAGACTGGAGAGGAAGAAACAGGGACCACAGAGGAGAAAATGAGAGTGGGGAAATAAGAAATTGATAGTCTTCAAGATAGAACAGAAAAAGATAAAACTGGCATGTCCATAAACTCTGAAGCTTACCCAAACAGGAGAGGGATAGAGATGCACAGAAAGAAGACGCTAAATGCATATAGAGGAAGGATTTTCATGAAGAGCGCCACCACATACTTCTTGAAGGTGATACCGCTAAAACTTTTCAGATGTGTGTTTTTGAAATTGCAGGCAAACGTGAATATTCCTTCATTGACAGTTCGTGCCTTGGGTGTGATACCAGGCTGGAAGTTCCTCTCCCCTTGATTCAGTTTCTGTTTGCTGATGATTTGGAATTCTGTAAATTAGTAACTTTTAAAACCTTTAGATATTAGTCTTTCCTCCTCTGCTAACTGTACTTACTGAGTTTACAATATGGTTAAGGAAAAGGGAATAATTAGAAACAAAAAGCATTAATAATTGAGAAAAGAAACAACTTTATAATATATATCTAGCCTTTTAAGGTAAAACTTGTCTGTAATTTTCCTGATTATAAGACAGAATCATTTTTTAGGTCATCGTAGTTTATCGTCTCTTATGTTTGCATTTTATTAAAGGTGGGAACAGAGGAAAGATCCTCATGGTAGAACCTATTACGTGGATCATAACACTCGGACGACCACGTGGGAGAGGCCACAGCCTTTACCTCCAGGGTAACGTAGCATCTTTACGTGTCTTCAGTTGTATTTTATCATATATGTAATTTTTAAAATTTATTTACTACAACATAAAATGACTCTTTAATTTTGCATATTATGCGTCCTTGGTTTGCTTTTGTGAGTAACGTATGTTCAGTGAATGAGATTTGCTGTGTTGTGTTTCTTTTGCAGTTAGTCTGAAGGGCTTTCTCAAGAGATTGTCAAACGTTGCATGAGTTACTGAGAGTAATCACGGAGTTTTGGTCCTATTTCAATCCTTGTTATTTTTTAAGGAATGAAAGCATATTTAGGACAATTTATACATATGTTTCTCCGTAGATAGTGATCTCTAAACTATGTTATTTCATGAGATTTAATGACATAAGAGATACGAGAGTGGTCCAAAATTACGATCTAAAAGATTGCTACAAGTAGAGTTGTATTACGTTATGGCTAAAATTGTAGAGGGTTTTAAATGAATAAAAACATTGCTATAATTAAATCAAGTTCGTGCTCTTAGGCTACATTCCAGGCCGTTCACAAACTGATCTTCCTTTTCCTTTGTGTTCTCATCTTTCATAACTCTTTATACATACTGCACTGAGGGCTGGTTGGATGATACTGTTTATATCCTCCGCGAACACGCTGCCTGTACCTGGGATACTCTCCTTCTTGTCTTTGCCACTTAGAATAGCTCCCCTTCCCGATGCAGCTTAAAGTCCACCAAAGTAAAACGTTTTCAATCCAGAAAATTCAAGGCAAGGAATGTTATTTTTGTGAGGTTGGTTGAAGAATTCTGAAATCATTGTATAAATTAATGACACAAATTGGCTTAAAGGACTGCACCCTGGAGGATGGGGAGAATTCTGGTGGAGAAGTAGGGAAGGGCGCTGTTTTCTGAGGGAATCTTAAAACAGGCCTGACGGAATGAAACAGAACACATTTGGGACCAGCACGTGGTTGATTTGGCTCTCACACGGGTGCCTTGAAAGATCTCAGGGCAGTTGAGACTGATATGGAGAATGGGTTCATTTCTGTGTCGTGCCAGAGAGCAGTGATAGGTTGGATGATGTGTTTTGGTCCGTGTTTCAGTTGGGCAGCAGTGAACAGCAGGAAGGCAGCTTAAAAAGCTCTGGGTTGACTTACACTCCCGCGTGGGGGCCGTGGCTCTAGGGGCACACTGCCCCATCTGATTAAATGCTGGTCAAAACGAAGAGAGAGAAAGGCTAGTGAGGCTGACGCTGGGCTGTCCAGTCTGTGGCCTCTTTTTAAAAAGACAGGCCTTGGAAATCAGGTCATTGTAGAATGGGAAGGTAATTTAGTTACAATAAATAGCAGATCACACGTTCATAATTTTTCTCAAGAATATCCATATTTACATTCTTTTAAAAATTATTTGAGTGAAGTATTAACAATACTTTTCAGTTTCTTGTACTAAGGTTGTTTTTTATTTTAACTTTTATCACTGCTTATGTTGTTTGTGGTAGTTGGGAGAGAAGAGTTGATGATCGTGGCAGAGTGTATTATGTGGACCACAACACCAGAACGACGACGTGGCAGCGGCCCACCATGGAGTCGGTGCGGAATTTCGAGCAGTGGCAGTCCCAGCGCAGCCAGCTGCAGGGCGCCATGCAGCAGTTCAACCAGCGCTACCTCTACTCGGTGAGGGGCCGCCAGGCGCTCCCGCAGGCCTCTCCTCCGGGCAGCCCCCTTTCTGCTGGGGTGATTTTTAAAAAAAGTTATAGATTGCCTTACAGGGTATTTTTTAGTTGATCTTTAATGAATAATTAGCATTTCTGATATACGTAAGCACTTTACGTTTTTTAAAAAATTCTAGTTTCCTAACGTAACTATACACACAGTTTTTTGTCCTTATTAGGTGGTAGTTTTACAAATGCAGTTTCTTAATAAAATAATCTGTCTTCACCATTCGCAGTCCCCCACCTGTTATTATAATCATTTTGGTTCTTGAACTAAACCAGTTACCCCTATTTTTACTCAAGGCCAGTCTTGCCATCATCTAGCTATTCTGATTTCCATCCCACACTCTCAGAAACAACACTTTGGTCTGTGTGGGCCCACCGTAGATGTTCCTGGGGTTGGAGATAGTTTTGTCCAAAAAATCAAGTGCTGTCTTGAAACTCGACCAATTGGTGATTTATTTATTGCAATAAATAGTCACCCATAAGAAGAGTGGGGGAAAATTTTTTTTAAAAAGCCCTTTGTTAAATGGGTTTGATCACAGGAAGTAGAAAATATAAGTGTAAGTACTGGGCATTTCTAGACAGTGTTTTGATGCCATTTGAAAACCTAAATGTAGAGGCCAGCAGACGGAAAGGAGTTAGGAAAGACGCACACACACTTCAGTAGCTCTTTCTTCAGAGCCCCGTCCCAGGCTCCTCTTTCCACTCCTTTGCTTCAGGGGTGAAGTAAGTGCTCATGTGCAGCTTGACCCATTCCCCTGGTGTCTGTGGCCAGTGCACGGGGAGTGGGCCAACCCAGCTGGCCTAGCGTCTCCTGCTGCCACCAGTGGCTGGCGCTCTGGTGACCTGGGCAGAAATCTGGGGTAGGGGTCCACTGTTTAGTTGTATGTAGGAAACAGGAGACTGGGTACTGTGTGCGTTTGTTTGGAGTTGAACTCAGCTGTAGACGTTACACCTTGGGGAAACGGCAGAGTTGGATAATGTGTGCTCCCCTGCACATAACAGGACCTCCTCCAGCCGCCTGAGGTGTTGTTACCTCAATGCACCACCCCGTCTGGGTTAAGAGTCCAGGGCTAATCGTTGACTTGGTCATGCCAGTGGGTTCCCAGGTTCTTTCTGCCCTTTTGCCCCTCTGTCCTTATTGAGCTTCACGCTTCTTCCCTTGATCGTATGGGGCTGCTGCCCTCTGGGCCTCATTCTGCAGTCTAGGCAAGAAGAAAGGGAAGGAGGAGTTGGAAGAGGGGAGGGCTGTTTTCCAGCAGGCCCTCACCTTTTTGCTTGGAAAGGGATGTGCTCACCAGGGGCTTCTGCCTGCACCTCACTGGCCAGAGTGGTCCTTCCACCTGCTCAGCTGCAAGGGAGGCTGGGCATGCAATATTCTTAGATGGACACGTTGCCGCCTCAAACAAAACGGTGGCCTGGTTGTCAAGGAAGGAGCGGGAAATGGTTGGGGAGTACAATTAACAGTGTCTGGTACAAAGTTATAAAATATTCATCAAGATGCGTATACTTTGTCATTAAAGAATGATTTTCAGGTAATCGTTTGTATGTTTGTCATTCTTTTGAAATTAATGGTAGAATGTCTACATTTTCTTTGGAATTTATTTCTGAGTTGTAATAATGTATAAACATAAATGTGTTTTTATGTATGAATTTATAAAAGATTCTAATATTAAGATAAAATTATTTGTACAGAGGTGATACTAGAGTTTAATATTTGTTTTATTAATAGGCATTTGTTTTAAAAAGAACTGATAATTGTTCTATTTTTACATAAGTAATATTGCCTCGTTTGAATACGACAACTTTATCTGTGCTTTTCTCTCTCATTCCGTCTCGCTTCCATCAATTATTATGGAAAGGCTAAGAGATTAAAATATTGAT
This sequence comes from Equus caballus, assembly GCF_041296265.1. NCBI lineage: Eukaryota > Metazoa > Chordata > Mammalia > Perissodactyla > Equidae > Equus > Equus caballus. Next base: position 2,489,758 of record NC_091692.1, on the reverse strand, counting down.
GTCAGTGTATTATTTCTAAATTAGTTTAGAGGAACTAATACTTTTAATCAATTGATAATGGCATTTTTAGGACTTAATGTTTTGAAATTACTGTATTTGCGTTCCTTTATCATATTTTTGTAGAAAATTGCTGTGAAATGTGATTCTGCCAAGTGCTTAGTTTATCTCTGCTTTTATATTAAAGTACTGTTATTTTATTCCTCCTCCCAACCCTTTCTCCGTCAGGCTTCAATGTTAGCTGCAGAAAATGACCCATACGGGCCTTTGCCACCAGGCTGGGGTAAGCTGATATGTTCTTGGTAAAAATATCTGAAAGGGATATATAGCAAATAGTTATTAAATGCTATGCTCACTCTGTTTTTTAGAAAAAAGAGTAGATTCAACAGACAGAGTCTACTTCGTGAATCATAACACAAAAACAACCCAGTGGGAAGATCCAAGAACTCAGGGGTGCGTATACATTACAGGTTTGCTCCAATTGTCTTACACGTGTCCGTAGATAGGATCAAGTAACCTTGATGCACGTGTTTTCACCTCCTGGAAAATGTTCACCTTGTGATTGTAACTTTAGCTTACAGAACGAAGAACCCCTGCCAGAAGGCTGGGAAATTCGGTATACTCGGGAAGGCGTTAGGTACTTTGTTGATCATAACACGAGGACAACGACATTCAAGGATCCTCGCAATGGGAAGTCATCCGTGTAAGTGAAAGCCTGATGTTCTTAAATGCTGTTTAATGAGGACATGATAGCTCTGGTTTAGCCTCAGATTTTATTTTTGGATCAAGAAAACCTGCACAAGCAAGACCCCAGTACACCTGTCTTATCACAGAATGGACACGTGGCACATAATTCCTTAAGAACGACAGCAGATATTTGTATGGTGATGACTGTGTGCCACGGACGGTTCTCAGCACTTTATATATGTTAGCTCATTTTGTCTTCCAACAACCCCTTGAGGTAGATGCTATTATTTTCCTTTTTCCAAGTGCAGAAACTGAGGCTTACGGAGCATAACTGACTTGTGCAAAATCATATAGCGACTAATGGAGCTAGTTTCAGACCGAGGCCATCTGTCCGCAGTCTGTGCTCTTAACCGACACGTCATACTGCTGCAGTGTCAGGCTGCGAGATGTTCGACAAAGCGGAATTTCTCAGATAAAGATAGCTTAATTAAGCATTGGACAGATCTCTCCTTCATCCTCACTGTTAGGTAGGATGTCTTTGCATCACTGAGAAAATAGAAGCAATCATAAAAGGTCTTTTGCAAATTCCTAGTGTCACACCTGCCTGCCTATCAGCATCTCCCTTCCCTCTGGATCCTACAGGGGAGCTGTCATCGTCCCTCTCAAGGGCCGCCCCCTCTGCGGGCGCACTGGATCTTTTCCCCTCTGTCCCACTTAGTTGCTCTGGCAATTTATCGTCTTTCTAGCCTCCATCCTCAGTTTTTTCTTTCTCTACTGAATTATTCTCATCAGCTGTTATTTCTCCTAGGTTAAAAAAACAAAAAACAAGCATAACTCTTCACCTTACAAATCCACAGTGTAAATTCACTTTTATTGCTCCCCTACCTGGAAGAGTTGTCCCTGTGTTGCTGTTTCTAATTTCTCTCTCAAACCTCCTACAGCAAGTTCGGTGGGCCCTGAACTTGTTAAGGTCACCAGTGCCCCCCACACTGATAGTCCTGGGGCTGGATTGCAGTCCTGTCCCATTTGACTTATCAGGAGTGTTTGACATAAAACATTTCTCTTTCCTTGTAAAAGCAGGGCAGGGACTAAACTTTCTTGATTTCCTCTGCTCTTCTGGTCTTATTTCTTCCTCCATTTTGGCTGGGTCCTCCTTTTCTCTGCAGCCTCTGTTGACGTTCCCAGAGCTCTGTCCTTAGTTCTCTTTTCTTTTCTCTCTACACTCATTCTCTTGGTGAATCTTTCTTTTTTAAGATTGGCACCTGAGCTGACATCTGTTGCCAATCTTTTTTTTTCTTCTTCTTCTTTTCCCCAAAGCCCCTCCAGTACATAGTTGTATATTTTAGTTGTTGGTCCTTCTAGTTGTGGCATGTGGGATGCCACCTCAGCATGGCTTGATGAGTGGTGCTGTGCCCGCACCCAGGATCCGAACCTGTGAAACCCTGGGCCGCTGAAGCGGAGTGAGCAAACTTAACTACTCGGCCCCAGCGCAGGCCCCTCTCTTGGTGAATCTTATCCAGTGTCATTATTTTAAAAAACATCTATATGCTGATGACTCACAAATTTTTATCTCTGGCTCGCACTTTTCACTTGCAATTTCACTTTGTATTTGAGCTGCTTACTTGAAATCTCTGCTCATAACTGCTTCCTCATAACTCTTATAAAACTTGTTCTGCCTCAGTTGATGGCAGCTCCGCTCTTAGCTGTGCTGGGCCCACAAATCTTGGCGTGCTCCTTGCTTCCTCCCTCTCTTACCTTGCACTTACCTCACAGCCCATCAGGCATTCCCCACCTTCAGTGTGTGTCCGGAATCCAGCTGTCGCCACCTGCACTCTGCTGCCTTTGTCCCAACTGCCGTTGTCTCTCCCCTGGGTGGTACCCTTGTCCCTGCTTTTTCCCACACCTCATACACTGTTATTCCCCATAAAGCAGCGAGACTCATTAAAAAAAAATTTAAGTAAAAAGTCATTCCTTTGCACAAAGCCCTTCCATGATTTGCTTCCTTCGAGCGGCCTCCAGGGCCTCACAGAGCCTGACCCTGTTCTCCCTTCAGCCTCGTCTCTGTTTTCTCTCCTCTTTCTCCGCTCCAGCCTCGCTGGCCGCCCTGCTGGGCCTCGCACGCCTGAGCCGCCCAGCTCTGGGTCTTGGCCTTTACTCCCGCTGCCTGGTGTGCTCGTTTCCCAAATTTCTAGATGGCTTATGCCCTCCGTGTTTCTGCTCAGATTTTACTTTGTCTGCGAGCCCTTCTCTGTTCACTCTTCCCAGAATTGAAGAATTCTTCCCCCAGGCTACTCCCTACCCTGTTTATGCTGCCTTGTTTTCGTCTGAGGAGCGGAAGTGTAAGACATTTACTCCCTTCTTACACACTACACATGTCATTTACTTACTCATTCTGTTTCTTGTCTGTCTCCTTCACTAGTGTGAAGTCCACAAAAACAGGTATTGTTATGTTTTGTTACCAAATAGTGCTCTCATTGTGCAGAAGAGCCCCATGTCCGTACTACACAGATATTGTAGATGTCTGTTGAATGAAGTCGCCTGAACACCACAGCACAAGAGAAGGTTTTCCATCCATTCCAGAATGTTCCCTAAGGTTGTGAACATTTCTTGCGCCTGTCTCTTGGGCTTTTACTTGCTGGGCAGAAGACCCAGGTGCTCTCCGTGTCGGTCAGCCTGTCCCTGTGGCCCCATCCTGCCTTTTCCTCTCCGACCAGCTGAGCCGTGCCACCTGGATGTCACCTGTTCCCGAGAATTCGACTGCTTTCCTTGCTGTGTCCAGCAACATTTGTTTCAGTGTCAGATTAGGTTTAAGATGTGGTAGAATTTCCTTTCATGTCTCATCTATCTAGAGCCTCTGTCCTCTTTAGGTTTAAGGATTATCAAAGGTTTTCTTTGAGATAGTCAGTGGTTGACTTTAATATTTTCTTTAACTAACTTCTTTACCAAAGATCCATCCACACATACACTCTCCCTCTGTTTTTATTGTTGCTGAGGAAGATTGGCCCTGAGCTAATAGCTGTTGCTGATCCTCCTCGTTTTGCTTGAGGAAGATTGGCCCTGAGCTAACATCTGTGCCAGTCTGTCTCTATTTTTTTACATGGGTTGCCACCACAGCATGTCTTTGATGAGGGGTCTAGGTCCATGCCCAGGATCCAAACCTGCGACCCCCAGGCCGCTGAAGCGGAGTACGCTGAACTTAATCACTGCACTGCTGGGCCGGCCCCAACACTCTCCCTCCTTGAGTGTGTTGTGTATCCTCATTGCTCAAGCCTCAATTAGCCCACTAAATATATCTTTACCTCTCTCCTGGAAAGTAACTTTCCTGTGGTCATTTGTAGGACTCTAGTACACTCCAGTTTCATAATGAATATTAAATGTCCAGGTTTATTGTGAATTAATATATGGTTTTTTTTTTTCCTTAGAACTAAAGGTGGTCCACAAATTGCTTATGAACGCAGCTTTAGGTGGAAGCTTGCTCACTTCCGTTATTTGTGCCAGGTACTACAGTGGTAAATAAATCTTCTGTTTATAATCATTTAGTCTTGTCTTTACACAATACACGTACTATAGTTTACATGATATTACGATATTATTTTTGCTTTTAGTCTAATGCACTACCCAGTCATGTGAAGATCAACGTGTCCCGGCAGACGTTGTTCGAAGATTCCTTCCAACAGGTGAGGAAACTTATCAGAATACAACAGGACTGTTCGTCTCATCGTGTGCTATGTGTCTAAAGGGAGTTGGGGTTTGGGAATTTTAAAGCATTCAGATCACGGCCATCACAGTGACTGCATGTCACTCCTCGAGTGTCCATCATGATGCTGGTCACAGTGAACCCCATCATGTATTGAGTCCTTGTTGTGTTCTTGGCACTGGCATCTTATAGTTATCATTTCATTTAATTAATCTTCACAACATCCCTTTGAGATGGCTCCTATCGTTACTTCCATTTTACAGGCAAAGGTACTGAGGCTGGGAGATGAAATTATTCTGCCACGTATTAGATTACTAAAATAAAGCTTCAACAGCTTCTGGAATAAGCTGACACATTTTGACACTTAGTTACTTTTGTAAGACTTTATTAACTCAAACAGAAATTCTGGGTAATAAATACCAAATGAAAATTAAATTGGTGTAGACACTGCGTTACATTCAGGTATTCCTTTAAATAACCCTCATCTTAGGCCTCACCACCTGTGGGCTCCTGTTTAAATGTCCCGGTCTCAGAGAGATCTCGTCTGAGCATGCGGTTTAAGATCGTTGCAGTTGGCTCATCTCCCTCACAGTCCTGTTCTAGCCGTTGACGGACTTGATTCTTTCTGTAACATCAGCGCCACCTGACATACTGTGTTTGTTTCCTGTGCTGGAATGTAAGCTCCGTAAGAGCACAGACTGTTTTGTTTACTGCTGTTGTGCCCACACCTGGAGCAGTGCCCTGCACGTAGCAGGTATGCAGTAAATATTTGGTGATTGAATAAATGCATGTAGTATGTCATCTGCAGAATATTTAAACGTAAAAAACCAAAATATTATCAGTTCTTTCTTTCTGATGAGGTGGAGTGTTTTTCATCTAAGTCTTCTCCGTCTCTGAAGTCTTATAGCGGTGAACACAGTCCCCCGTGTGCACAGGTGCACAGGGGCTGCACAAGCCAAAATGGAGCAACAGCACTCTGAAGTCAGAGATGTCCACATCCTGGCTTAACTTACTTAGCTGTTGGAGTTTGGGCAAGGTTTTTAATATTGCTATTAAAATATTTTTGGTTTGAGTTGATAAATTCCCAGCTTGTTCCAAGCTCTGCTTGAGCTTTATTGGTAAGTGTGCATCTGAATTTGTGGTGGGCTTCGTTTTGCTCTGTCCTCTTGCTTGGGGAGCAGCGCGGTCTGTTTGAGGTGAGGACTGAGCCGTGACCACCTCTAGAGTGGGAGCCTGCCGCTGAGCTGTACCCTGACCAGACGTGCATTCTCAGGTCTGCTCCTAACACACGTGTGGTGGAAGTCAGTCCCTTTCCTCCAAAGTAAAGCCTCAACCTTAGGGTAGGCCATCAAGGGTTACGGAAACCTGGGGTTGGGATCGTTTCAAGATAGACTTCCTTAGGTACAAAGTCAACGTCATATGAAGAATTGTTTGCTGTAGCTGAAGTCCTTTCCTGCCGAGAAATGGAATGTGTGGTACAGGCAGGACCCAGAGCAAGATCTGCTGCTGCTCGTTGAGCGTTGCTAGTCAGAAAAATTGACACCTCAACTTTTACGTGATTTTGGTAAAAGTTCGGGAGTGATGCAGGAAGGAAATGTTTTCTAACCTTAAAAGCTTTCCGTGTCACACTCTTCCTCTCTTGGCTCTAATCCAAAGTAGAGCTACCATTTGATCCTAGAAGAGGGGAAAGGGACTATCTGAAAGGGAATCAGAGAAAGCCGGGAGAGTAAGACACATCTTTACTAGTTTGTGGGACAAATTGATTGAGCTCATGAATTAAAGGCATTGTTGTGTGAGATAAGGAAATGTGTATTTTGAAAATACAGATAAAATTTAAATTGAATTGTTTTGGAAGAAACTTGTGCTGTTTGAGTATTTAAATGTCTATGTTTTTGTTTTTAATTAGATTATGGCATTAAAACCCTATGACTTGAGGAGACGATTATATGTGATATTTAGAGGAGAAGAAGGACTTGATTACGGTGGTCTAGCAAGGTAAAATAAACACTTACCTGCTTTCAAATAAGCGTATCTCCATTATGTGCACTGGATGTATTCTTGAAAGGATATACTTTTTCGAGAGCAATCCAGAATTATTTTTAAAAGCAAAAATTAAAATATTTGCACAATTCTAGAGGTAACCATTATTATCGCTGTCTTGGTCATCCTATACATTTTCTCTGCGTACAGATAAATTGGTATGTGTGTGTGATACAGTACATATTTGCTGTCTTTTAGACAGAATTGATCGTACAGACGTGCATGCTATAGTGACTTGGTCTTGTTTATACATCATGGACATCTTTCCAGATCGTGTCTGGAACTCATGCTCTCCTTTACTTAATGGCTGTGTGCAGAAACTCCACTGTGTGTCCACTGTGTGGAGACCCCACAGTGATGGGTCCACACCCAGAAGGTGGTTTCTTATTTTTGCTGTTATAACACTGTGTGTTGATTTTGTGTTTTTAATCCCGTCTGAGTCCTTTTGAGGACGAAGTTTTCCACATTCACTAAATATGTTGCTGACAGTAGACACTTGTGACGCAATACGAGTGGGAAGTGCTTTTGATTTTTTCCCTCAGTTGCTTTGCTCATAACTAATTTGACAGCAATTTATTTTTTAGCAAAGCATTTTGGTTAAATCTTTCCAAAGAAAATTAGTACAACTGGCAAAAAGAGATGTGGGGCTAGGCACAGCTGGCGGGATCACCTGTGTGAGATTATCGGAGTTTGGTTATATTAGCATATTTTCTCATCCCAAACGTTATTAAGCAGCTTTTTCAGAAAAGAAACACTACCGATCACACTAAATGTTCTTGTCACATTTGTTGTGATTTATCTCACTTTCAGAAATGTGAAATGTTCAACATTGAAAAAAAAGGTGCATCTTAGGAATGAAATAGGGTATTATTTTTACAGTGTCTGACTCTATAACATCCACATTCTTGTCTGAACTCTTATTTGCCTCAACTGTTTGGGTTTAGTTTTATATTTTGATGGTTTTTTGCATATAATCACTTACTCCGTACTGTGATTTTCTTATTTCCAAATTCTTTATTTTGTTTCATGTACTGGTTTTGGTGTATTCATGGGTTCACAAGGGTGACATGTTCCTGTAGTTTTGCATGATTGAGAACGTGTTTTCTGTTGCTTTTGTATATAAACAACCCCTCCCTGGATTGACATTTCTCGCACAGCACTCGTTTCTCCAGCCCTCTAGTCGTGGCTTCCCGGCCCCCAGCACTGAGTGTCAGCGCTGCGAGGTGGGGGGCTAGCCCACAGAGAAGCTTTTTTCTCTGAATGCCCACACAACCCTTTTCGTTGGAGTTCATTAATTTTATTGTTAATTGTTTTGTATCTTTTTTTAGGAACATGTTAAGATCTTCCTTAATTTAAGGGAAATTTTCTTCTATTATGTCTTTGAATATTTTTTCTGTTCCATTTGTTCCGTTTTTCTTCAGGAACATCAATCATGGGTATGTGGAATCTCCTTTGTCAGTCTTACATGTCTGTCATCTCTTCTCTGACCATTTTTATCTTTGTGCTTTTCCGTTTTGTTTTGATTTTTCTTGACCTATCCTCATGTCACTGTTTGCAGTAATGCCCTAAATTTTGCTACTTCTAATGTGATTTTTCTTCATTAGTGATTTTGCCGTTTTCTTCATTTTCTTCTCTAGGCTCTGCTAGCTCATCCGTTGTTTCACAATTTTCTCACCTCTTGTATCTCCTTATTTGAGAGTATAGAGAAGGACGTGTTGAAAGCGGACTCTGCGTCTTGCTAGTTAGAGTTTTCCTTCTTTTCCCTTGTGTCAGGGTCTAGGTTAGAGCTGTGTCACAGTCCTCCACTGGGATGTGCTTGGTTTCTCCTGGCTTCTGGCTGATGGGGTCTGTGGCAGCTGGGGGTCCCTCCCTGGCTTTGTGCTGGACGCTGGCTGTGTCCCGCCCTCTCCCTGGGGTGCGCCTGCCTTCAGCCCTCAGCCCTCACCGCAGGGCGCACGGGCCGGCTGCTCCTGGGGCTGGATCTAGTCTTATGAATGGATGTTTCTCATTTCTTAGCTGATTTTGTTCAGGGACTCCCTGCACTTCCCTCAGGTCGGTTCCGAGATTGTAGTTTAAGATCTTTGTAAAGAGTCTGTAAACAGGCTGCCAGGCCAGATCTAGGCTGCAGGGTGATGCCCTCTGTTGCGATTTAAAATTTTTCACTTAGAACTGGAAGGTACAAGCATGTACAAGGGCTTTGGGGAGGAAATTTTGTAAAAGGGGAAGATTGGCAACAGATGTTAGCTCAGAGCGAAACTTTCCCAGCAAAAAAAAAAAAAAAATTTAATTACTTGGCAACATTAAAGAAAACACTAGGTTGTGCTTAAGAATGAAGATTTCATGCCCACGTTCCGGCCTCTCACATGGCGGCAGTTGGCTGCTTCCCATGTGGGCAGTGTCCATTCTTGTCCACTTCCATGCACTCACTGCCCAGGCGTCTAAGGACTAGGAGTGAATGCCCAGAAGTAATTCTTCCTTAAAACGGGCAGTAGCCGTTACCAGGAACGCAGTGAGGAGTGGGGACTGTGGCTGAACAGGGAATGTGAGGTCCACGTAGGGCGGGAAGCACGCTCCAGTCACCCACTGATCACCGAAGGCATCGGCGTTTGGAACCGTGCAAGAAAGTGCTGTTGAAGAGAATCTTGCAGATTGAGTTTATTTTGTAATATAAGTTATTAATCTTTTATCTAGTTAGATTTCATGTATTGGACTTTTTTTTTTTTTTTTTTTGCTGAGGAAGATAAACCTTGAAATAACGTCTGTTGCCTATCTTCCTCTTTTTGTGCTTGAGGAATATTAGCCCTGAGCTAACATCTCTGCAGTCTTCCTCCGTTTTGTATGTCAGCTGCCACCACAGCACAGCTGATGAGTCGAGTAGGTCCACACCCAGGATCTGAACCTGTGAACCCCAGGGTGCTGAAGTGGAGTGTGCTGAGCTTAACCACTATGCCACAGGGCCGGCCCCCCTGGACTTTTTTACATGAGCCAAAATAGGTGGTAATAAGTTAGAGAATGCTTATCACATTTAAAGATTTCACCTTTTTAATTTTAGTTCCATTATTTTAATGCATTGACAGTAAAATTAAAGCTGTTCCATAGCAGCGGTGCTGTGTGTCTCTGTGTCACCAGCAGACACTTCTTAAACCTTGCTGTGTATGGGTCTTAGATGCCTGTAAGAGTTAAGGATACAAAAAATATCTGAAGACATGGCTCTTGCTCTTGAGGAACTTTCAGTCTGGTTGATGGGGCAGGTCACGTGCAGAAAAGTGAATAACATTGTGAGGTTGTTGCCCCAAAGTGTTCACATATGCTGAAGATTGCTGAAGTGGGTAGATCTAGGCTAGACTTGAGAGAAAAAGTGGGGTCTCCATGGGCTGAGATGAAATTGAGGAGACATAGGCGTCCAGAAGTGTGGTGTAGAAATAAGCCTGCTATATGTGAGAGACACCGCGTGGGGACCGGCAGCCAGCTGTGAGTGAGGGTCAGGTCACAGGAGACGTAAACGGAGGACTGAGGGATCGGGCAGCGGGGCGTTAAAGGCCGTGGAGCAGAGGTGTGATATATGTATGGGTGTATTTAAGATCTGTTCTTAAATTCATGTGTATGTAAAGGCTAAAAAATAATCTTGACTTATATTTTCTTTTAGAGAATGGTTTTTCTTGCTTTCACATGAAGTTTTGAACCCCATGTATTGCTTATTTGAGTATGCTGGCAAGAACAACTACTGTCTACAGATAAATCCAGCATCAACCATTAATCCGGACCATCTTTCGTACTTCTGTTTCATTGGTCGCTTTATTGCTATGGTGAGTCCTAACTTCCCATTATTTATTTAGAGTTTGCTTATTTGAAAAGTATTTTAGAGAGGACTCAAAAGATAATGGTATGCATTACCCTGGATTTTGTTACCAAGGATGTTTGCCTACAAAGAGAGTATCAAAATGTAGCTTATTTTTAGAGTACCTATGTGAAATCCAGATTATGAATCTGAGGATTATTCACACAGCCACTTAGTCCTCAATATATAGCCTAAACATCATGAGCACTTTTCTATAAAAGGGCAGCCTGAGTTGCGTAGTCCTTGCACTCGCTTGATGTATTTGGAATTTTCAGAGCTACGCAGAAGCTCCTGTGGGACTGTTGTCTTTGAGAAGTGTTTGTGTTTGTTTATTTGCACTTTGTTACCTGCTGGTTCACTCAGCGGGTATTGATTGAGTGCCTCCTGCGGCATCCTAGTCTGGGAGAGATGGGACCACGAGAAAGACGCCTTCCTTGCTCTCAGGGACCTGGATTGTGCTAGTGTGAGACGAATGATAAGTCAGCGTGTGCTGAGGGAGAGGACTTGCTGCTCCTCTGGGTGATCTGATTGGAAGAGGCCTCTGACCAGTAACAGTGAGCAGAGGCCTGGAGAAGGCAAGGGGCTGAATCACGCAGATGTCTCAGAGAACAACACTCTAGGCATAGGGAACAGCAAGGAAAAGGCTCTAAGGTAGGAGCACGTTTTTGATTGAAAAACGGGCACAGCTGGAGCAGAGTGTGTGAGAGAGAACTGTGAGGAGACGCAGGTGGGAGGCACTGTGTGAGACCCTCAGGAAGTTCTCTCAGGGGCTTTGAGCACGAGTGGCGTGGCCCAGTAAGGTGGTCTGGCGTGCATTTTATAAGCCTCCCCCCGCTGCTCTGTGAAGAGACTGTAACAGGGGGCAGACGAGGGCAGGGGCGGGGCTGGAGGCCGACGCAGCCATCGGGGGAGGGGAGAGGCGTCGACTTGAGGGTGTGGCGCTGGAGGGGTGAGCAGTGCTCTGGATTCTGGATCCGACCATGGTTGGAGCTGACCGCTTTCTGATGGTTAGAGGCAAGGTGTGAGAGAGGGTCAAGGATGGCGCCCAAGGTCATGGCCTGTGTGTTTGGCTGCAGCTGCCATTTCCTGAGACGGCTGGGTGGTGGCAGGAGCGAATGTTGGGTGTGGAGGGAGTCGAGAATGTGGCTTGGTTTGTTAAGTTTCAGGTGCCTGTCGACATCGGAGTGCAGGTGTAGACTAGGTAGTGGGATGTGCCCATCTCGTCATGAGGGGATGTCTGGGTCAGGCCACATCATCATTCAAGGAGTCAGCGTGGACAGAGACGTTGTGTGAGGACGTTTATAAGACGGGGAGATGAGAAGGAACCAGCGGAAGAGCTGAGGAGGAGGAGGTAGGAGAAGCAAATGAGAATCGTGCCCAGAAGACACAGGAAGGAGGAAGGAGTGGTCGGCTATCAGAGGCTCAGAAGTAGCCCTTTGGTTTGGCCGAGTGGAGGATGCTCAGGAGCGCTGGAGAGGGTTGGTAGGAGTGGATCGAGAGAACGGAAGGAGAAACGTAGACAGCAGATAGAAACATGTCTTTTAAAGAACTTTGCTGTAAAGGATCATGGAGAAATCGGGCAGTAACTGGGAGTTGATATGGAATTGAGAATGGGAGGAAAATGGAACGTTTATATGCGGATAGTGATGATCAAGTCAGAGGAAGGAATTTGATGAGGTCGGAGACAAGGAACACGTGAGCAGCAACCTTGGGCAGGAGGGGAGGAAGAGAAGCGTTTAGTGCACGTGGAGGGGACAGCTTATCCGCAGTGCGAGTGTGTGGCACAGACGCGGTGGGTCTCCTGACGGCCTGTGTCCTCGGTGAGGGAGAAGGCAGGCTCATTGGCCAGAGTGGGAAAGGAGGTTTGAGGAGTGAGACCGTCTCCGGGAGAGGGGCGAGTGACGTAAGGGGAAGTGTGAGCACCGAGCTCCCGCTGGAGGTCGATGGTCTGAACCGCCCAGCTTGGTTGTCTGCCCCTTGCCAGCACGTTCCACGGCCCAGGCACAGGCGCAGAGCAGGTTGAGAGTTGTGTGTAGCCAGGGTTTGGATTTTGGCAGAAACACCCTGTGGGGGACAGGGTTTGAAGATATACAGGGAGTAATTTAATGATTGACAACGGGATCTAGACTAAGGGGAGAGGTGACTTCATGAGGGCTGAGAGACAGTTGTGAGGGAGCAGGTCCAGTGGATTCTTTCAGATCCCAGTGGGCTCAGAAACCACTGGTCTTACTGATAGAGGCAGTGAGCTGACAGGTGGCGGTTGACATCGAATTTATCGTTGCTAATAACTGTATCTGCTGTGTGGTGCTGAGAATATTTAGCCAAGTAAGAGTAAAGACTGAGATCATTGAAAGGACTAGAAAGCCCGAGTAGTAAAAGAATCACCAATGTGGGTGCCGAAATCTCCAAGAAGTTGCCGGCAGTGTGGAGGACACGACGCTGAAGGAAGAGAACCAGGGTCTGAGGATGACTGCCCGGGCCGGCGGGGTGGGACTCGCTGGTGCAGGGTGGTGGCCGGGCAGGTCCAGGGAGGGGGAGTCCGGGCATGGGGAGCAGCACCTGCCCCTCCAGGCCTGGTTCGTGAGCAGGTGGAGAGAAACCGCCACCCCTGAGAGGACTGGAGGGGGTGGGAGCGAAGTCCTCAGAAAAATGCTGGCTTTGTGTCAGAGCAGGATGCTGCAGGCTCTGCAGAGAAAGAGGGGAGACATGCGGGATGGCCCTGAGCTCCAGAGGGCAGAGAGGAGGTGGCTTGGGGGGTCTGGGGACGTGTGAGCAGTGGCCCGGATTTCCAGATGCAGGCGGCTGGTGCCGAGGGTCAGGGTGCTGAGGAGGTCGGGAGCCCCCTGCCCTGGAAATCTCTCAGGCAGGGCGGGTCCAAAAGGAGGGGAGGGTCTGTCCAGGCGACTGTGCGGGGCGCTGAGGCCCCCATGCTGCCTCCAGTCGAGCACTTGGGTTTATAAGCGTGTCGGAATTGGGGGCGTGGGAAAGCTCCTTCATCGTCCTCCTTCACCGCTGCTGACGGACCTGGTGGAGCTGAGGCTTGGACCTCGGTTAAAGAGATGTGGTTTAAACTCTGTAGTTTGTTTTCAAATAGCGTTTTATGTAATGCTGTAGTTCTCATGATTTATGCTGATTACTTAGCAAGTGCTTTTTTTGCCTGTGAAGCCTCAGGATTTCTCTCTTCTTGTGCTTTAAATAAGAAAATTATTTTGTAAATTTTTATGTAAGACTGTTTGTTTTCTTGGCAGGCACTTTTTCATGGAAAGTTTATTGATACTGGGTTCTCTCTACCGTTCTACAAGCGCATGCTGAACAAGAAACTGACTATTAAGGACTTGGAGTCCATTGATACTGAATTTTACAACTCCCTGATCTGGATAAGGTTTGAAGATTCCTCTTTCAATAAGGCATTTTCTTGAAACCAATTTGTACATCCTGTTAATTAGCGGATATATGTCTGTGTCACCCAGAGACAACAACATTGAAGAATGTGGCTTAGAAATGTACTTTTCTGTTGACATGGAGATTTTGGGAAAGGTTACTTCACACGACCTGAAGTCGGGAGGGTCCAACATCCTGGTGACTGAGGACAACAAGGACGAGTACATTGGGTAAGTGTCAGACAGACGGACCTGAGCTTCGGGACCTCGCCGAGCGCGTCGGCACCGACTGCTCTGTCTCCACCCCGTCTTTACCCACGCTGGCCCCCTCGAGGAGATGCTCCACGTCCGTCCCCTCTTTGCTTACCCCTTTTAATCCTCCCGGTCTTCCTCTCAGTTTGTAAACATGCTCCAACAGTACTCAGAAATTCAGAAGTACTGAGAAAACAGTTCCCTCCCCTCCGACGGACATGTATTCAAGCTCTCAGCAGTGCCAGTGTTCTTGGCGACCCTCACCTTCCCACCGCTGCTCGCTGTGCACCCTCCCTTGTCCAGGTCGGATCGCGAACACTGGTGCTGAGAGGGCTTCGCAGAGACGACAGCCTCCTCCATCCAGATGGGAGACCCAGGCGCTCCGTGGGGCCGGAGCAGAGCGTGTCCCTGACTGTGGTCTCGTGCTCGTCTCCTGTCCCGCCTTACTTTCCCTTCTTAACTTACTGCTAAGAGAGCTCATGCCACCTCTGTTTTGAAACTGTTCTCTTGGATTCCATGATCCCACACCACGCTGGTTTTCTTGACCTTCTCTTTTATTAACGGTTCTCTAAATCTCCATTTCCCAAATGTGGGTATTTTTCCAAGGCTCCTTGTTCAACCCACTTCTTTAAATAGTCTGCTACCCTGGCTTCAGTTTTCTATTGAAGAAAGTTCCATTAGTATCTGAACTTTAGAAATCATTTCCGTTTGCCAGCCAGGTGAATCCAGACTTTCCTGGGAAAGAGCCGGATAGTTACTGCCCTGAGCCTGAGAGCCGCCTACGGTCCTGTCGCAGCTGTTCCACTCTGCTCTTCGAGCGTGAGAGCGGCCTCAGACAGTGTGGACAGCAGGTGTGCTGAGTTCCAGTAAAACCACCGAGGCACTCTGACGCTTGATTTCATGCAGTTTCCACATCGTCAGATGTTATTCTTTTAATGCTTTTTCAACCAGTGTTTAAAAACTATGAAGACTGTTCTTAGCTTCCATGCTGTACAACAGCAGATGACGGGCTAAACTGGGCCCATGGCCATAGCTTGCCTACTCCTGAACTACTAAATGACTCATCTGAAATCTTAAATCCAAAATCAAATTTCTCATTTTTTCCTTCCATTGCCTCTTCTTGACCTATTTCTATTAATGGTACTACCATTTTCACTATCTTTTAGACTTGGATTCTCAGTGTCATTTTTGTCTCTTAAAACCTTTCAGACTTTTTGTTTTTTATATTTGTTTAAAAAATGGGATCATATACACATTACTCTGAAGCTTGTTTTTTCCACCTTCCAGGCCAGTAGAGATGGATCTGACCCATTTTCTAATAGCTGGACAAGTCGTGATGTACCATTCTGTGTCATTCAGCCGTTTCTGCTCCGAGGGGTCATTCAGGTTGTGTCCAGTTTGGGCCACTACAAACAAGGCAGCAGAAAACCTCGATCATGTGTCCGTGTGTCCTGCTGCTTTTGTCTTTGGGCTGTAGACTTCCAGAGGGGATGTTGTTAGGTCAAAGAGTGTGTAGTAGATCCTGTGCTGCTTTCCTGGAAGGCCACAGCGACTCTTCCTCCCTCGGACCTGTGAGGCGCGTGGCCTTTCGCCATCACGCCCTTGACTGTCTCTCTGCTCCGCTCTCGCCGCCTCCTTAGCATGGCAGTGCGGGCCGCCTGCTCCGTGTTTTTCTGCTAACGTAGTTTTCTCTGAATGGAGGAATTACTAACAACATATTTTCTCCTTTGTACATCTTTGAGTCTCCGCGGTATTTTCATTTTGGTTGTTTGTCATGCACTGAGCATTTGTTACTCTTAGTGGAGAAAACAAGGAAGCTCTTCACATTTTGAAGAAATAAATTCACAAAGATAGTGCATAAGGCACTAGGCTTTCTATATTTGTTAAACCTTAAGCTTTCCACAAAATCCGACAGTAATTATTAAATAGCACAACGTAAACATTTTAAAAAAATCAGCATTTTCAAATATCAAAATCAGATTAAATAAAATTTCATCATGTAAAGTTTATATTTAGTTTGCTACTTTGAATTTTATACTTTGCGTTAAGGTAACCACTATTTTTTAAAATCTTATCTGTATAGTACCTACTATATAAGAGTTGATATCCTGAATTTAATAATTTTTGGAGGATTTTGTTTCAGTCTCTGAAACCATAGCAGATTTTAATCTTGTTTTTTAATCTTGCTGTTTAAAATTACTCTTCTTTTCCAGTTGTGATATTTTGTGGGTTGTTTTTGGTTCTGTTTTTGTTGTTTGCTGCGGAAGATTGTCCCTGAACTAACACCTGTGACAATCGCCCTCTATTTTGTATGTGGGTCACTGCCAGCTGCTACAAGTGGTGTAGGTCTGCGCCTGGGAACTGAACCCAGGCCGCTGAGGCACAGCACGCCGAATGGAACCACTAGGCCACGGGGCCGGCCCTGGGGTATTTTGTTTTTAGTGCACAAAGTCAGACATCAGTGAATCGAGGGGTAAATGAGTGGTGGAAGGAGTGTGAAGTGCGGTGGGAACCCAGCGCAGGAAGGAAGCTGTTGATTCTGCTGGGAGGACTCTGGAAGGTTCTTGCTGGGACGCTGCGTGAAGAGAGGGCTTAGAAGACGAGGAAAGCCGGCTGACAGACGGGGAGCTTTTTGGAGGGGGAGACAGCAGGAGCAGAGGGGCCGCGCCGTGAAGGGGTGGCCTTACCCACGGTGGCGTGAGGATGCTGGAAGACGGTGAGGAGTAGCGGCCGCACAGGAGCCTCGAATGGAGCCGGATTGTGCCTCAGGCTGAGGAAACGCTGTTATTTCTGGAAAAAAAAAAGAAAAAAACCCTTGGGTTTTTGCTTTAATGTAAGGAGCCATCAAAAACAAACCAAAACCAAGAGAGGATGGTCAGAATTGTCCTCAGCGTGTGTATGGAGGACAAGTGGGCCTGGTAGGTGGGAGGGTGTGCTCGGAACACTGCTTGAGAGGTGGTCTCGTGGTCGAGTACTTGGGGATCGCAGGCCCGACACAGGCGGACAGTCGGGATGGACAGGAGGGCGTGGGTTTCTGAGGATGTCATGGGCAGAGAGCAGCTCAGGCTCAGATCCATTCTGTGTCTTGGGAACTGGCAGTAAATGAAGTATCTGATGCTTGAGGCGTCTGCTTGGTTCACGGTTAGGTGTGTTAGTGGGATATCTATCCAAGGAGAGATGACTTACATCTTGGTCTCGGGAGGAAAGCAGACTTGGGAATTTAAGAACTGCTGGCTTTTCTGGGCTAGTTAAAGCTTTGGTAATGAACGATATCCTCTTTAGATGGTGAAGAGCTGGAAGGGAAAGGAAGGCAGAGGTCTCGGTGATGGTGGAGCCCATGGGGGAAGCACAGGGGTAGCCAGAGTCGGGTCAGGAGCAGGGGTGTCGCCAGACTGGGGAGAACAGTGTGAGGATGGGGGCGCCGACGCCCAGGGTCGCAGGAGGTGCCCGGAGCAGGGGCACTGAACACATGGCCTGGGCTTGGCAGTTCGAAGCTCCTTGGTGACATTTGTGCAGAAGGCCTTTTCTTCCTGGGGGAGGAGATTTGAAAGCCAGACTACGGTGCTTTAGAATCTGGGTGACGGGAGGTGAGAAGGTGGGGACGGTGAGTGTAGACACTGTCTTAATGTGCGTAGTCGGCGTAGAGAGCAGAGAGGAGCTGCCGCACGCCGGGTGGAAGGAGGGCTCTGGGAAGCATGGTCTGAGCGCCCGTGGCAGATGGGAAGGGAGTGGGGGGCATGGTTGGGGCCTGAGAAGGAAGCGGGCTAATGACTGGTGGGGAAAAGTGTTGGAGGCAGCGAGGGTGACAGACTGTCTGGAAGAGGCGGGCCAGCCTCTAGGACAGGAGGAGGCGTTGGAAGTGGGAGGAGCAGGCATGAGCCGGCTTCCCTCTGCCCGCGGGTGTCGCTGGCTTCTCCACAGGAGCTCCAGACCCGTCTCCGTTCCCAGATTTGTGTCGCTCACAGATTTTCTTCCTAGTTTCTCTGTTACTGTCTTCCCTGCTCTACAGCTGCTGCATGTGTCTCTTCAGAATGTTTTATTTCCGTCTTAAATTGTTCTCTCCTGGCTGGGACATCTTCATGTTCGCCAGTAAATGGGCATGTGAAGAAGCAGCTGTCCCGCCTTCTGCCCTCCCAGACAGCGGGTGTGGCCCATGCCCGTCCCCTCGCTGGGGAGGCTGCTGCTCGGGCCTCCTGGCAGGAGCCCCGCTGCAAGGGAGTCAGTGCCTGCGGCCGTTCCCTGGCCGTGTCAGCAGTGTTTGGAGTTACTTGTTTAGACACGAACAGGAAATAATTAGTGCTGGAATTTGGCCGTCTTCCTGACACGTGAAGAGCGTCCTGTTTACTTTGAAAAGCATCCTTTTTATAGCTGCTGATACGCTAGAACTGATTTCCTCGTGTGGAAACGTGTTAGCCCTTAGATTACGTACATGCCCACGTAAACCTGTAGGTTTTATGTGTGTACGTGGCATATTTAGAAAAGGGGAAGGCATCTTACAAGTACTTGGTGTTTCTCAGCCTTTTACCTCGCGTGCAGATTCCCTGTTTTAAACGCGGTCTTTGTTTTCAGTCTGATGACGGAGTGGCGCTTTTCTCGAGGAGTCCAAGAGCAGACCAAAGCTTTCCTGGACGGCTTTAATGAAGTTGTTCCCCTCCAGTGGCTCCAGTACTTCGATGAGAAAGAACTGGAGGTGAGGCTCTTCAGTGAGGCTGAATGGGGAGCGTTGATGGGGAGGGACTGTTCTTGTGCCTTCACAGAGGCGTGCCCACACAGTTTAAGTCCTGAGGCACAATCTTGAGTCCTCTCATTCATCCACGTGTTTAAGGGTTTTAAGGTTCTGGCATCACCGCCTCGGAACCATGGTGGTGTCGTCTCCCAATGCCAACCATTAGGGGTCCTAAAGAGTGAGTGCAGCCTTGTTAATAGTTCTGGGGACCGTCTGAAATCCTGGATTAGTAGTGAGTCGGCCCAAGATCAGATTTTTTTTTTTTTGAGGAAGATTACCCCTGAGCTAACTTTTGCTGAGGAAGACTGGCCCTGAGCTAACATCTGTGCCCATCTTCCTCTACTTTATATGTGGGACGCCTACCACAGCATGGCATGCCAAGTGATGCCATGTCTGCACCCGGGATCGGAACTGGCAAATCCCAGGCCGCCAAAGTGGAACGTGCGCACTTAACTGCTGGGCCACCGGGCCAACCCCTAAGATCAGATTTTTAATTCAGGAATTCTTGGTGGTCTTAACTGTATTTAGACTTATGAGAACAATATCAGGAGTTCTTTTATTATTTTGCTGATAAAATTCACGTAACATAAAATTTGCCATCTTGAACATTTTTAAGTCTCCAGCTCAGCAGTGTTAAGTATGTTCACATGATTGTGCAACCAACCTCCAGAACGTTGTTATTTTGCAAAACTGAAACTCTGCACCCACTAAACAACAGCTCCCCATTTCCCGTTCCCCAGCCCTGGCAGCTGCCTGTCTGTTTCTCGTGTAAGTGGCACCATGCTGTGTTTCTATTGGTCTTGCTGTGACTGGCTTATTTCCCTTAGCATGATGTCCTCCCAGTTCAGCCATATCGGAGTGTGTGTAAGAATTCTTTCCTTTAAGGGTGGATAGTACTTCACCACATTTTGTTTATCCATTCATCAGTCGATAGATATTTGGGTTGCCTCCCCCTTTCGGCTGTTGTGAATAATCCTGCTGTGACCATGGGGGTAAATGTCTCCTTGAGACCTCACTTCAACTCCTGTGGCTATGTCCCCAGGACTGGTACTGCTGGGTCTGATTAGTTCTGGGTGTCGTGAAGCCCTCCTTCCCCACACAGGCCAGAACATAGGCAGGGCCTTCGGAGGGGCCATGGCGTGTCTTCTCTGCCTGCTGTGGGCGCAGTATTGTAACTTAACCATCATGGGTCCTCTGTTAAGAAACTTGGTTCATTCATGTAATCAAGTGTGTATATGAAAAATTAGCATTTTAAATTTTATACAGTAATATTCCTATGTAGAAATGAGCCTTCTGGAAACTGACTGACCTGGGAAGTATATGAAAATCAGGACTCCAAGCCTGCATGACATGTAGACCCTCTAAACCTGGTTAACGTCTCTTTCTTAACAGCTTGCTCACAAGAACTAACAGAAGCGCATTAGAAGAAGAGAATGGAAAATGTTTTTAGAGTAATATTAATCATTTTTTTAATCGCAGAGTACATTAAGAATCTGAAGAAAGTTAAACAATTTTGCATCCTCAAAATACATACACCTAAAGTATTCCAAACCCCTGGTTACGATCCCCCATCTTAGGGCCCCACCCGGTGACACGAGGCTGAGGGCGAGAACGCACCGTCAGAGCAGAGGGGCACTGAAGCAGTAGGTCGGGAAGGGTGTGGGCGGGCGCGCTCTTCCGGAGCCTCTGGTCGCGTTTCCAGCGCACTCACATCCAGCCCTGGACGTGGTTTGGCCATATGATCATTTCCTTCTACAGACAGGGGGACTCAAGCCCTTTACTGGTTACCGATTCGCCCTTAGCTCACAGTCAGAACGGTGAGAAAAGACACATCTTTGTTTGTCTGCTTTGTCTTGATTTTCACTCCCATGCGTTGTCTCTCTCAACCATGAATAATGCCACAGTCATAGGCGTTCATACTGTTATTCATGATCATGCCTCTTTTTACGTGTTGAAATCTGTAAACTTGAAGAAGATGGACAGTCGTTCTTTATAAAACTGTCCTCACGCAGGAATACAGGCGGCCTTCTCAGTTCGATAAAGGACATCAAGAATCTAGAAGATAAAACCCTGGCATCATGCTAAATGGTGATGCTGTGGATAGTCCCTGTTGAGGTGGGAACAAGGCAAAGATGTCCCCTCTCTCCACTTCTGCTCTGCATTGTGCCAGATACCGCAGCCAGTACAGTGCAGCACAACCAGGAAGAAAGAGCATAAAGGTTGGAAGGAATAAAACATTTTATGCACAGATGGTAACACGATTGTCACCTTAGAAAATCCTAAGGAACCTACCCAAAACCTACTAGAAATAATAGTGAATTTAGCAAGACTGCAGGGTACAAGGTCAGTAATTTAAAAATCAATCATGTATCTTGTATATACTAGCAACAGATACCTGGGAATTGAAATTTTAAAGCTTCACTTACTAATGCATCAAAAAAATGAACAAATATAACAAAAGACGTGTAAGACCTCTGTACTAAAAGTCAGCAGTTCCTCAGGAAAATTAAAGAGGACTTGAATAAACAGAGATACTCCATGGTATGTATTTGAAGGCTCAGTGTTGTAAAAATGTCGCTTCTCTCCAGATTGATCTGTACGTTCAGTGCCATCCCAGTCAGCATCCCAGCAGGAGTCTCTAAAGCAATTGACAAGGTGATTCTAAAACTACAAGGACGTGCAAAGGCTCTGGATTGGCCAAAACGATTTTGAAAGAGGACAGACTTGCAGGATGCTCATGACTTGACTTTAGGGATTATTACAAAGCCATAGCGACTGAGATAGTGTCGTGTGTGTGACAAGTGGGACAAGAGAATCCACACATATTGTCAGTTGATTCTCAAGAAAAGTGCTGGTAGATTTCAGTGGGGAAAAGGACAGCCCTTTAAGCAAGTGATGCTGGGTCAGCTGGGTGTCCATATGGAGGAAAATTAACCTTGACCCCTACTTCAGCCCATAAATAAAGACTAATTTAAATAAATCATAAACATAAATATGAAAGCTATAAAGAAAACAGGAAAAAATCTTAGTGTAGGCGGAAGTTTCTTAGAACACAAAAATGCGATAAACCACACACACACTCAGGATAAATTGGACTTCTTCAAAACTAGAACCTTCTGTTAAGTAAATGAAAAGGCAGCCTGCACACCGGGAGAAACTACTGAGACAAAGGTCTTATATCCGGAATATATATTCGGAAACCTCCTATGACTCAGTAAAAAGTCAAAAATTTTTTTAAATAGGCAAAGACTCACTTCACGAAAGAGGCTACATTGATGGCATAAACATGTGAAAGATGCTTGCTAGTCACCGAGGAAAGGAAATGAAAACTAAATGTCATCCCGGTTTGGGTCAGTGTTGGTAGTTTCTCACAGGGTTAGACATGCATCAGCCTTATGCTCTGGCAGTTCCACTGTGGGGATTTTCCCAAGTGAAATGAAATATGTGTTCACACCCACACTTTGCCATAAATATTCATCACAACTTTATTCATCAATACCAAAACTTTGAAGTAATCTGAATGTCCGCCAACAAGGGAAAGGATAATAAATGGTGTCTGTTCGTGCACTGAAATGCCACTCAGTGAGTGAAAGCAGTGCCCACAGCCATACGGATCAGTCTCATAAACCTGCTGAGCAGGGGGAACAAAACAGAAATGAGAGTGAGTGTGTGCGCGTCATGTACACTATGTATGATACTCTCAAAAATCTCATCTGTGGTGAAATCATCACCTAGAGCCAAAGATGAGGGTGGTGATTTTGACTGCAAAAAAAGACATAACGGAAGTATTCTACCTTTTAATTGTGGTGGGTTACACAGGTGTATACATCTGTCAAAGCTCATTTAACTCTATGCTTAAAATATGTGCATTTTATTGTATGTAAATTAACTGTTTTATTATGCCCAAAATAATTTTCATCCCATATATAACTAACTTGGGTTATTTGAAAATTTCACATATGTAGAATATTTTATTCCCAAAACTTGGATAAATGAATAACAGGAGATTAGTTTATTTTTACTTTTAAATAGGTAAGATAGCATAGATGTTTTTTTAAAAAGAACCAGAAATTTATATTTGAAACTTATCAATAATTGGGGATATATTTATAGTAAAAGATACTCTTTTTAGCACAGCTAATGTTTTTCTGGAAGAATAGTTACTCTGAATGTTATTTTCAGTTTGAGCTCGATAAACGGG
The DNA here is from genome assembly GCF_041296265.1 of Equus caballus. NCBI lineage: Eukaryota > Metazoa > Chordata > Mammalia > Perissodactyla > Equidae > Equus > Equus caballus. The sequence continues at coordinate 2,466,940 of NC_091692.1, read as the reverse complement.
TAAGATGAAGTGCTAAGAATCCTGTGAGTTAAATTGGCGCAGGTTTTGTTGGACTGGCTTCCTGGGGTCCTTCTGGCACGCGCACGGCTGGGACGTAAGTGCGCACAAGCTTAGCTGCGCGTGAGCAGGTCTCCGTCCAGCTGTTCTCCTGCTGGGCCCCGACTGTGACCTGGCCCTGTGCTCCCTTCCCAGGTGATGCTGTGTGGCATGCAGGAGGTCGACCTGGCGGACTGGCAGAGAAACGCTGTGTATCGACACTATACAAGAAACAGCAAGCAGATCATTTGGTTTTGGCAGGTATTTGCTTTTATTTTTTCAAAACACAGTATTCAAAGAAAACATTTTCTAAGGAAACAGCGGTTTAAAGACAGTTTATGTTTTAAATGAAGACTGTTTGTGGACGTGGTCTTTGAATTCTGCATCAGAAGTGAATGGTGGGAACCCACGCTGAAGGACTGCCCGTTGCTTGTTTTGGCCGTCTTCCTACAGGAGGGCATGAACGACAGAATCTCCTTTATGTAATAGTTCAGTGGTCATAGTGGTAGATCCAGCAGTTTTCCCCTAGTGGTATCAAAGTATTCCCACCCATTCTGCTTAATACTGGACATAACGGAGGAAGCATGTTTTTAATGAGAAAGTCAGTGCAGATGCTCGATTCCTCTGAAGGTGCTGCTGTGCTAGGAGTTGGAGTGATCTGGAGGATCACGTCCAAGGATGGCTGTCTTCTTCCATTTCTCTCTCTCCTCCCTCTCTCTTCCTTCCTTTTGTTTCTGTTTTGGCTTAAAACTCGAATAGCCTGGTCTCTGGGCATCCAAGTGCTGCAGCTGATCTTGAAGCACTTGTCAGGAGACATTTTGTTTTGTTGTTGTGTTTATTTCAGAATTTCGATACTCTTCACATAAACCTGCTGACTGAGACTCAGTCGAGCCGCTTAGTGACTGAACTTCGGGTTCACTTAGGCTCAACTGGTTCACTTTCAGGTGAAGAGTAAGCCTGGGTTTTTGTATTATTATAGAAAGATTTTCCAAAAGTTTCATCTTTCCGTAAGGACATGTGTCCTGTGTTTATTGCTTGGTGCTGTAATGAAGTGTGCACACTTGTAGACCTTTATTGTGCAGACATCCCTCAACATGTGCACACGGCCCGTGCCAGGGGACTTGCCACCGTGCTAGTGCCTTACTAACTGAGACCTGAAGCTTCTGCATGCCCATCTGGAGAGGACTGAGTCCGTGACTTACACAGTATCCATTCTGTAATTCTCTACCTCGGAAGCACTTTTTAAAATGCAAATTAACAAAAATATTGGAGGATAGTATGTTTCAGTGCAGCATTCGGGGAAAAGGAAGGTGTGCATGCTGTGATGGTATTTGGTTAGAAGGAAACTCAGGTCGTGTAGAGGCAGAGCGTGTGCTGTCTGTGGATGCGCCGTCTCGGAGGAGGTGGAGAGGGACCCGCAGCAGGTCCGGGGGAGCGGCGTGGGGGGCGCAGAAGTAGCTCTCACAGTGTCCCCGCTTCCTGCCTTTGAGTTCTATACTGTGTGTCCCCGTTACCTGTTAGAGAAAATTAATACACCAACGGAAAGGTGGGCATCACTCCCTTTTCACACCTAGAGTATCTGAATTGCCTCACAGAGAGCTGCATGCAGGTGTCCGCCAGCTTCCCCTGAGGCCCTTTGCCAGCCTCCTCGCTCCCCCGTGCTCTGACGGGCCGTTTGGATGTCTCCGTCTGGGCCCGGAGGAGCTTAGGCTGGGCTCACGTAAATCCACACGAGGAGCTCTTTCCTGCTTGGGTTTGTTTCAGGGAGAGTGGTGAAGTTTGGGCCAGGCCTGGCCATGGCTCTTTCTCGTGTCGTGATGAGAGCCATGCTCAGCACAGCTCTGTGTGGAGACGTTCATGACCAGCACGGCCTTCTGCCCTGTCCTCAGCGAAGGGGCAGCCCTGTGTTGAAGACGCGTTTCTGCCCAGACCGCCCCTAAGTGCGCGGCCCTGAGCTTCTCAGACCAGCTCAACTCAGTGTTGCCCGCCTTGCTCCTCTATGGCCCTCTGTGAACAGAGTGAGTCAGCGAGCTGGATTCTTCTAGAAGAATGCATACTTTGGGGTTTCAAGTATGAAGAACACAAAAAGTTGCGAAAATGGTGTTTGGTGGGGAAAAATACCACAAACTCTCGAGGGTGGCAGTGGGGAACTGTCTCTTTGTCTTTGGAAGCTCATGGGTGAGGAGGGCTGTTGGCTCAGTCAGGATAATGGGTCTGGACTGAGCCAGCCTGACGTGGGAGTCCCCGCTGCCTCTTTAGTAGCAGTCGGAGAAGGACGAGTCACTCCCCCTCTCGGCCTCCGCGTCCCGGTGTGTGCAGAGGGGACGTTAGTGAAGTGCCTCTCTCCTCGCAGAGTTGTGAGGGTTCAGTACCCAGCAGGCATGTGGCACCATGCCTGGCAGCGATGGCCAGCCTCTGCCGGGGGGCTGCTGGTGGCCTGGCCTGGGGGAACACTGGGCGCTCGCAGCGTCCGTTTCGCCCTGGGAGGGGCTGAGCACAGTGGCACCTGCGTGCACCGTGGGAGTGACTGAAGTCGCGTTCGGTCCTTGGCTTGGTGCCTCGAGGGCCTTAGTAAAGGACGGATGCCACAGCCACTTTCGTCACAGGCGTTTTGAGCCAATTTCAGTGTTAAATGTTTGATTCTTCAAGATAAAGTCTTAATTTTCTTGAAGAGATTTAGGGATAATTTGTCTCCTGTTGTTATTGTGAAGATGATTTGGCATTTATCGCACGTTCAAGTCCCTTTGGTTTTCCGCAGTTTGTGAAGGAGACGGACAATGAGGTCCGGATGCGCCTGCTGCAGTTTGTCACGGGGACCTGCCGGCTGCCCCTGGGAGGATTTGCGGAGCTCATGGGTGAGTGCGGCCGCGGGGCTTTGTGCCGGGCGCGGAGTAGGGTGACCTGAGGCGGCTGCTTCTGGCTCCGTGCGGGCTCTGCCGGAAGACAGACGGATGCGTTGGTCGGACAGAATGACGGTCTGCTCGCACGGCCGTGGCCGGCACTCTGCTCCGTGGGGTGACTGACGCCCCTTCCCGGGCTGGACCTCCGCAGCGGCAAGGCGCTGCGCCAGCAGAACGGTTCACCTTGTGGGTTGCTCTGTCATTCCCGGGCCTGTGCGACATCGTCTCTTACTTAACTAGTTGTCACAACCAGAAGGTTGAAAGGACCAGATAAATTCTGTCTTATTTTCCTGGTTTAGGAAGTAATGGACCTCAAAAGTTTTGCATTGAAAAAGTTGGCAAAGACACCTGGTTACCAAGAAGCCACACATGGTAAGTCCGAGAATCCTAAACAGGAAGGTGAGAGCCAGAGTGAGTCTTCAGTTTTTTAAGGATTCAGACCCGGGATTACTGCTTATTCATTGACGATGCTGGGATCTCCATTTTGACGACGGACTGATCAGTACGGTGTTCTGTGACTGACACTTGAGAGTGACTTCTAGTCAGTTAACATAAATCCTTGAGAAGCGCATCCATTGGTTCAACAAGTGCCGAGTCCCCCTGAGCGTGTGAGACGAAGCTGAAGGGCTCCCTGCCTTCTGTGGAGTCCACGCTCGTTGGGGACGGGCACAGATGGTGGACAGGTAAACCAGCACTGCAAGTTCTAGGACGCCCTCCGAGGGGAACGAGGACAGCCAGAGCGACGCTCGCAGGGCGGGCGGCCAGGGGCCTTCCACAGGAGACGCGATGTTTGACCTTGGTGCTCGCGTGCTGTGGGAGGAAGCGGGAAGCGCGTAGTTTGTCCAGGTCAGTCACCCCAAGACCCTGAAGAAAGAAGCCGCTTTTCAAAGAAATGAAAGATGGCTGCTGTGAATGGAGCTTTGTTAATCCAGAGGGGGGAGAAAAAGAGTCTGGGAATGTGGGCAGGGCTAACGTATGTGAAGGCCTGGAGGCTTCTCTAAGGCGTTTGCATGTCATTCTCAGGCTGGTAGAGGCCTTGGAAGAGTTTTAAAGAGCAAGTTGAGATGCAAGGCCAATCACTGGCAACAGAGGAGAGAAGGCACAGATGCAGGGGTGAGGCAGGGGTGAGGCACGGAACCGCAGAGGAGGGGGTGGCGTAAGGGCAGGTGGCTCTTTCAGGAGTCAGGACTCTGCTTCCACCAGCTGTGGGCTGCCTGCTCATGGTGCTGACGTTGGCAGTCGTGGTGCGAAAGCAACGGTGGGTAAGACCGCTGGTGCCTTAGCACGAGTCGGGCCGTGGCCCCAGCCACTGTCTCAACTCCGTCACACCGCACACCGCAGGTTAAAGCACAAACGCCTGGCTCGCAGACGGTGTTCTTTGTGAAGCAGGAGCGCTTACTCCTGAGGCTCGAGTCTGTCTTTTGGATGTCCCGTGTGAGAGAACGGGCGTCTGCGTGCGGCGTTCTCCACACCAGAGCGCTGGTTGCCCTGGGAGAAGCTCGAGGGCGAAAGCTGAACCAGCTTGCTTTTGTCATGTGACACTGTTTTTACTTGAAGAATGACTGGCAGACAAACGGTGTTTGTTCAGACTTGGGTATTTGGTAAAAATTTTCTTGAAAAGTAATGAAGTCAGCTTGTCACCTCAAGGGAAACAGCTGATAGCATTTGTTGACAGCATTTGGAAAAGTCGTATCCACCAAGCTTCCCAAGACTTTTCTGATGATTTTGGGGGTTTAATTAACGATTGTGATTTTCTTCCTATTATATAATCAACTGTGTCACATTGGGACACAGTGTTGTGACTTGGTGAACCAATATTTCCAAATGGCCAGTGCATGGTGATGTTACAGAACTGTGTGTGGGTAAAAGCTTTCATTCAAAGTGCCAGATAAACCAGTGGATTTTACGTAGGAGTACAAAAAGTTCTTTGATATGATTTCGGGACCCATACTACTTAACCTTGTCAACTTCTGTATGGTATCAAAGAATAACGCCCCCAAGACATCTGAAAAAATGACCAGAGTACATCTCCGTTTTCCAGCTGTATTCTGTGTGGGGACAGACTTTCATACACTTAAACCAAAACAGCATAGTGCAGCAGAATCCAGATGTCTTCTGTTAAGGCAGACATTAAAACAGTTTGCAAAATATAAAATAAGGTCACTTTTTTCACTGTTGTTTTTGAAAATAGTCATTTTTTTGAAAAAGTTATTTTAAAATGAATTTTTTTTAAGTTTCTCAGTTTTAACTTTTAATATAGTAAATATCAGCAGATATAATTCACATAAACAAAAGCTCTTTGGGGTTCTCAATATGTTTAACTGTGAAAAGGGATCCTGTGACCCCCCACATTGAAAATCCCAGCCTAGGTTAAAGTGGTGAGTCCCGTCGAGGAGGGGAGGTTGTCCAGGCAGAGGAGAGAAGAGTTCATGACCAAAGGAGCTAGTTCCGTCAGAAAGGTGATGAGGTTGGGGTTCTGAGTACTAGTTAAGGAATGGGCCTTTGAGGAAAACAGGAACACTTCCTTTGTTGTACGAGTAGAGGGAGAAAAGTCGGGTATAACCTATAGGTAGGGTCTAGATTTTGTGCAGGGCGAATAGTTATCGACCATTGGTTTCTATCTTCTCCAAGTGGAAGTTGAGGTCCCTGGCTCAGGGTGAACAAAGGAAAGGCCTCTGGGGGGAAAGCGCGGGCGAGTTGTGGAGCGCGGACCGCGTCTCCCGGCAGCGCGTGGCTCTCCCGGCGGCGCGTGGCTCTCCCGGCGGCGCGTGGCTCTCCCGGCGGCGCGTGGGTCTCCCGGAGGCGCGTGGCTCGGGATGCCGGGCAGCGGTTGCGCAGCGGGTCTGCGGTTGAGCGGGTCGGGCTGCGCGGCTCGAGGGCCGCGGGGGAAATGCTGGGCTCAGACGAGCTGCATTTCCGTTAAGGCAGGAGAGGAGTTGCTCAGACTGTCGACGACTGCATATCGTCGAGTGAGTTCGGAGGACGGATCGGAAAGGCCTGAGATGGAGGCCGCGCTGGGCGTGTGATTGGGCTCAGGGAGGTCGCGGCTCAGAGTTGGGGCAGAGCCTGCGTGCACACGGGCGGTCCAGAGGGGCGCGGCCGTGGTCAGCTCCCATGGTCCCGCGGCCGCCGTCTGCAGCGCTGCCCTCGGCGAGCTGCGGCCCTCGGGGGGCTCCTCGCCGCTCCCTGTCCGCGGACGCGCGCTGCTCTCTGTCTTCCCTTCTTACTGATAAGGAGGTGGAGGCGGCACATCGGGCGCAAAGCTGGAACTAAAACAAAAGCTAAACTAAACCTTCAAACAGTATTCTGCTATTCATGTAGTCGGCACTCAATAAAAGGTGAAGAGATTTTAGTCTCTCTCTGTCCTTTTGTAAACCAGCAGAAAACGTAACACCTCACGTCCTAAAGCAGAACCCTGCTCTGGATGTTTCCAGTAACCCTCTCTCTCACGTGGTTCAACTAAGCACTTCCTAGATGTCCACTGTGTGCGAAGTGGGTCAGTGTCAGGAGAGGACGGCGGTAGCTCTGCCCTCGTGGGTTTTTGAGTCCAGTGGAAGAACAGTCGGTCATGATAGAGTAGATTAGATGCTCTGTGGAGGAGGGAATTCTTATCAGCGTAATACGCTCAAGAATTCTTGGAGGACGTTGTAGCATTCAGATTGATTCTTGATGAATAAATGATATTTTCATAGGCAGGAAAGGGTATTCCAGACCGTAGGAGAGCCGTGAGAGCATGGCCATAGGACAGGAAAGCGTGTGGCATCCTTGGGGAGCCCCCACCCCGTCCAGTCCCTGGAAGCAGCAAAGGTTAGACTGGCACGTCGTCTTAGGTGTGTACGCTGGTGGTGACAGAAGGCTAGACAGGTTGTGGAGAACATAAAAAAAAATTTGTCCGCAAGGTCAGAAGGCAGGAGATTCTGATGGCCCAGATAAGGGACGATGGGGAAGTGTGTATATGAGAGGATGGGAGCTGCGGAATGCTCGGGAGGGAGAGATGGGAGAGGTTCTGTGGACAGGAGGACAGAACTGGACAGAGGCTCTTTGTGTAAGAAACGTGTGGGAGAACCAGAAAGCGGCTGGTTGTCTTGGTGTAGGACTCGACTGCAACATTTTTTCCTGACTTCACCCCACTATCAGACTGGACGAGGTGGGGCGGGGGTAGGAAGACAACCAGTCGGCTGAATTGCTGCTGCTAATACGTTTAACTTCTTTCATATTTGGAGGTTGAAGTGGTCTGAGAGGAGCAGCATTTTGATTGGTGGCCTTGTTCAGAAGGCCCTGGATTGTCAGGTTTCCTGACTCTTCCCTGGGAGTAGGGTCAGGGCAGGTGGCATCAGGGGCAGTAGGAGGGCACCTTCCACAGGAGAAGGTGAAGAGCCAGAAAGGTTGACTTCCTCAGAGCTGCCACACTGGACACTGATAGAGGGGCCGAAACCCTGGACTCTGATCCTCTTCACCTACTCAGTGCTGTGTCTTAAAACTTCAATGCTGTTCCACCTTTGTAAATTGAAGAATAGTACACTGATATTTTAATTTCAATATTTTCTATATTTCATCTGTTAATCCCAGCAGGGAATTCTTTGAGTCTGGCAAGACTGAAAACAAGTCCTTTTAGAAAAGGTTATACATATGGTGAGATTATTTGAAAAGACAAAAGTATCTGTTTGTTTGTTGACTGTCTTCACCCCAGAATTTAAGTTCCACGAGGATGGGGATTTTAGTTTTTCATCACTGTATCACTGGCTGCTGGAAAAATACCTGCTATAGAATAGCACATCAATAAATAACTGATGAGTGGTGAGTGATGAGTGAAAGAAATGGACTCTTCTAAGCCAAGAGAAATCAGGGGACTCCTGGCACAATGTAACAGAAACGGTACAAAAAAAACAGAAAATTAGAGATCTTTTAAAAATTGCACTCTTTATCCATATTGCTGCAATTATTATTTGTAATTCCAGTTTTCTCTGGGAAATGTTAAAGTATTTTTATGACTAGGTCTTAAATTTGAATGGATTGCTTTAAGAAATTTGTATATGTTAATATTAAGTGCTATGATAGTAGTCAATTGTTAGAATACTTCTGGCAAAATTTTTACATACTTCCACTGTCCATTTAGTTCCTCAAATGTGGTCTGAAAAATACTGTGTTAGAAATCTTTACAGAGTTTGTTTTATTGAAAACACATCTTTGTTTTGTTTTCAGTTTTAACCGCTTGGATCTGCCACCTTACAAGAGTTATGAACAACTGAAGGAAAAGCTGCTTTTCGCAATAGAAGAGACCGAGGGCTTTGGACAAGAGTGAACGTGGCTTCTCGTCCCGGAGGAGCTCTTGCGTGTGAACACCCCAGCCGAGAAAAACTGCACAGAGAGTGTATATAAGCTGTTCATTCTGTACAGTGAATTTTCCGAACCTCTCACAGTATAAACGTTTTCCGTTCTTCCACAGAAATATGCAAACCAGTTCATCCTTTTCTACTTTATTTATTGCTCCCTTGAAGTGACTGACCAGGAAAAAGATCATCCTTCAATTTTGAAACCACCCAGAGACTTTGTCACAAGTACTAAGTGTGTATCTATGTGAGCATATGTGATAGTGGCTCTAGTTCTATAGAGCTCCGAGTGTACTAACACGACAGCCGTTCACTCACAGCAGTCTGGATGTGCGTGGCCTTGTCTGTGCCCGGGGCGGGCGCACACTGCTCCACGCTCTCCCCGCTGCGGAGCGTCTCCTGAGGGGCCTGGCTGTGCGGCTGTTAGGAGGTATTAAGGGCTCAGGCCAGATCCTACTTGGAGTCTGTTAAAAACGCTGCTGGCTTTCTGGAGACAGGTGCTTGAACCTGTCGGTTTGTTTTAAATAAATACAATAGTTGAAAATTTTCCCTTTTTGCTATATCACTAATACGAAGTAATAATTGAAACCGTAACTTACATGAAAGTCGTATCGTAGGTCCAATATTATTTAGTTTCTTCTAGAGATTGGAAAGAATTCATCGAACAGCATAGAGGTTTGTTTACATGTTACTTTGGGATGCTAGGCATTTGTGGGACTAAAAAGAATCAGGCACTTCTGTTCTTTTGTTTTTAAGTCTGTGATGTTCTTTAATTCATAATAAATTGATGCAATTTGATACTTAGGAACATATAAAAAGGTAATGTGAACTCTTCTGCTTTTGTTTGTGTTCAAAGTTTGTTTTATAAAACCAGATGGATTGAAGAGTTAGGTAAGCATCTGAACTCTCAAACAGATGAGTCTAATGATTTTGTTAGTGTTTGAATATCTTCATTCCTCTTAAATTCATGAAAATTTTATGTATCTTGAAATAAGCATATAAAAAATCTTCTGGTCCCCCCCTTTTTTACATAGATCATTATTTTTGTCCTACGTAAATAACACTTTTAAATTGTTTTTCATTACCAGGGGCATTTGCTGAATTACAAAGATGTATAACAAATTGGAATCTGATGTGAATGATATTAATGCTGCTATACCAAACGGCTTCCTTATTAATACAGAAATTTAAATTTCCATTTGTATCATTATTTCAGTATGCACTGTAAATTTCATTAACTTAAATTTTTTTTATAACCATGGAATTGACGTCTTGGAATGTTATCTGTAACATATTTCACTGCTAAGTACATACAGAAAATACTAGCATACAATTTAACTTCCCTTAACAGTAGTTTGTTTTGCCGAAGTTTTATTTTTCTACATATTAATTTAGATTGTATTCTGCATTTTTATTCAAAATACATAGTAAAGATGAACCAAAGGCAGGATCCACTTCCTTGAATAGACTCCTTTCCCAAATCCTAATTACTGACCCTGGTTATTTTCAAACCTAAAGAATTTTAAAAAAAGGGTGGGGTGGGCTGGCCCCATGTCTGAGTGGATAAGTTTGCGCACTCTGCTTCAGCAGCCTGGGGTCCCTGGTTCAGATCCTGGGCGTGGACATGGCACTGCTCATCAAGCCATGCTGAGGCAGCGTCCCACATAGCAGAACTAGAAGGACCCACAACTAGAATATACAGCTACGTACTGGGGGGCTTTGGGAGAAGTAGAAGAAGGGGAAAAAAAGGGATTGGCAACAGATATTAGCCAGATGCCAATCTTTAAAAAAACAAACGAAACAGCTAATGTATGTGACAGACTATGCAGTAGAGGGTGACCAGTATTCAAAAGGGCTACTTAAGTTGCACCACAGGAGTCACCACTGCTGGATGAGACTGGCTGGCGGAAGGCACTGAGCGTCTCAGTGGAGGCTGATGAGCAGCAGCCCGCAGGTCTGACCCTCATGGAGGCTGAGGAGCAGCAGCCCGCAGGTCTGACTCGTGGAGGCTGATGAGCATCCCGCAGGTCTGACCCTCATGGAGGCTGAGGAGCAGCATCCCGCAGGTCTGACCCTCATGGAGGCTGAGGAGCAGCATCCCGCAGGTCTGACCCTCATGGAGGCTGAGGAGCAGCAGCCCGCAGGTCTGACTCGTGGAGGCTGAGGAGCAGCAGCCCGCAGGTCTGACTCGTGGAGGCTGAGGAGCAGCAGCCCGCAGGTCTGACTCGTGGAGGCTGAGGAGCAGCAGCCCGCAGGTCTGACTCTCGTGGAGGCTGAGGAGCAGCAGCCCGCAGGTCTGACTCGTGGAGGCTGAGGAGCAGCAGCCCGCAGGTCTGACTCTCGTGGAGGCTGAGGAGCAGCAGCCCGCAGGTCTGACTCGTGGAGGCTGAGGAGCAGCAGCCCGCAGGTCTGACTGCGGACAGGAGGCTGTTGGGTGCCATCCCCCTCACTCCAGGTGCGCACCTGCTGCACTTGGGCAGCTGCCCTGAGCTTGTGGAGACAGCATGGCTCTGCAGCAAGCTGGCTGGGGAGCGGCAGGGCCCTCTGCCTTCTCTTTAGAACCCAGGCCACAGGCAGGATGGACTGTCCCAAGGTCAGTGAGCAGCCTGAGGCCGGGGCCCACCTGTCCTGCGCTGGGCTCGGCACAGAAGGGAGACGTGCAGAGCTCTATGCCTGAACACAGATGGACAGGAGCAGGTGGAGGCGAGCCGGGGCTGGAGGCAGGGCCCCCTGTTCGCTCGAGCCACACTCAGCACCGCCGCGCTGAGCCCAGCAAGGGGTCCCAGGCACAGCACGGTGCACCCATCAGGCTAGTGTCTGTCGGCGGGGAAGGAAGCTGCAGTGGAGTTTTGGTGGTTTTTAGTACTTCCTAGGCAGTTAAAGCTGAAGGATTCACAAAATCTGTTACCCTGCAGCCTTCTGTTAGCCTCCAAAGCAGACAGGGTGCTGGGTGCTAACAGTCATGTCAGGCAGCACTGCTCTGTGGCAAGTGCCCTGACTGGTGAGTGGCATCTGGACTGGGAAATGCTGGGTACTTGACAGGAGACCGTAGCTTTGGACTTCCCAGAGCATGGGAACTAACTGCAGGCACCCTGTGAGGTCCCTGAGCTTTGACGTGGGGAGATGGTAGTTCCCGGAGCCCTGTGGGTGCTCGGCTACACAGACTGCTGCTCTAGGGTCGTCTCCTGCATGGAAGGAGGCCTGCTGGCCTGCCGTGGTTCCTGTCCTATAGCCTTGAGTAAGCCGGAGCCACATGGAGCCGGTTGTAGGCTTTCTGAGCCTGAATATTGGGCTGAGCCTGAGAAGAACCCCTGCGGCACACTGAAGAAGTCAGACAGAAGACTGCTCTTGTTGACGTATGCAAATGAGCTCAACTGGGGGTTAGGCCTGCCTCTCAAGGGAAGGGCCCAGACATCACAGGAGCCTTCTACCTTTAGGAGGCTCCTTTCCTGCCTGACTCTCTTCAGCGTCAAGGCAGAACACCCAGGTCACTGCTCCTAGTGCCAGGGGTCAGAGCAGACAAGCCTTCAGTTAACTCCACACAGCCCTTGCCACCGTAAGCAACCCCTCCTCCTATCCTTTCTTCCCAGCAATGCCCAGGTGCACAGTCCAGGATGGGCTGCACAGCAAGCACCACATGAAAGCACTGCGTACCCCTGAAATAATGTAGTGCCAACAACAAAAACAAGTCCAAAAGCAGCATCTCCTAAATTCCAAATTTCCTCCCCCAATCTCAACCAAGGAAGATGCAATCAGAGCATAAAAGCATTTAAAAATATTTAGTAATACTCATGGGAAATCCTTTGCATGTTCTCTTTAATCCTCACAACTAAATGAGGTTGGTGGTCTTTTGCTGCTGCTTTGTTGTAATGCTTGTTTCACAGAGAAGGAAACTGCGTCTGAGTGACATCATTTGTACAAAGTCAACAGCTAGTCCACAGTCTGATTAAACCTGCAGTTGGGAAATTTTGCCAACAAGAAGTTAATTGAGAGCTTTCAAGTTCTTACAGGTTAACAGCCACTTTCCAAATTCATATTTCTTCCCACATGCTCAAAAGAAGGAAGGAAGCCTATGCACAAGGAGAAGAGATTATAATCACTCACAGCTCCTGGCTGCTGTGAAAGCCCATAACACCACTGCAGACCCTAAGGAGGGAGCGTGCCTAGGCGGGTCTGTGGGAGTAGACACCAGCAACCCCAAGGCCCCTAGTGTTTGTTCCCACAGCTGACAGGAGACCCCCACAGGGCCACTGTGATCCCGAGGAGGGGCCCAGGCTCGGTCAGGAACAGCTGACAGGGATCCTGGTCAGCACAGATTACACGGCTGCTGCCCCCTCTCTCCAGTGGCAGCAAGTGGAAGCAGTAACCAAACTCTCTCTCTCTGCAGAGGCACAAATCCACACCATAAAGCAATATGAAAAAATTTACTAACTCTCCAGAACAAAAGGAAAGTGACAAGTGCCCAGAAAACAATCCGGAAGACACAAAAATCTATAACCTAAATGACAAAGAATTCAAAATAGCTATCATTAAGAAACTCCACGAGTTAAAAGAGAATACAGGGTCTGGCCCGGTGGTGCAGCAGTTAAGTGTGCACGTTCTGCTTCAGCAGCCCAGGGTTCGCCGGTTGGGATCCCAGGTGCAGACATGGCACTGCTTAGCACGCCATGCTGAGGTAGGCATCCCACATATAAAGTAGAGGAAGATGGGCACAGATGTTAGATCAGGGCCACTCTTCCTCAGCAAAAAGAGGAGGATTGGCAGCAGTTAGCTAAGGGCTAATCTTCCTCAAAAGAAAAAAAAAATACAGATAGACAATGAGTTAAGGAGCTACGTCACAAAGAACTTGATACTATAAAGAAGAACCAATCAGAAATGCTGGGGATGAAAAACACAATGGAGGAGATTAAGAAAAATGTGGACTCCCTCAACAGTAGGGCTGATAATATGGAGGACAGAATTCTCAATTTGGAAGATAGGAATATAGAAATGCTTCATATAGAGGAGAAAGAACTAAGACTAGAAAGAAATGAAGAAACTCTCCGAGAAATAACCAACTCAATTAGGAAAAGCAACATAATGATTATAGGTATCCCAGAAGGAGAAGAGAAGGAGAATGGAGCAGAAGCCTTGTTCAAATAATAGCTGAGAACTTACCAAACCTGGGGAGGGAGCTGGAAGTCCACGTGACAGAAGCCAACAGAGCTCCAAACTTCATCAATGTAAAAAGACCAACACCAAGGCACACAGTAGTGAAGCTTGCAAAAGTCAAGGACAAAGAGAAAATATTAAGGGCAGCAAGGCAGAAGAAAATACCTTACAAAGGAACCCCTATGAGGCTGTCAGCAGACTTCTCAGCAGAAATCTTACAGGCTAGGAGACAGTGGGATGATATATTCAAAATACTGAAAGACAAAATCAGAAAATTGCAGTTCTCCATCAGAACAGGTTAGCAAATGCTTAAGTAACATTAAAGATAAAGGGAAAGAAAACATCAAGAATAAATATAATTTGTCATTTTAACCACAAACTCAACACGAGAATTAAAAAAGATCTGACAACAATAACTTAGAAGGGGAAAAGGACAGGGATGGAACAGGCTTAATCTAAGGAAATAAGAGGCTATCAGAAAATGGATATCCTCATCTATGAGATGTTTTAATACAAACTATATGGTAACCACTAAACAAATAGAACAGAGACACAAATTACAAATAAGGAGAAAACCAACATAGAAAACTACCTACCTGAATTGGTAGTCTGAAATTCATGAGACAAGAAACAAAGGAAATGCAGGACAACCAGAAAACAAACGATAAAATGGCAGCATTAGGCCCCTACATTTCAAAAATCACTCTAAATGTAAATAGATTGAACTCTCCAATCAAAAGACACAGAGTGGCAGGATGGATTAAAGAATAAGACCCAACAATATGCTGCCTCCAGGAAACACACCTCAGCCCCAAGGACAAACACAGACTCAGAGTGAGGAGATGGAAGATAATACTGCAAGCTAATAATGAACATAAGAAAGCAGGTGCCACCATACTTATATCAGACAAAGCAGACTTCAAGGCAAAACAGGTAAAGAGAGACAAAGAGGGGCAGTGTATAATGATAAAAGAGATACTCCACCAAGAAGACGTAACATTTATAAATACATACGCACCCAACATAGAAGCACCAAAGTACATAAAGCAACTACTAACAAAACTAAAAGGAGATATCAACAACAATACAGTAATAGTAGGGGAGCTCAATACCCCACTAACACCAATGGACAGATCATCCAGACAGAAAGTCAACAAGGAAACAGTGGCCTTAAATGAAAAACGAGACCAGATGGACTTAATAGATATATATAGAACACTCCATCCAAAAACAGCAGGTTACATATTCTTCTCAAGTGCACATGGAACATTCTGAAGGATAGATCATATGTTGGGAAACGAAGCAAGCCTCAACAAATTCAAGAGGATTGAAATAATATCAAGCATCTTTTCCGACCATAATGCTATGAAACTAGAAATCAATTACAAGAATAAAGCTGGGAAAGGGGCAAAGGTGTGGAGATTAAACAACATGCTAGTGAACGCCCAGTGGATCATTGCAGAAAGTAAAGGAGAAATCACATATTACCTGGAGACAAATGAAAATGAAAACAGACCATACCAACTCATCTGGGATGCAGCAAAAGCAGTCCCAAGAGGGAAATTTATCCCAATACAGGCTCACCTCAAAAAACAAGAAAAATCTCAGATAAGCAATCCCAAACTACGCCTAACAGAATTAGAAAAAGAAGAACAAACAAAGCCCAAAGTCAGTAGAAGGAGGGAAATAATAAAAATTAGAGCAGAAATAAATTGAAACAAAAAAGACAACAGAAAGGATCAATGAAACAAAGCGCTGGCTCTGAGAAAATAAACAAAATGGACAAACCTTTAGACAGGCTCACTAAGAAGAGAGAAGATTCAAATAAATAAAATTAGAAACGAAAGAGGAGAAACCACATCAGATACTACAGAAATACGAGAGATTATAAGAGAATACTATGAAAAACTATATGCCAACAAATTGGACAACCTAGAAGAAATAGATAGTTCTTAGACTCTACAATCTCCCAAAACTGAATCAGGAAGAAATAGAGAATATGAACAGACCAATCACAAGTAAAGAGATTGAAACAGTAATCAAACACCTCCCCAAAAATAAAAGTCCAGGACCAGATGGCTTCTCTGGAAAATTATACCAAATGCTCAAAGATTTAATACCTACCTTCTCAAACTAATCCAGAAAATTGAGGAAGATGGTGCAGTCCCTAACACATTCTACGAAGCCAACATCACCCTGATCCCAAAGCCACACAAGGACAACACAAAGAAGGAAAACTACAGGCCAATATCACTGATGAACATAGATGCAAAAATTATCAACAAAATATTGGCAAACCGAATACAGCAATACATTAAAAAGATCATACACCGTGATCAAGTGGGATTTATGCCAGGGACACAGGGATGGTTCAAGTTTGCAAATCAATCAGTGTGATACACCACATTAACAAAATGAGGAACAAAAACCACATGATCATCTCAATAGATGCAGAGAAAGCATTCGACAAGATCCAACATCCATTTATGATAAAACCTCTTAATAAAATGGGTATAGAAGGAAATTACCTCAACATCATAAAGGCCATATATGACAAACCCACAGCCAACATCATACCCAATGGGCAAAAACTGAATGCCATCCAGGAACCAGACAAGGGTGTCTACTCTCACCATTCCTATTCAACATAGTACCAGAGATTTTGGCCAGAGCAATTAGGCAGGAAAAAGAAATAAAAGGAATCCAAATAGGCGATGAAGAAGTGAAACTCTTGCTGTTTGCAGATGACATAATCTTATATATAGAAAACCCTAAAAAATCCATTGGAAAACTACTGGAAGTAATCATCAACTACAGCAAACTTGCAGGGTACAAAATCAACTTACAAAAGTCAGTTGCATTTCTATAATAATGAACTAACAGAAAGAGAACTTAAGAACACAATCCCATTTACAATCCCAACAAAAAGAATACAATATCTTGGAATAAATTTAACCAAGGAAGTGAAAAGCCTATACAAGGAAAACTACAAGACTTTCCTGAAAGAAACTGATGATGACATAAAGACATTCCATGCACATGGATTGGAAGAATAAACATAGTTAAAATGTCCATACTACCTAAAGCAATCTACAGATTCAATGCAAACCCAATCAGAATCCCAATGACATTCTTCACAGAAATAGAACAAAGAATCCTAAAATTCATATGTGGCAACAAAAGACCCCGAATTGCTAAGGCAATCCTGAGAAAAAAGAACAAAGCTGGAAGCATCACAAACCCTGACATAAAAATATACTACAAAGCTACAGTAATCAAAACACCATGGTACTGGTACAAAAACAGGTGCACAGATCAATGGAACAGAACTGAAAGCCCAGAAATAAAACTACACGTCTATGGACAGCTTGTCTTCACCAAAGGAGCTAAGAACCTACAGTGGAGAAAAGAAAGTCTCTTCAACAAACGGTGTTGGGAAAACTGGGCAGCCACATGGAAAAGAATGAAATAGACCATTTTTCACACCATTCACAAAAATAAACTCAAAATGGATCAAAGACCTAAAAGTAAGTCCTGAAACCTTAAGGCTTTTGGAAGAAAATATAGGCAGTACGCTCTTTGACATCAGTATTAAAAGAATCTTTTTGGACACCATGTCTTCTCAGACAAGGGAAACCATAGAAAGAATAAACAAATGGGACTTCATCAGAATTAAGAGCTTCTACAAGGTAAAGGGAAAACAGGATTGAAACAAAAACACAACCCACCAACTGGGAAAAAATATATCTGACAAAGGGTTAATATCCATAATATATAAAGAACTCACACAACTCAACAACAAAAAATCAAACAACCCAATCAAAAAAGGGGCAGGGGATACAAACAGACATTTCTCCAAAGAAGAGATACGGATAGCCAATAGGTACATGAAAAGATGTTCATTATCACTGATCATCAGGGAAATATAAATCAAAACTGTACTTAGATATCACCTTACACCGTTAGAATGGCAAAAATAACCAAAACAAATAGTAACAAATGTTGGAGAGGTTGTGGAGAAAAAGGAACCCTCATACACTGCTGGTGGGAATGCAAACTGGTGCAGCCACTACAGAAAACAGTATGGAGATTCCTCAAAAAATTAAAAATAGAAATACCATACGATCCAACTATCCCACTACTGGTTATCTATCCAAAGAGCTTGAAATCAGCAATTCAAAGAGACCCATGCACCCCTATGTTCACTGCAGCATTATTCACAACAGCCAAGACGTGGAAGCAACCTAAGTGCCCACTGACTGATGACTGGATGAAGAAGATATGGTGTGTATATATACACAATGGAATACTACTCAGCCATAAAAAAGGATAAAATCGTCCCATTCACAACAACATGGATGGACCTTGAGGGTATTAAGTGAAATAACCCAGACAGAGCAAGATAATGTCTGTGTGACTCCACTCATATATGGAAGTTAAACATGTGGACAAAGAGAACAGATTAGTGGTTACCAAGGGATGGGGGGTGGGCACGAAGGGTGAAGTGGTGCATGTACAATATGACTGACAAATAATAATGTACAACTGAAATTTCACAAGGTTGTAAACTATCATAACCTCAATAAAAAGTACAAAAAAAAGACATCATAACAGAGGCAAAAAAAACGTCAATGCTGTGAGAAAAAAATGAGGAAACTGTTACAGACTTTAAAAAATTAAGGCTGAAAATCAAATGCAATGTATGATCACTGAATGGATCCTAGTTTTAAAAGTGTAAGACATTTTGGGACATTTGAGGAAATGTGAATATGGCTGGATATTAGATGAGGTTAAAGAATTACTGTGAACTTTCTAGTTGCGATAACGGATCTGTGTCTGTTCAGAAGGATGTCCTTATTCTGAGACAATGCACGCTGAAATACTTAGGGATGGGGTATGTGTCTGCAATTAGTTTCAAAGGTTTAGAAATACATATATGAATATATACACACATGTAAGTAAAATATAGCAAAGATCAGCAATTGTTGAGCCAGAGATGATGGTATGCAGAGGTCCAGTATTTTCAGATTTTTGTTTGAAAACAGACATGATAAAACAGACACAGCACAGACCGCACAGTTCACTGTAACGCTGCAACGCCCAAACCCTCTGGGGAGAATCCTCCTGCACGTTCCCTCTCAGATTTACCTAAGCGGCACTCAACACAGCCTGTTTACAAAGCTCAAGATCTGCCGTGGTGGCCCCCAGCCTCAAGGAGGCAGTGCTGTCCTGCCTATTAGAACATCGTAATTCCATTTTACCCCGAGTTCTGCATCCTTCCACCCCCTCAGGGAAGAGGTTTTGGGCTTTGTCTAGTGACAAGAATCAATGCACTTGTGAGACAGGGTCACACGTACAAAGGAAAGCACTCCATTTTCAGCCCACTGAGGACTCGAGTCCTTTCCTTACGCAGGGTGGCTCCAAGATGCGCCACTTAATGCGTTACACCAGGAACCTCAACGCCCTTCCCTGCGCACTCACGGCAGCTTCTCTGCACGGGCTCAGCTCTGAGTCGCTCCAGCCTGAAAAGGCCTCCCCACAGGCCGCCTCTTCCACAAAGCCTGCTTTTCTTGTCTCTTCCCTTCCTGACGCGGTCAGTCCTCCTCAGAGATCTCAGACCACTCTGCACTGCTGGTGCCAGACGCACAGTCACCTCTGCCTCTGAGCCATGGAGCTGTCTCTCCCACTCTCATGGAAATTATTTCTTTTGCCTTGTTATTTGTGAAGAAACCTAGCCTTTCGTACATTTAGTTTGTTAAATGGTCACAGCACTGAAAGAACTGAGAAAGCAGCCATACAACAGTTATGGTCAATGTATTATCTTTATAATTTGATGCAAGACAATGTTTCTTAGATATTTCATGTGCTTTTCTTCTCTGAAAAATTCTCAACTCTTGTCACTGAAACCTGTAAGCAACTGGGCAGCTTCTGTCTGTACCTGAAATGGAAAAATACGTGTTATAAATAAACAGTACGGCAGAGAGACCACCTTATGAAATTTAAGTTCATACAGTGGACTGTGGTTTCTACAAGTTTCCAAAACCCAGGTTAGTAGATTCTAAGCATAAACTTCTTAGCAGGGACTGGGCGAGACTCTTAGAGAACTCTCCGGCTCAGTGCCTATCGCTCGTCTTTCCTGCTGCGGAAAGCTTACTTGATCTCTGCGTATGTCGAACAGGAGTAATTCTGTGTTGCAGCAAGTAATTCACACCACATACCTGTGGACAGTGACTAAACATCTGCTGTGCAGAAATTAATGTCAGTGTCAATGAGCTCACACTTAAAACGAACTCTCTTGTGTTCACCAACATGCACTTAAACAATTACATTTTTAGAGAAGTTCCCAGTTCCCCCTGATTACAGAGCCGCAACGGAGACCCACCTGCCTGCCTTCACTGGAGACATTTACCTGTTTATCCTCCTCCGTGTGTGCGGGATGGTCCTTGGCTTTCATTAGCCAGAAAACAGCCAGCTTTTTGTTGTGGAGCTTCAGATAGGTCTTTCCTAAAAGAAGCAGGTTTTTGCTGTAGAAGTTTGGATCAACTGTACATAAGAAAGAAAAACAAATTTGTTTCAGATGAAACTACTGCTCTTATTTTTAAAGGCTTAATTTTAGGGGTATAAATTTCAATAATTTTGTGTGGTTAATAAATGATTTGGCCCTGGAATTCTCTCTTGTTCAACTATTCGTATGTAAAATAGTTACCATTTATTGAGTGTCTACCACGGGCTAGGCCCTACATTACACACATTTCTCACTTTTGCAACCATTTTATAAAACAGGTACTATTTAACAGATGGGAAGTTAAGGCTCCTGATAGAATATAGGCTCCACAAGGGCACGGATTTTCCTTTTATAATCTCTTTTGTTCCCTGCTGTCTTGTGAGTGCCTACAACATGACATGCACTCAGTATATGTCCACTGAAGGAGTGGATGGAACCCTGATGACGTGCACATGCAGATCCACATTTACTGAATGTGGGCTCTCCCTAAGCACAGATGAAACAAAGTCGCTGCTCTTGGAATTTATAATGAAAAGGAGAGAGAAACATGAGACAACCAAAGGTAATCTGAGAAGGAAAGGAATGACAGGCGTCCACATTTTAAAGTGTGGGAGAAACCAAAGAATAAAAGCAACTAAGAGGTGACACCGGGTTGGCTTGGAGGCGGAAGAGGATTTAACAGCAAAGCTGGAGGACACTCTTGGCTGAGGGAAGAACGTGAAGCGAAAGCCTGTGAATGAAAGCGTGGCCTGCGCCGCGCACTTCATCAATTCCTTACACAGGTCCCTCCTATCCGTCGGGGACCCTCTCTATTCCAAGCATACTTTTTGCTGGATATAATGGTTGCGCGTCCTTAATTAGAACGTATCTGTGAGGTGGCATCTTACACACTTCAGGGCTCCCTGGGCCTGCGCACTCATCCCTTCCCTCATTCAGTCATCCATTTACCCAGCCAGCCGGCAAATCTGCCAAGCAGTGTGCTAAGCAATAAGGATGTGATTGTGAAGAAAAAGACAAAGTCTCCATCTTCTCTGAACTTAGTCTCAGACCCGCAAACAAATCTTCCTACTGTGGAGTGATGAGGGCCATGATGGGAGAGGTAAAAGGCACTGAGAGCAGAGGGGAGCTTATAAGCAGACGTGGGCGGTAATAAAGGCCTTCTGGAGGAAGTGGCCTTCAAGGTAAGGCCTGGAGGACGACTGGAGTCACAGGACTGGAGCTCTGGGAGAGCACTGCCCTTCTCTCAATGCCTGGACCCTGAAGGCTCTCAGGCCCTATCTTTACACTGCAGTTGCACTTCTAACCCCTGAGGGACCCCTTCCTTCCCAGATTCCCATTCACGATATGCAGCAGCGCCATCAAGAGGGGCTATCAATGGAAGGCAGTAACTGAGTAAATCAGAATTAATGATTACAGAGAGAGTTAACCTTCAGACACAGTTCTTTAGAAGAAATGTTTTTTAAAAAATGCTTTGCTATCATGCGAGCATTTGGACAAGCCCATATGAGCAGGCTCTCAAATTTAATAAACACTGTCTTTAATTTTCTTCTGATTAAGTTTTATAGAAATCTGTTTGCACTGTTTTTGGTGTATGGTAACACATGCTTATGTCCCTTCTCTATTTGTGCTATTAATATGAAAAGGATAAACCCAGCGTGGGCTGGTGTAAAGTTCTGTGCGCTGGCCATTGCTTCAAAGGAAGAGTGGCATGAAACTCTGCTTCATAGAGAAGGCAGTATCTGCAACAGAACCAACACTGGCCTGGGTTAAAACCAGAGAGCTCTCATTTAAATGCTATTTGAATAGTTAAATGCTACTGGAAAGCTGCGGAGAGAGTGGATCTTAAAAAAAAACTTTATTTTTTTGTAACTATGTAAGGTGATGGGTGTTAACTGGAGCGCCTGTGGCGCTCACTTCACAAGGTACATAAACATCAAGTGACTGCACTGGACACCCGACGCCAAGTTAATGTTATGTCAATGATGCCCCAATAAAAAATGAAAGTATTTTAAAAAGTTAAACATGAAAACAAATAATAAATGCCTCTAATTCGCTGTGTAGTAAGACAGTTAACCTGTCAGAGCCCCCTCTCAAAACAGGAAGGGGGTGTTGCACCAGATGAAGGACCGGCCCAGGACTGCAGCTCTCCACTCAGCAGCGGCCTGCTTCCCATCAGGTGATCTTTACTGAATACAAATGGCCTGACAACGTCTAGCGCGAAAAGAAGTTAATTAAGTACATCAGAATAAAGAACTTATTTTTGTTTCTAAAATTCCTATTCCATGGAAAGCATTCATACACAATTTTAACTATATTAGTATCTGAAATAAAAAAACAGGTTACCTTGTTCTGCCCTGTGAAAGTAGCCTAAGGCCTGTTGAAAATAAAGAGCCACACGAAAGGAAAAGGGTTAGAACAGAATAAAAACGGAAAAGCATTTTCCCAAAAGATCTATTCCTATCTTAAATATAAGTCAGGAAGTAAATTCAAGCATCTTAAATCAATGGTCAGTTCACCAGCACTGAGAGTTAACATAAAACCGCAGCCGACACTTAGATCCTCAGGGCACAGACTGCCGCACGCGCCCCTTCTGGCGCTAAGCTGACTGCTGTCCAGAGCCCAGGCCGGCACCGCACACAGAGAGAACAGCATCGCTTGCAGCTCAGCTTCTCTGATCGTGCTCTCCTGCGGTCCCAACAGTGACTACCAGTGAAAACTCGGTAAAACCGAAAGCTGAACCTACAAGTGAGACATGGGTTGTACCACTGAATTTTTAAAAGTTCTTTATTATTGAAATTCCTACATAAAATATTATTGTGAGTCTGAAACTCTCCACTAATTCTTTTTGCCCCACTTGAACTGTTTTATAATACAATGACAACTAATTTCTTAGAAACAACTAATTTGTTATAGTAGAGCTGACTGTATCTTTTTTCTTAGAATGCATTCTTTTCAATAACAATAAATATTTCCCAAATGTGTTGTAATTGTACAACTAAATATTCTTTACATCAAATTCTACACTCCAGCTTCCCAGAAAAGCAGCAGCTCCTTGTTGTGATACAAGTAATGGGAAAGCTTTCTCAAGCGCCTGTTTCCTTACTCTGAAAATCCTGTGATAAGTAAACCCAAAATATTTGCCCAGAAAACCCTTTCAAATTTTATTTTAACAGGAAAAGCAAAAGACCTTGAAAATATGAGAAGATGAGCCTCTCAAACCTCCTGTTAAAGGAAAGTTCTAATTACTACTTCCCTTTATCGATAGGAACATGTGCTTTCTTTTCCAGGTAAACGACTGTCACTGTGCAGAACGTGGAGCTAAAACATGCGGAGTGACAGCTGCTGTATTTCTTGTTCTCTTTGATGACTTTTACATGGTACAGATTTCAAATAGAACATGAAGGCAGATTTTAGCCACGGGCTAGTTTTGCTGACAACACAGCAGAGTTATCAGCTGTTCAGCTAAAGAAAGGCAGCCACTCACCAATCATGGGTACTAAGTGCTAAGTCTTTGTGTGAGACAGCTGCACTGGGTCGTCAGAAACAAGCGCAGGTCCCTCACGGATGCGAGCCCAGCTGCGGGGACTCAGAACGGCCATCAGTCTAACTTAGCAAAGGGCGTCACACTACCTCCTCGTAGGTGGAGCTGGGAGGGGCTGCAAACAGCACTTTAGCCATCCTTCTCTGACACCAAGGCATCTCCGCAAACGTGTAACACCTGCAGGCAGACAAAACAACATCTGTACATTTGAATCACATCTTCTTTTCTCTCTCAAGAACTATGCATCTTCACAGAAATAAAAGGCATCTTCTCCTGTTGCAGGTTCAACCAGTGCGTACTTTGCACAGTATCCAGTAGGCTGACAGTCATATTGAATTACTTAGAAGCGACACACTGACCCCCCACTTGGTGTGTATGTTGTGATTCAACGTAAACAGTGAGCAACAGCACTGCTACTAACACAACATAGCCATGCGTCACTTAACAACGGGACATGGTCTGAGAACGTGTTGTCAGGCGGCTTCGCCATCCTGCGAACATCACCGAGTGCACTACACACACCTGGATGGCACAGCCTGCCACAGCCCAGGCTGTGTGGTACTGATCTGTGGGACCACTGATGTCTATGCCGTCCGTCTGGACCCAAATGTCAGGATGCAGCACATGAGTGCTGACTCTGTGCAGGTGCTGAGCTAAGTGATTCTCTCTCTCATCACTCCTTATAACAACTCAATGAGAGAGGATCATTACCCCTATTTTTCACATGAGAAAAACTAACTTAGAGAAGTTAAAAAATATGATAAAAATAAACATGATATATATAAATAACGGCAACCAACAACTTAAGTCTACATATTTAAAAGGGTGAGACAAATGCTTAACATCCAAAGATCTGGACAACTTTCTGAAACAAGCAGGAAAAGAAGCGTTGGGTCTGTGATGGGGTCAGAGCTCCTTGCGGCAGAGGCTGCATCTCATTCTCAGCAGCACCTGACTGGGGGACTGCCGGCCAAGATCGCCCGTCCCGAGGAAGTGCTCTGCCAGTTTAACACGTCCTTCATCCTGAAGGACACTTCCCTCTCCTTCCAGAGTTTGACACAAGACTGTTTACAGTGTTACCTTCCGAAGAGGACAATAAATATCCAGCTCTGTAGACTACACCCAAAGAAAACAGTGGCGAACTTGTCTCAAGAGAGACTCAGACAGCAAGCATTTAACACGCTGGTGTACACTCACACCAGCAAAATGCTGACGTGTGCTGGACAAGGCTTACGTAAAAATGGAGGGACACACTGAACGTCAGTCTATCCCGCTCCTCAGATGAGTCGGCCTGTATCTGACCAACTCTGGAGACGTGCAGGCCCTCTGTGGGCAGCCCACTCCATCACCACGCTGCATTAACCCCATTCACTTAGCCTGGTAAATAGGAATAGTGTTTCCCAACACAGGGGATTTAAAAGTCTAACAGAAAGTTTTAATGACTTTTTTGTCTTAGCACATGTTTCTAAATGATATGAACAAGAGTGTTTAACACGATCACAAATTCAGTATCGTCTAACAACACATGCACAACTGCTAATTAACGTAATGGCTTAAACACTTTTGACTGCCAGGAAAATACTTTAAAATACTTTACATCTTGCTTTATCATATACTACAAAATAAGATATGTATACATAAGATCATACTAAATATCACAGAAATATTTAAAGAAATTTTCTTACCAAATACCCATAAGGTGAATTGAGGTGGCATCTTTAGGGTTCAGTTCAATTGCTTTCTAACAAGAAATGAGAAAATCAATCATATTTGTTTTCTAAACACCAGTAAGTACTTTACTAGGATTGATGAAGAAACCATGATTTAAAAAAAAATTTTACAACCCCCCATTTCAATTCTTCTTTGATAATCAATGCCAGCTTTCTTCTTCCTAATTCTTTAACTGGTTAAATTTGTTTCAATACACTATTAATGACTTGTACTAAGGTAACTATTTTATAGGGTTAAGAAACTGACAGTAGGGTTTATCAAGATGACAAAAAACATGAAATTTGTAAATGAATGTAATTTTCAAAACAACAACAATCTATAGCTCTCAATGTTTCTTTCTTCTATACTAAAGGAAAAATAAAGGAGGACGTTCTTTTTGGTAAGTCCCATATGAACATTGAATAAAAAGTATTCTTTCCTAAAAGAGCAAAGTACATCATAATTTTAGAAAGTCTCTTCCTGCATGCAGATTTTGTTCAACTTCCCCATCTATACACAACAAACAAAAAATAAATACTATTTATTCAAAGTATTTATTAACAGAATAATTATGTACAGCCGGCCCCGTGGCCGAATGGTTAAGTTCATGCACTCTGCTTCGGCGGCCCAGGGTTTCACCGGTTCGGATCCTGGGTGTGCACATGGCACCGCTCATCAGGTCATGTTGAGGTGGCGTCCCACATGCCACAACCAGAGGCACTCACAACTAGAATATACAACTGTGTACCTGGGGGCTTTGGGGAGAAGAAAAAAGAAAAGACTGGCAACAGATGTTGGCACAAGTGCCAGTCTTTAAAATATACAACTATGTACTGGGGAGATTTGGGGGGAAAAAAAGATTGGAAACAGTTGTTAGCTCAGGTGCAAATCTTAAAAAAAAAAAAGAATTATGCACAATGTAAATATGTTGATAAAGTCTCCCTATGTTTTTTTAATTTAATTTTTTTAATTACAGTAACACTGGTTTACGATATTATATTAATTTCGGGTATACATCATTACCTAATTTCTATTCACTATGTGAAAGTCCTAGGTGACTGAAGGGAAAGCACAAACCACAGAATAACTTTAAGCTAGTCTTTGGGCCGGTTCAGTGGTGCAGTGGTTAAGCTCACGTGCTCCACTTCAGCGGCCCAGGGTTCACAGGTTTGGGTCCTGGGCACAGACCTACACACCACTCATCAAGCCATGTTGTAGTGGCATCCCACATACAAAGTAGAGAAAGACTGGCACAGATACTAGCTCAGGGCCAATCTTCCTCAACAAAAAAAGAAAAAAAGAAAAGAAATCATTCCTCCTTTTATCCATTATTTTGTTGAAAATTACCAGGGAAATTAATGTCAATTCTATTAAAAATAAAAGACATTTTTAAAAAAAAGTTGAAGACTTCTTAGCTTACGTTTTGTCAAATGATATTTTCACTGTCTATTCGTAATGTGTGAGATGCCTATTTTCAAATATCCGTATTTGAAACCAAATATCTGTATTGGTTACCAGCGTGGACTCTGAAGCCAGATTACCAGGGTTCAAACCACAACTCAACAACTTCTAACTTTGACAAGTTCTTTATTCTTGCTGTAGCTGAGTTGGTTCTTTTATGGAATTGAAAAAGTCATATACCCACTTACAGAGCTGTGGTGAGAATTAAATGAGCAAGCAACAGCAGGTGCTTACCACAGTAACATCTTCTCTCAGCAGCATCACTATTCTCTTTGCTTGCCGTGAGCACTAGGCACTTATAACCCTTCTCACCCTGGTTAATGTCAGCAGTTGTAGCGGTAGCAGCGAGAACAAGGCTAACCAAGCATGACTTGGCAGAGGTCTCGCTGCAGTACCATGGGTGAGAATCGGCACTGACCTAATTTTTACTTTTCTGTAAATATAACATTCACGGCGAAATATGTGTCAAAGTATATGCAACTCACACTCTCAGCTTTCCCAACTGGAGCTCCACTAGAAAACCAAGCTCAAGAGCAACATCACATGAGTAGCCATCTTCTCCACTCTACCAAGAACGGCACAGAGCTGGGACCACTCTGGACGCAAGGGGGAGAAGTCAACCCATCACATGCGGTGGATGCCTTGGGGCACTGGAACTCAATTTTCTCATGGGATAGGTCGAGGGGCTCCTCTCAAAGACACCCTTCCTTTTATAATTTTTCGAGCCATTAGCTCAAGTGTCTTCAAAAGACATCCAGAGGCCAGCCCGGTGGCACAGCAGTTAAGTGTGCATGTTCTGCTTTGACAGCCCAGGGTTTGCTGGTTTGGATCCCAGATGCGGACATGGCACCATTGGCAAGCCATGCTGTGGCAGGTGTCCCACGTATAAAGTAGAGGAAGATGGGCACGGATGTTAGCTCAGGGCCAATCTTCCTCAGCAAAAAGAGGATGTTAGCTCAGGACTAATCTTCCTCAAAACAAACAAACAAACAAAAAACAATCCAAAGATGATATTTCCTGATGATTTCAGATATAATAATGGAATTTGAAAATAGAAGTACTAT